>NC_134702.1:254708590-255066590 GCF_043290135.1 Rhipicephalus microplus
AGCGAGAGTATTCATTAACAACCGGATTTACCCGCCAAGCTTTGTAGTCATACAACGTTGCTCCAGAGACATCATTCTTGGTTTGGACTTCTTAGCCCTTCACAGGGCAGTCATCAACCTCATATCAAAGTCGATAACCTTATTGACAGAAAAAAAACACTGCTATCACACACGCCACCAGGAAAGTGCGCCTTAAATGTGCTGGTAGGACAAGTCACCATTCCCCCTAGTTCTAGCGTCAGCATTTCTGTCGGCACAGGGATATCAACAAATATGCAAGGCGTCGTCGAAGGCGACCAGTACCTGCTGATCAACTGCGAGATTTGTGTCGCCAGAGCAAAGCTGAGCCGCGAGGAGGAAAAGCTATAGTGATCATTTCGAACTTCAGCAACCAATACAAGCACGTGAGCAAAGGTACAACGGTTGCCTACATCGAAGACATAGTGGAAGCCAGCAACGCTTTCGCCATTGCGGAAGCTGCTACGACGAACCAAGCTTGTAAACTAGCTTTCAACGTTAGCGCAAGCTTTCCGACGCATAAGAAAGAACAGCTCAAAAATCTGTTTCGACAATATACGGAGTGTTTTTCATCTTCGTCGAAAATTCGACAGATCCCGGTCACAAAACATCGCATCCTAACAGAAGAGAGTGTCAGGCCGCTTCGTCAGAGCCCGTACAGAGTGTGGACACGAGAACGCGATGTTATAAAGAAGCAAGTCGACGAAATGCTACGTGACGACATTATCCAGCCTTCAAACAGTTGTTGGGTGTCACCCGTTGTGCTAGTCAACAAGGACAGAACCGTAGGCTTCTGCGTTGTCTATCGCCACCTGAACAAGATCACGAAGGACGTGTATCCTCTTCCCCGAATAGACGACGCACTCGATCGTCGTCACAATGCGAGGTACTTTTGTTCGATAAATCTCAAGGCAGATTGAGGTCGACAAGAGGGACCGAGAAAGAACTGCCTTTATTACACCGAACGACCTGTTCGAGTTTAAAGTCATGTCGTTTAGTCTTTGCTCAGCACCCGCGACTTTCCGACGTGTGTTGGATTCAGTACTGGCTGGCTTGAAGTGGAAAACTTACTTTGTGTACCAGGACAACGTCGTGGTGTTTTCTTCAAACTTCGACGAACACCTCCGGTGCCTTGAAACTGTACTGCAAGTGATCAAGAACTCCGGACTCACCTTCAAGGCCGAAAAGTGCCGCTTTGCATACGAGGAGCTCTAGTTCCTGGACCATGTCACCAGCAAGTCCGGCGTTCGTCCCGACACGCAGAAAACGGCTTCCATCGCCACCTTCCCACCGCCTACCGACAAAAACACCGTGCGCCGATTCTTTGGCCTATGCGCCTAATACAGGCGGTTCGTCAAGAATTTTGCCCGCTTGCAGAGTCACTCACTAACCTTAATTACCAGGACCTACGTTGAGTTTAAGTGGTAAACGCCGCAGAAGGAAGCATTTCAGAAACTGAAACGATGCCTGTCGATGCTTCCGCTACTCGCGCATTTCGGCGAATTCACCGAGAGAGAAATAAACACCGACGCAAGCAGTGTAGGACTTGGCGCCATTCTTCTGCAGGGGACTAACGAACTGGAAGGGGTCATCACATATGCTAGCCAGTCGCTATCAAAGGCAGAAACAAACAATTCTACAACAGAAAAGGAATGCTTTGCAACCATCTAGGCTACATTGAAGTTCTGCTTCTACCTTTATGGGAGGCCTTCCAAAGTTGTGAGCGACCACCACGCTTTGCGTTGGCTAGCTAACTTGAAAGACCCTTCAGGCCGCCTCGCATGGTGGAGCCTGAGAGTTCAGCAATTTGACGTTATCATCGCTTACAAGTCTGGCAGAAAACACTGACGCTGACTGCCTGTCTCGTGCCCCCGTCGAACCACCGCCGAAGGACGACCCGCACAATGACTGTTTCTTAGGAACCATGAGTGCCAACGACTTCGCCGAGCGACAGAGAGCTGACCCGGAACTCAGGAGCCTTGTAGAATACATCGAGGGCAATGCCGCTGTTGTCTTAAATGTATTCAAACGAGGATTTGAGTCGTTTTTCTTGCGGACGGTGTTCTCCTGAAGAAAGCTGTCTCGCCACTTCGGGCCAACTACCTCATTGTAGTTCCTTCAGCGTTACACCCAGACGTTTTTGATGCTCTACGCGATGACTAGACGGCTGGACACCTCGGTGTTTTCCGTACCCTCGCAAAAATACAGAAGTACTAGTGGCCACTTCTTTCCGCCGACGTCACTCGTTATGTGAAGACATGCCGGGACTGCCAACGACAAACGACATCGCTGACCAGGTCAGCTAGAATTCTCCAGCCCATCTAGCCACCTCACCGGCCGTTCCAGCAAATCGGCATGGACTTACAGGGGCCGTTCCCAAGGTTGATTTCTGGGAACATATGGATCGTTGTAGCCACCGACTACCTCACGTGCTACGCCGAGACAAGGACGCTGCCCAAACACAGTGCCGCCAAGGCAGCAAAGTTCTTCATAGGGAACATAGTCTTGTGGCACGGAGTTCCACAGGTCCTCATTACTGACATAGGTACGGCCTTTACGGCGGACCAAACTCAGGCCATCCTGAGGTACAGCCGGACAAGTCACCGCGAGACAACTGTGCCACAGACCAATGACTTCACTGAGCGTCTTAATAAGACAATCGTCGATATGCTGGCTATGTACGTCGTTGTCGAGCACAAGACGCGTGATCAAATCCTTCCGTACGTGACCTTCGCGTACAAAACGACCGTCAAAGTCACGACGGAGATGATGCCATACAAGTTGGTCTATGGAAGGAGCCCGGCAACGACGCTCGACGCTATATGCTTCCAAACGTCGCTGATGAAGAGAACCTCAACGTCACCGCCTGTACCATCAGCGGGCGCAAGAAGCTCGTCTATTCGCCCGCCTGCGCGTGAAGAATCAGCCGGTGACCGACAGCCGCCGTTACAATCTTAAGCTTAGTTGAGTACCAGACCGGGGACCATGCCTGGGTATGGATGCCGATACGCCGTCGTGAGCTCAGTGAAAAACTTCTGCGACGCTATTTGGGACCATACGGAGTAGTTAGACGTCTCGGCCCACTCCTCTACGAGGTTGTTCCCAACGGCATCATGAACTGTCAACGTCGCCGGGCTCAACCAGAAGTCGTCCATGTCGTGTGCCTCAAACCATTTCATGCGCGAACCTGAGGACTATTTTTTTTTGCTGTGCTTCATCGCTTTTACTTCTTGTTTATTGTATTTACTACTGTATCTTCGTCTTTTGTTAAAGCGTCGGGACGTTGCCTTTTTCAGAGTGGGGCAATGCCACGTTCGTTTCTCAAGCTTTGATATCGCCCTGTTACCCTACGTTCAGCGCAAACCGGGCCTACGATGTTTGAGACGCTTCAAGGCTGCAGTAGATCGTTTTGTTAGGATTACGCTTACTTTGTTAACATTACAGATTTTTCTGGAAGCAACGTCGCCGCTAGCGATAACGCTAGAATATTCGATGGCAAGGGTATAAATGCCGACACGCTTCACCGCTTGTCAGTTGATCGACGGCCGACGTTCTGTTTGCCGCTATCAGTGCCAGTGTCTCGTTGTAATCTTACTTTCTATTTCCGTGACCACAGGTTCAGCCAAAAAAATAGATTATTCTTCAACGTATTGTCTGCTCCCCTTCGTCGATGTCAAGACCCCGATACAATACTTGATGTCAAATCTTCACGCAACTTAGCTTCGTTATAAAAGCGCAGAATTCTTACACTGTTGTCCTTCTTTCATAAACTACACTGCAGTCAGTAATCCCACGATACTTTTAATATCAGGTGAGCTCGTCATATATCTTCAAGACTAGATCACATGCATAAATTTGAACCCATTTTCAGTCGCACTAATCAGTTCTATCCCTCGTCACTTGTCATCGCTATTCGTGCATGGAACGTTCTGCCGAATGTTATCGCACAATTTATAGATTATCGATCATTTAAATTGTTACGTAATGTTATTTCTACAACTCTTTATGAACACCCTCTAATGAAGTTAAGTGTTAATTAATAAGTGTTTCAATTGTGGTTGCTTTTCGTGTTATAATTGCTTTTCTTTAGCTATTGTTTTTCCTTCAAACTTTTATTTCATTTATTCAAGGTGAAATTGTTACACTTTGCCTTTGGGGACACGAATAAAAGCTAAATAAACGCCTGACTAGGTCGTGCCACCCTGGCAGCAAAAACATAGACACACCAACAAGTATTTGTCGTCACCTAGAACGATTACAGGAGTAAAGAAAATTGTAAGTGAACAAAGATATAAACACAGCTGTCTTAAAGTGATATCGACACAACGAACGTGTGCTCATATTGAGCCACAAACAAAAAGAAGAAAACAAAAATAGGTTCTCGCCACTATTGTGATAGAAATGCACAAACTATAATCAACATTAAAAAACAGATATGACCGGGCATGCTTATGTACAGAAAGAGAAACTTACGAGCGTACCGATCAGAAATTTTTAAAAGAACGTGGTTATCTATAACTCAAACATATCATTACAAAATTCAATAAAGAAGCACAAATAATTAAAACAAAGTGTACACTAATACAAGACATACAAAGTCACAAAATTGTAAGGACCAACGGTATCATCATTTTGGCCTGTTAGTTCTTTCATTATTTATTTGAATAAACTAACTGATGTTCCATCCTGCTATAGATGAAGTATGGTTAGGTATTGAGTTAGGATGTTTGGTGTAGGTGAGCTTAATCGTTGGTAAACGTAGTTTGTGCGTGATCAAGGTTTGCATATTAAGCTCTTACGCAATTCATATTGTATTTGACGTAATATGCATTCAAGAATCGAGATGTATTTACTTTATACTGGCGTTGTATCTCTAAGCATAGCTTGTGTCTGTATAATTAATTAATGGACAATATTCTGTAGCTTTTGAATTGTGGTCGAGAACTTTCGTGGAGTGGAGTGTTAGATATTGCACGTATTGCACGTTTTTCTAGCACTCAAAGAGAACTAAGGCTTGTGACAGTCGTTGTTTGCCACACTAAGTAGCAGTGTGTTAGTTGTTAGTGTACTAGAGCTTAGTAAATTTCTCGCTTGTTATTTGTTGGGTCGTAGTACCTTAGTCTAATTAAAATGCCGATTCTTCTGCAAAGATGTTTTTTATCGTGTTTATGTAAGGGGTCCAACAAAGTTGTTCGTGAAAAACATTTCCTTGGAATTTTATTGTTGTTGTTCGCTGAATCTCATCGCCCTGGAAGTAAATTGGTGCGCATAGAAGGGAAGTTACTCCTTTCGGTTTGAAGAACATATATTTTGCTTTGAATATGTTCAGTTGAACTTTGTTTACATTTAACCAAACACTTTCTTCTTCATCCATATGTTGGCTTTTTTATATAATTCACATACGTCTGATCCTGCAAAGAATACGTTGGTATCGTCGGAATACAAAATTGTTTTTATAACCTTTATTATATAAAATACCTTTATTGAACAGCAGAAAAAGGATGGATCCCTGAGGGACATTAATATGTTCGACTTGTGAGTTTATATACTGTTTATAGATTTATATTGTTTTCTCGATGACTGGTAACTTTCTATCATTTGGACTGTGGTATGTTCTTGTTTTCACTTACTATTGTTCAGGTACTTGTACTATATTATTTAGTGTTTTGTATATTATTTCCACAATCAATGTTACGCCCCGCTCCCCCCATGTATGTGATGCCTTCTGGGCCTTTAGTGTATCTACATAAAAAGAAAACGCTATTACTCTAAGCAACGCTTGGCAGGTGCGTTGTGAAGCTCCCGCTTTTCCTCCCATTTTGGCACAACCAGATTGAAGCTGTCGTACTTTTTTACTCCCCCCCCCCCCTTTTTTTTTGAAAGCGTACATCATCCGTTTTTGGCGGGCGCAGCCAAAACAAGAATGGTGTCGTAGAACATGAGTCGGTGTTACTGTTTCTAGCCACGATACCGCAACAACCTGAAGACGACACAGAAGAAGAAAGCCAGTGAACAGGGTAGGACTGAGCGTGTGGATAGCTTCCAAAAACTGGTAAGCTGTTTCTGTTCACCTAACCGAATACATCGGGCAGATAAGCATCACACTGAGAGTATTTAGCAATAAGACACAATCGCTTATTTATGATGTTGAACTTGAGAGTTTTTTTTCCTTGTAACTACAGTTGAGTTGAAGGCCGACTACGGTGATTTTTCGAGGTCAATCGATCTCAGTGAATATCACTGGGGACTTTTTTTTGCACATTACTGTCACTTATTCCAAATTACAGGCTTGAGAGATGCTTCGATTGTTTGAAAATGAACGTTAAAAATTGCTCCGAAACGGCTCACTTGGCTTGCCGGAATATTGGCGACCCTGGGTGTGTGTCGTCACGTTTGGAATGTCAACGGAAGTGACGCAGCCTGTGGCATCGCTAACTTTCGCCGCTGCAACGTTTATTGTGCTGGCCACAAGGTGATGGCGGCGATGTTCAGTGATGTTCATCCTTCCACCGTGGCGTTTGGCCGGCATATCGCTGGTTTGGCGTGCGATTATCTGTTCCCCGTGGATGAGTGTGCGATGGGTGGTAGTTGGTGTTGCTTGGGGGGCTGCAAAAGTCACTGACACAATACGCAGAGTGTTTGAGCTGAAAAAAAAATTATTGGCCCAACGGCTTTGCCCGGGGCTAGGCCGCCAGAGATACACCGTTCAAGAAACATCTTTCAAGGTCCTCGGCGATGGGCCTGGCCCGCTGAACGGCCCACTCCTAGTCTTCGAGGTCCCCGCTGGGCAGGACGGCTTCCCATCGCTCAGCAGGGTGAGCCGCTTCAGAGGGTCCTTCAGTTGGCATCGTCTTTTCTCGTGGCCTCTTTCTCGTGGAGGTGGGAAGGCTGCAGTCGACGATAGATTACGCAATAATGTCATATAGGATATATGATCAGCTAAGGGTGATGCACATAGATAAATATGGGTACGGAAGCTTAGGTAGTGACCACAAAAGTATAAAAGTGAGTTTTGAAAGAGAAATGAAGTGTGAAAAGAGGCATTAAATTTTGAGTAACCAAACGCTAATATTTATTCAAAAAGGCAAATAGGAATAGCAACTAAAGAGATTAGGAGAATAATAACCGAAGATACTAAAACAGAGTGGACGCACGCAAATCTAACTCGATTGTGTGAGTTAAAGCTTGCTAAGGTACCAGTTATATCAACCGGAAAAAGCAGACACAGATCAAAGAACTGGTGGGATGAGGAAGTTAAGAGAACCATAGTAAGACGTCAGGAACCCTCCAGGGAACACAGGTATGCTAAACAGAGGGTTGAAACGGAAGAGGATGTCAAAAGAAAAGGGATAACTTTATGAGCTGCAGAAGGGAAGCTTCGGATCCGATCAGTGAAAACATTACAAGAAAGGGGGCCCAATGGATGACGGAAGTAAACAAAAAGGGATAGAAAGGTAGCTGCAAAGTTTTGGAACCATGGAACGGGGTCAGACTAGTAGGGGATGAGGCAAAATAATATATAAAACAATGATGACCGAAAAATTTAAACACTAAGAAAGCGCTGCATGCATCGTACCAGATGAGAATGGACCAATTATCGCAGTGGATCCACTGAGACAACGAGAGTGGGAAAGGGCCGAGAAAAGGGTTCCTTAAAGCACATAAACAGGCCCTGACGGCATCCCAATGGTGGTAATGAAGAAATTGAACCAAACTGTAAGCAAGCATTAAGACAGGCAGCCAGCAAAGCAATAGTTGAGGGTGAAGGTCCCAATGGGTGGAAACTAAGCAGGATGAGCATGAACTATGAAGGAAACGTGGACAAAGCCGATATAAACGACTACCGTCCTATAACAGTGACATCAGTAGTTTACAGGCTGGTGATGCAGATAGTAAAGGAAAGACTGCAGACGAGGGTGGAGAATGAGGGTGTGCTGGGAGAACTACAAATTGTGTTCCGTAAACGAAGGAGGTTGGAGGACAATCTGTTTGCATTGATGCAATGTATTGTAATAGCGGAAAAAGAACACGGGCCCCTGTGGCTGGCATTTCTAGATATCAAGGGATCTTACGATAGTGTGAATGAAGAAAACATGTGCGGAATGCTGGACACACTAAATGTGGAAGATGGAATAACTAATTTTCTATAGGATATCTATAAAAGCAACAAAGTAGTTATAAAATGGAAAAAAACAGGTATGTGAACTTATAGAAATAGAACGCGGGCTTCGACACGGATATCTTTTGTCACCTTTGTTATTTATGCTGTATCTCCAGGGACTAGAAGCCAAATTAGAGGGGAGTCGACGCGGCTTCAGCCTCTCTTTTGCCAAGCAGGGAAAACACATCGAACAGTTATTACCAGCATTGATGTATGCAGATAATATAGTATTAATAGGCGACAACAAGGAAGATATGCAGAGATTGATAGACATCTGCAATAATTAGAGTTATAGGTTAAACTTGAAGTTCAGCAGGAAAAAATTGGTAATCATAATTTTTAATGATAACAAAGGCAGTGAGCATAAGTTACAGGCAGTCACGCTAGAAATAGTGGATAAATACAAATACTGGGCCGTATAGATAAATAACGGAGCTGAGTATCTAAGCGAGTGCGAAAGATACGTAAAGAATAAGGGCACCAGGAATGCAGCTGTATTGAAAAATAGGACACTGTGGAACTACAATAGGTATGACGTTGTGAGGGGGATCTTGAAAGGTGTCATGGTTCTGGGTTGGACGTTTGGCAATGCGGTTTTGTGCATGAAATAAGAAGTTCAAAGAAGATTGGAAATTAAACAACGTGGCATAGGTAGACCTGTTTTGGGAGCAAATGAGAATACCCCAAATCAGGGGGTATAGGGTGACACGGGATGGACATCGTTTGAGTGCAGGTAAGCTAGCCGCAAGATAGCATTTGAGGTGTGATTGAGAAAAATGGGAAAGGACCTTTGGGCTAGGAAAGTTTTCAGCTACTCTACATGAAGAATGTTGATACTAAATAGAGGAAGCGAACTCGAAAATTGCCAAACAAGTATACAGACAATAGCAGAATACCAAGCCAAGAGGAAACGTCGGTTAAAAAGAAAGTGAAGGGAACAGAGAGGGACATGTGGAAGATGGGATTGCTTAAGGAATTGTCACTGAAGACCTAACGAACTAACAAGCAGGAAATTGGAAGGAGAAAGATCTACGATAATTCTCGGAGTAGTTCTCTGCTCTTCGAGGCCAGAACGGGAGTATTGCGGAGCAAGACGTACCTAGCAAAATACGAAGGCACAGACACGTTATGCAGTGCGTGTGAAGAGGAATAGAAAACGGCTGAACATTTGATAATGTTCTGTAGAGGGCTCAACCCTACAGTTCAGGATAATGGCACCGAATAACCAAAAGGAGGATAACTGATTGGTGGCTACAATTAAGATGCGAGTGGAATTCAATCCTCAACATGTAGTGATAGTACTTAACTTTATGGCTAGGTGGTGTGACCAACCGCCTGATCCAAAGGGCACAGCCGGATCTATCTATCTATCTATCTATCTATCTATCTATCTATCTATCTATCTATCTATCTATCTATCTATCTATCTATCTATCTATCTATCTATCTATCTATCTATCTATCTATCTATCTATCTATCTATCTATCTATCTATCTATCTATCTATCTATCTATCTATCTATCTATCTATCTATCTATCTATCTATCTATCTATCTATCTATCTATCTATCTATCTATCTATCTATCTATCTATCTATCTATCTATCTATCTATCTATCTATCTATCTATCTATCTATCTATCTATCTATCTATCTATCTATCTATCTATCTATCTATCTATCTATCTATCTATCTATCTATCTATCTATCTATCTATCTATCTATCTATCTATCTATCTATCTATCTATCTATCTATCTATCTATCTATCTATCTATCTATCTATCTATCTATCTATCTATCTATCTATCTATCTATCTATCTATCTATCTATCTATCTATCTATCTATCTATCTATCTATCTATCTATCTATCTATCTATCTATCTATCTATCTATCTATCTATCTATCTATCTATCTATCTGTCTATCTGTCTGTCTGTCTGTCTGTCTGTCTATCTATCTATCTATCTATCTATCTATCTATCTATCTATCTATCTATCTATCTATCTATCTATCTATCTATCTATCTATCTATCTATCTATCTATCTATCTATCTATCTATCTATCTATCTATCTATCTATCTATCTATCTATCTATCTATCTAGCCGCCTTCGACCTTTCTCTCTCCTGGCTGTTTCGATGATGGCATCGATACCAAACTTGGTATGGCCTAACATGACTGTATGAAGAACATATTTGACTAGTCATAACATGAAAATCATGGCATGTATGGCATGAATATCATGATATACATTTAATGGTCCTATAGTTCTTGCGGTGGGGTCGTTCACATGGCATGTTCCAAAACTGGTATGGTACGTCATGATTGCATGGCGAACACAAGTGACAGATCCTAGCATGAAAATAATAATATGTGTGTCATTCAACAAAATGACTACATGCCACGCTCATGATGCGCTCACGACCATTTCGCTAGCGCCATTTATACATAATTCGGTATTACAGTACGTGAATGGATGACGAAGGTATGTGAATGGTGCAAACATGATAATCGGGATATGCGTGTCATGTAACAACATGACTACATGCCACGCTCATGATGCCCTGGTGACTGTTCCGCTAGCTTTACTTATACCGAACTTAGTATTACGGGACGTGAATGAATGAAAAAGGTATGATACTGGTGCAAACATGATAAACATGAGATGCGTATCATGTAACAACATGACTACATGTTACGCTCATGATGCGCTCGCGGCGGTTTCGCTAGCTTCACATGTACCAAACTCGGTATTACGCGAACGGACGACATACGTAAATGACACATCTAAACATAATAATCATGACATGCGTGCCATGTAACAACTTGATTACATGCAACACTCATGATGCGCTCGCGGCCGTTTCGCTAGCTTCACATATGCCAAATATGGTATTTACGTGACACTAATGAATGACGAAAGTATGTGACTGGTGGAAACATGATAATCATGAGATCCGTCTGTTGTGAGAACATGAATTCATACCACAGTCAAGGCGCCAATACATTTCGCCGTGACACGGTGCGCGTGCTCACCGGCGTTCATTTTGTCGCGTCACGCCAGTATTGCCACGCCAGGCGCCGGTCCTGCCATATATTGGCAGGCGCGCACCGCGCTGCGTTGCTTTGACGCATGTACGTTTTAGCGCGCGTGAGGGGTCTCTCCGTCATGAAGAGAAGGAGACCCAATGTTCGCTGGGTAGCGCATCGGCTCGAAATTCAGCATATCGCATTTCGCGTCGGTTGCCATCGGGCCTCGCTGACGGACGCTGGTTGCGCCTGGCGTGAGACAATAGAGTGCTGTCGTTTTGCTAAAATAGCGTCGCTGTGCCCAGCGTACACGCGCGTCAACGCTACCTTGGAGTATATTGGGCCCTCCAAGATGCGCTCGCGGCCGTTTTGCTAGCTCCACATGTATACCAAATGTGGTGTTCCATGACGTCAATGGATGACGAAATATATGACTGGTGCAAACATGATAATCCTGACACGCGTGTAATGTGAGAACATGACAACATACCACGCTCATAGCGTGCTCGCGGCCGTTTCGCTAGCTCCACATATACTAAATTTGGTATCACGTGACGTTAATAGATGACGAAGGTAAACGACACATCCAAACATGATAATCATGACACGGAGGTCATGTATGGCCTCATTTACCTCCATCTCGTAACGTTTTGCTGATTTTAAAGTGAAATATCAACCTTTCTTATTCGTGCTTCGCATATCAACGATTCCCGCTGTACGTGGAATCCGCCATTTTTTTTCTCCTTCTGTCGCCGTCGGTGAGTCATATGCCTATTCGAAAGAGTGATTTTCTAAGCTTTAAGGCTTTTTGGATATGGCGCGATGCTTGTGTTCACTAAAAGCTTTCGCATCGCAGCTGGCTTGCGCGCCGTCTCACGTTATGTTCCCCCTCTCCCTATCTTTCACCCTTTTAGAGGCGAAGCTTCTTAGGCCGTGGGCACGGAGAAAGAATTCTCGCTCCGTGGCCGTGGGTCGTTCGCTCCTACGTATGTATACTCAAGGACAACTGCGTGTGGCAAAAAAGGGAACGCTACACAAACAAAGTGGGCGTGTACCACCGTTGAAGAATATAGTCTCATAAATGCGTCTATGCTTTCCGCACAAAAATTATAAAAAATTATACAGGGTGATATTTATAAAGAGATGCTCAAGAAACCAAAGAAATATGAACATTAGTTTTGCTTTATGAAGTGTAATTGTGCGTTTCGCACGTATGAAAACGTTGCATGTTTTAGGTGCACTTCATAGTTAAACAGGCGTCTTCGCGTAAAGGTCAGCCTACGTTGCCTTCCAGCTATTCGGACGACTCGCTGAAGGAGCTTGTGTCGAATTTCAATGACAGATGGCTGCATAAGCAGACGTAGCAAGTTGTATGGCGTGGTATTATTCGAGCACGACCGTCATTCGAAAATCAAGTCCAGCCGGACTACTTCTTGGAGGTGTACATGTGCAGTAGCTCCGCCCTTCCCTTCATTGCCACAGAAACCTGTCCCCGAGTATAGCATGTAGCCACCTTCCATACCTTGTTTCAGAAGTTCCCTTCAGCACTGTGGAGGCTACATGCCTCTCAGCCAATAGGAAGGACGCTTAGCTCTTCCACATATATTCATTCGCACCGTGTCGCCTGCTCACCGTATTCAAGGCGTCTTCTCAAAGAATCGTAGTTACTATGGCTAATTTCTTAACTTGAAAATGCAGTAAAGCTATTAAACAAGCAACTACACCGGCAACTTGAAGAAGCGTGAATTTGTTGCACTGCTGAGGATCGGTAGAATCTCATGCCGGCAGATAACTTCACTTTGTGACTGTTTCTCGCCGACGCTGTTCGTGGCTTTTGTATGTCTGTTTCTCCGTCGACGCGTTTTTTCGTGTCTCCCGCTGCAACGCTTCTCTTCTACCTTTTTTGTTTCCATCAAAGGTGGATCGGACGCGCACGGAATGCTGCGCAAGGTTTCATGTCCGATATTCGGAGACGCAGCGTTCTTGGTCTGACGACGCAGTCCAAAGACTGCCTCGGCGCGTGAGGCTTAGCAGGTGCGACTAAGCAAGCAGCATATCTCGCTAATATTGACAAAACGTACCAGATGCTGTAGTCCCAGAGTGAGATGAAAGAAATTTGTGGCTGATTTCACAATTTTTTTACGCTTATGAGCGCAGTGGACGTGTGCAGCAAGAACAATTCCGGATCGAAGCGGGCAGACAGTTCTGAATAGGTGCTGCTATGTTGATTTGTCAACACAGTTATATCTGGTAGCTGACAGAAATAATTAAATGCACAAGAAATACATGAGAAGAGGAATAGACGTGTCATGTATCGATGTAGCGTAAAACACATCAAAGAAACGTCTAGCCCACCCTGCTAATTTTAGGGCACTTAAATGTGGGGCTGCGTAGAGATTATGACTTTCTATATTTATGGCGCCGTGTGTATATGTCCTTGTGACAATTCAAACAAGATGGCGCTGGTGGTTTTCACAGCGTATCCACGGAGTGAATGATAATGAGTGAGACGAAGCGTCCGTTCGTTCGTCCACGCGTTCATCCATTCGTGTGTCCGGATAAATGGACGACCGGACAGGGACATGGATGCATGGATGGACGCACGAATACAGAGACGGAAACACGAATGGACGCACGGACGGAAGAACAGACGGGTGGACGCACGCACGCACAGACGGACATAAGGACGGACGCCGGGATGAAAGTATAGAAGCACAGGCGGAAGTATGGGCGGATGGACGTCCGTCTGTCCACTCGTGCCTCTGACCGGCCGTTCGTCCATCCGGACGCCTGGATGAATGGACACATAAACGGATCCTTCGCCCCACTCGTCATTATTCACTTCGTGGATATGCTGTGATTATTCAATACTGTCCCCCCTGTTAAGACACATGGGCGCCTTCACCCGAAACTTTGACGGCGAAGCGGTAACATCTCGCGGGTCGGTGACCCATCTTGCTGGCTGAAGTGCCGAGCAAGAGGCGAAAATCCCTGTAGGATACCGCAGCACACAATCGTACACGATGATCTGTGTGCCCTCTCGCTTCGTACAGAGAGAGCGTAATCTTTTCGAAGCATAATTGCGGGAAGCCAGACAAAGCGGGAGAGCCTGCGTAACCACGGTCACGACGGCGCCTCCCCGAGTCCCGACGCGACAATTCGTGCCTAAGAGAACCCGTGTTTGCTCTGTTCTAGGGGTAGGCGGGAGGCTCAAGTGGCAGCGCCGCCGCACCACCACTTGTTGCAGGTACAGAAGCACTATTCGCACTACCATAATGCACTACCACCCTGCTCCTATTGCCAGCGGCTCACGCAAGTCCGCCAACAAGGCTAATCAGAAGCAATTTTTTGAAATTACCCGCGAAGAAAACAAACAAGCTGGCCGCTCGAAGTTTTGCTCCGAAATAAAACATGGTCATGTCGAAGCTTCATCTAATTTCATTGAGCCACCTTTGTTTGCAAGAGCCAAGGGTTCGCGTGGTGTAAAAGTGCGCACAATCAGCTAAGTTATAAAAGAGAAACCGATGTATAAATGTGTGTATACAAACAAATGCATTATACGGTAATGTACTTAAAGGAGAAATATAAAATGGCAGCATATCCACGAAGTGAATGATGGAGAGTGGGGCGAAGAATTCGTCCGTCCATTCGTTCTTGCTTCCGTCCGTCCATGCGTCCGTCAGTGTGACCGTCCAAGCGTCCATCAGCCCGTCCGTGCGTGCGTCTGTTCGTGCGTCCGTCCCTGCGTTCGTCCATGCAGCCGCCCCTGCGTCCGTTCATGCGTCCATCCATGCATCTGTCTACGTGGTGGTGGTGGTGAAAACGTATTTATTTATTTATTTTCATGAAATTTTCTGCGGAGAAGCTCCGAGTAGTCGGAGATGCTTGGCTTGCGGTGGGGGGGGCCTTAGTCCAGGGCTCCGCTTGCAGCAGCCGCTCTGCGGGCCCGGTTGATCAGACTCAACTGATCTTCCAGGTTCTCGCGGGCCAGCAGCTCCTCCCATCGCTCCGCTGTTGGATTTTGTACTGGTTCTAAGGCTGTAATGGCCTGACACTCCCACGTGACGTGGTACAGAGTGGCTTTAGCTGAACACCATGGGCAGAGAGGAGAGTATGCCGAGGGGTGCATTTTACTCAGGATGTGCAAATTTGGAAACGTGCCGGTTGGAATTTGCCTCCAGCTGACCGATTCCTCTTTATTTAGTGTTCGGTGTGGTAGCGAATAAGCTTTCCTAAGTCCTCTGTAATGGTTTAGGATGGCCGAATAGTCGCAAGGGACCGGAACGAGTTCCTCAGGGGCGGAGTTGGAAGGTGCTCGGCTCGCATACCCTCGAGCTACCCTATCCGCTGCCTGATTCCCCTCCAGTCCCATGTGGCTCGGAGTCCATATAATCTGATCTGTCTACGTGTCCGTTCGTCCATCTATTCAACACTTCAAGTACCACCATCTCGCATCTTTTCATCATATATTCCCCATATAGAAGCACCGCCATCCAGCGGACATTCCAAGGACTAAACGAGAGGTGGCACACGCACACTTTCTTACGGCTTGCGCTTCGGGTCCACTTCCCACCTTTAACCACCTCGAGTTCATGGTATATACTAGTTCACTGTATTCATGGCACTGTGGCCGAACGCTCGCTAAACCTTTCGAAAACCAAGGAGGTTGCACCCAGCGAGTATGACGTAGCAAACTTTTTCAGTCAGATAGTGCTCAATGTACATGCCAATACCTACTAATGGAGAATGAGAGGCGGAGAATTCGGCTTTTACTTTCTTACGGCTTGCGCTTCGTATCTAGTTCCCATATTTAACCACCTCGAGTTCATTCATGGTATATACAAGTTCATTGTATTCATGGCACTGCGGCTCAACGCTCGCTAAACCTTTTTAAAGCTAAGGAGGTTACACCCAGCGAGTATAACGTAGCAACCCTTTCTTGTCAGATAGTGCTCAATGTACATGCCAATGGCTGCTAATGGTGATCGCAGCCTGCGCGTTAACTAAAAGCCGAATGCTCCTGTCTCTCATTCCCCATTAGCAGCCATTGAAATGTACATTGAGCTTTAGTTTTTATTGTTCAACAACGCACAGAAGAAGTCTCTCACTGACTCCACCTTGGAGGTCAAAATGTTATACTTGTTACAGACTACGAGGGACGAACGGGTGCCGCTATAAGGAGCTTCGCCCCTAAAAAAATTATCCCCATTCGTTGGTTCACATGGATACTCCCACACATAAGTGGCAAGCTGTTTATGCGCAGCCTTATCTTTATATGAAGAGCAGTTCAGTACCTGACACGCGTAAAAAAAAAAAACACGTTTGCGACAAAGAAGATATTCTTGCAGGTCAACACAGAAAAGTTTCCTCCCCCTCCTCCCCCAAGCATGCTTGCGAGACGCGTTTGACAAGCGTGAGTGCTGACAAGCAGTGCATTTCAGTGTTCCCTATTCGGTACAAAGGCAAAAGGTGCGCAAAAAGTACACCATTCCAACTAATACCAGCTGATCTAGAACCTCTTGTTCCCTATTCAAGAAATCTTGTTTTTTTTTAATATTCACGACCGCTGCAGGCACGTGGCAAAACTGCTAAATCTTCTGGAACACAACTTTTACAACATAAAAAATTGGCAGATCCCACGTACAGTGGGAATCGATGATATGCGAAGCACGAATGAGAAATATTGATATGTCACTTTAAAATCAGCACAACGTTACCAGATAGGGACAAATGATGCCGTACATAATTTCCGCGTCATGATCATCATGTTTGGATGTGTCGTTTATCTTCGTCATCAATTGAAGTCACGTGATACCGAATTTAGTATATGTGGAGCTAGCAAAACGGCCGCTAGCATGCTATGAGAGTGGTTTGTGGTCATGTTGTTACATGACATGCGTGTGAGGATTATCACGCTTGCACAAGTCATCTATTTCGTCTTCCATTGACGTCACGTAATACTAAATTTGGTATATATCAAGCTAGCGAAACGTCCGCGAGTGCATCTTGAAGGACCCAATGTACTTCAATGTAGCGTTGACGTGTGCGCACTCTGGGCACAGCGACGCTACGTTAGCAAAACGCGAGCCTTTATTGTCTGACGCCAGGCGCGATCGGCTTCCGTCGGCGCGGTCTGACGGCAACTGGTGTGAAATGTGGCATGCTGCATTTCGCGCCAATGCATTACCCAGACACCGCGTCTCCCTCTTCTCGTGACGGAGGGATGCCGGACGTTCTGAAGCGCGCATGCGTCAAAGCAACGCAGCGCGGCGTGTGCCTGCGAGTATATGGCAGAACCGGTGCCTGGCGTGGCAATGCCGGCGACGAAATGAACGCCGGCGAGCACGCACACCGCGTCCCGTCGAAATGTAATGACGTCTTGAGTAGGGCATGTAGTCATGTTCTCACATGACACGCATCTCGTGATTATCGTGTTGACACCAGTCACATACTTTCGTCATTAATTGGTGTAGCGTAATAACGAGTTTGGTACATGTGAAGCTAGTGAAACGGCCGTGAGCGCATCATGAGCATAGCATGTAGTCATGTTGCCACATGACACGTATGTCATGTTTATCTTGTTTGCACCAAGATCACACCTTCGTCAACAATACACGTCCCATAATACCAAATTTGGTGTAAGTGAAGCTAGCTAAACGGCCGCCGGCGCATCATGAGCGTGGCATGTAGTCATGTTGTTAAATGACACGCACCTCATGATTATTATGTTTGCACTAGTCACATAATTTCGTCATCCATTCAGGTAATGTAATACCCAATTTCGTATAAGTGACGCTTGCGAAACGGCCGCGAACGCATCATGAGCGTGGAACGTAGTCATGTTGTTACATGACACGCATGTCATGATTTTCATGTTAGGGTCTGTCGCTCGTGTTCACCATGCAATCATGTCATACCATACTAGTTTTGTAACGTGCCATGCGAACGAAACCACCACAAGAGGTGCAGGAACATAAAATGTAAATCATGACATTCATGACATACATGTCATGATTATCATGGTTGGACTAGCTAAATATGTTCTTCATACAGTCATGTTATGCCATATTTTGTTTGGTATCGATATTTATCAAAACGGCCAGGAGAGCCAAAGTCGTAGGCGGCTAGATAGATAGATAGATAGATACATAGATAGATAGATGGATAGATAGATAGATAGATAGATAGATAGATACGCTCAATGTCGTCGAAGTTCGCTAAGAAATGCTTCGCATTTAAAATGCGCTTAGCTTGTGCTAGCGCGGCACATATGGAAATGAAAAGGGAAAAAACGACAGGTGTATATACGTCTAAAAAGGTAGGTGCCTACGTTTCTAGGTGTCTCTGTCATCTTTCCCTATTCATTTCCATATGTGCCGCGCTAACACAAGCTAAGTTCATGGATAACGAACTCACCCGAGCCACAACACTTTTTAATAGAAACGTGCTCTGTTTTCATTCTAGCGTTAGCACATTTAGGCTCAAACATTAAAACATCCCCATTCTCTCCAACATAATGGTGCATACGATATAGGTAGCGGGAGAACTGTTCCTAGGCGTATTAGGGAGGTCGTTGTACTTCACAAAGTAGGTCATCAATCTACTTACCACTTATTGAGCTTTGTAACATGTTATGCGTCCTCTTTTATTAATAACAACTTGACGAGGGCTAGTCGGTTCATATTTAGAACAACTGCTCGAAAAGAACAAGAACGACGAAATAGTCATTTTGCAGTTTTTGTGCATCCGATGGCATACGTTTTTTGGACGTTCATCCTCAAATCAATAAAACTATCAAGATCTCTTTCCCTCGTTGAGGAATTGCCGAACTCCAATTTAAGTGCCCCGTCATTCCCGGAGTGGGAATGGGTCAAATTTTTTTTTCATTCCAAGAAATTGAAAGGAATGAAGTTTCGGCAAGTTACGATTCCCCGGAATGGAATTTGAACGGAATAAAGGTGCCCATTCCGCAGCACTGTTGAGAAAAATGCGAAGCAGCACACGTATCGACTCAAAGTTCCGTTTATTGCGGGCACCCTGTCCGACGTGAACGTGTCCTTGCAAGGGGAACACACCATGAAACCAGTGTAGTTTCTGTTGCTGATACTTGTCCCGAATTCTTGTTGGAGCATGCCACACGGGTACATCGCCACGCCAATCGGCAACACGTGCGTTCATCGCGCATCTGCAGAACCTCGTTCTTCGACGCCATCACCTGATTGCTGGAACAGCTTAAGGGGGAAAGGCCACAACCTCTTACACAGGCTTCAGCGTGATAGCGCGTGCCAGCGCGTTCTCGCCAGGATACAATGCGTTGGTTCATCGCGTGTCTACAGAATCTCGTTTTCCGAAGCCAAGACATGATTGCTGAGAAATTATAAAATGACAGGCCGCAGAACCTTACCCAGCCCCTTCCACAGCCGTGAAAGAGCTAGCGCGTGAGCGCGTTTTGGTAGTGCTTGAACCATGTGTTGTACATTCGCAGTAACCCCTGATTCACACTGAAGCGTCCGCTTTCTACAACAAGCGAAATTCTCCTGCCACCGAAACGCAGGGTCGTTCGCACTGGACGCGCCCCGCGTCGCTTGATAGATAGATTTAGTTGCGCATCCGCAGCCGCCGTACGGACACAGCCTCCCGCTGGAAATGGCTGGCAGGCTGCGTCCGTACGGCTGCTGCGGACGTGTAACTAAATTTGTCTAATATACCAATCACCACGGGACGAACGCGGGGTGAATGCGCTGTCACCCGATTGTTGTTGTGGCTCGCAAATGACACTACGCTATACAATGGTCTACACCTCGACGATTTTCGTACACAGGAAGAACGAAGAAGCAGTACTGCTTACTTTGATGGCAAGTCGCTGTCTTGTAATGCATGAAGAGCAGAATAAACTGCTGACGCCAGGGGCGTTGGTAGGTTCGTCTGGCTCCGCAAGACCTCCACAAGCTCAGTGACGCCAATGACCAGCTTCCACGAAATAGGCACGTCAAGTAGGCACAGAATGGTTTAAACGCCCTTTAGTTACAACATCCAGTTTAGTTCACTGCGACATGACAAGTGAGGAGGGCTTGGCCGCCATTATTCTGTATTCCTTGACTAGCTCTCCTCTTGGTCAACGGTGACCGATTCGGCCACAGACGCCGCAAAAATCGGTCCGAGAGCAATCGGTGTGGAGAGGGCTCTTTCGGCGGATCTCGCCGCCGCTGAATCGGATTGGGCGCACTTTTGGCAGCCGGAATTCTCAGTGTTAACGCGCCCTAAGCGGGGTAACACACAGCGGATTTGCTCGACCATAAGCTGCTTCGCATCTAGTGGGTATTCCAATACATGGCTATGACAAATATAAATGGCTGGTCATTACATCAAAATTTTAACATGCATATGATGAACCGCACGATTTACACGCCACTGCTTTTGTGCTCTTGCAGCCGCTTCTTTAGGTTGGGGACGATTTTTCGCAGCTGCGCACGGGGGCAGCTATGTTTCGTTACGTGATCGTAACTGGCCTTCTCCCAGTCAAATGCCCCCACTAACACATTGAGCCAGTGAAGTGGCCGGGGCCGTAGTTGTGTTTAGAAGCCAACATTACAGTACCCGCGCAGACGCGACCGCCCGCTTCGATCCTAACTCAAGCTTGCTATTCACCCACTGTCGCCATGAAACAAACTGCAGTCCGCTACTGCTTCATGACATTTTACGCTTGGGACAAAGCTACAGCGATGTTGTGTCTTTAATAAGGAAATTAGCTGAGCTCAATAAGTCATGCTTGCTAAACCTAGTCTCCATAAATTTGAAAACGAATCCTAAAAACACTGCAAAATACTAACAAATGTGTCACCGTCGAAGCTTCAGGACGTGTATATTTCCATGCGCTGTGCCGGGCTTCACAGCTGGAATCGTCAAATGACAGCAGTTGCGTAATTTACGTAAGTTATGGTCGGCTTATACCACTCCTGTCACACGGGCACACGCGAACACCGTTGAACTCCCTCGTCCTTACGACAAGGAAGGTGGAGTCCGTGTCACACGGCCACGCTTACGCAAACGAAGGTAAATGGAGCATTTCGCAAAGGGCGTTCGACGATCTCCCTTTGCAGTGGAACAAGGTACTCTCGTTCCCAGTATCTGCAGGTAAGAAAAAATTTCGAGTACCATGCGCAAATTGCCACACTGAGTAAAATAATACGTTTTGGCAGTATTAAACGTTATACTGTTGCATTACTCATTCATAACGTCTTTGTTTACGTACATACACACTCGCCGGAGTGCAGCTACTCTCCACACCAGTGCTCTCCAGACCGTGGCTCGCGAGTCGTGCCGGGCGCCGCTATTAAAAAAAAATATTTCGCCCGTGCGTGCGGTTGTTGTCGTCGCCGTGTTTGAGTTTGCCCGTGATAGCAATGACAGGCAGCGCTGCGTCATAGTCAACTGCTTAGACGGCTGCCGGAATGGTTATGGGACCAGACCTAATTCAAGGGAAACTTAGAGTGCGCTCCCGATGAAAGAAAACACAAGACCTTTCGTACACATTGTAGCCCGTGTCTTATGGGGTCGCGCTCCGCTGCCCTCTTCACTCGACCGCTCGCTCGTAAACCCGCCCTGCTAAAACTCTCTAATAACAGCTGTAGTCGTCGAGCAGTGCGTGGCGCAATTGTAAACAAACATAGCGTTGGGCACAAGGTGGCCAGCATCGCTACGAACATCGTTACATTTAGCGAATACATTTTCACTTGAAATAATTTTAATGTTTTGTTCGCTTCAGATCTACTAAATATTGTGGCTTTGTAAAAACGACATAACAAAAATTCACAAAAATAGCAACTAGAGACGAAATGATGATGCTTCTCCGAAAATTAAATAGCGTCGGCTGAGCCCTCTCGCGGCAACTATTATAACTTTGTCATTGCCGTGTGACACTCTCAGAACTCAATCTCCATTGAACTCCCTGGGGGAGATTTAGATTGACTGAGTTTAACGGAGTTTGCTGGTGGCCGTGTGACAGGGGTATTAGATAAGCTTTACACTTGCAATAGGCCCATCGTACCAGGCAGAGTAATATCTGATAACACGTGTGCGTATGTGTTGGGTAGCTACTCAGTGCTTAACTACTGGCAGCACATAAGCTGCAGGTTGTGCTTTTCGCTGGGCAGCAACCTTACGTGCAGCCGCCGGTCTGGTTCGGCTTGTTCTTTTGTACGAAGCACAAGTTAGCCTCAATAATAAAGCTTGGTCTTTCGCATCCTCGTCTTCCGTGGATTCTGGCGACGAACACGCCTCGTGGCATCTGCTGAAGGTGCTGGATATGTCGAGTACACCCTCGGGCAGTCGTGACATCAGTTCTGCCCAAATAAAAAAAGACGACCAGAGAGAGAGCCGACGACCACTAGAATTTCCCCCTGAGCACGGCCTCCTTCCAGAAAAAAAAAAAGAAACCTGCCACTAAAGTGGCCACCTTTGTCAAGATGAGCGAAACCTCGAAGGACTTTATTTGAATTTAGTGTTTACATGTGTCATCTTGTCTTTAATGGCGTTTTAAATTCTGATTCAGGCACATGTAAATTCCCGCCATTTTTTGTCTGATAATACCCAGCGCTGTTATTTCTTGTTCCTTCCAAAAGTTACATCCAAAAGTGTCTAAGCACAGCTGACGTATGCTATCGCTACAGTGTCTAGAAATATACTGCCTAGTGTGCTGAGCGCGGGCTAGGAGATGGCCCCGCAGCTGATGACTGCCGGTGGCGCCCGCATTGTGCGCTGCTGTGCGAGTGGGTGCATTTGCATTCAATCCTTGCGCTCCGCAAGCGCTGCGAAGCTTTCAGGAGGACGAGCCGCGCGAGGCGAACTATTACTTTTACTGCATCTTTGGAGTGTTTTTTAAATCATGCTTTATTGTATAAGAACTACTCGATGCGCTTTGCCATACCAAATGAAGATCATTATGTGGCATACATTTCGCCATCCGCTACTGCCCGCAAAAAAAAAAGAAAAACAGATCCCACGTAACTTGGGAATCAATGCTATGCAAGGTGACTGTTGTAATTTTTTATTAAGTGAAGCATTATGAAGTGGCGCTAAATATATGCGAGAATTTGGATAGTCAACACTGGAACCAGCATTGTCGTTTCACGAACATTTGGCTCTTCTTGCAAAGTATTTCGAAGACCTGGCGTGGCTCCGTAGTGCAATACTTGGTTTCCACGCAGATTCCTTGGCTTCGATTTCTCTGCTAATACACAAACGTTTATTATCTACTTTCGTAGGGTCAACGTTGCCAATGCCAGCTTAACGCTCACGGGTTAAAAAAAAATATGTTGCGAGAAGGGTTTGATGGCGTACGGGACGGGATTGTGAAATTATTTATGTCAGAACCAGCGAGTCACACTCATCAAACCATCTTACCCGCCCACACTAATTTTGGTTTACCCTGAGTTAAGGGGGTGATCGTGAGGGCACCCAGACGTAGGTGATTTGATAGATAAATACATAGATAGATAGACAGACAGACAGACAGACAGACGGACGGACGGACGGACGGACGGATAGACAGATTTATTTTATTTATTTTATTTACAATACTGCTGACCCCAGTTAAGGGGTCGTAGCAGGGTGGAAAGAAACGTGTGCTACATTTCACAATAAAACAGACAAAACGAACGCATAACTGATTGCCAATTCACAGTGGCGCGTGAATAAGATCTTGCGAAGGGCACAAAAAAGAAAAGAAGAAACTGATACACGCATTGCAACAACACACACTGCAAAAAGAAGAGTACACATTATTGCCCGGCGGGTGCAATATACACCGAGAACCAGAACACGTATCAAGTGATCAACAAGACAGAAAAGATTAAAAGTCAAGTAGGCTTTCAAATTTGTTAATATCAGTTTGCTCGACAACATGACTTTCAAGGCTATTCCATTCATTCACTGTTCTTGAAAAAAAAAGAATACTTAAAGACATTGATTCTCGGCTGGAAGGGGGTTAAGTTCAGCGAGTGACGGTGGCGGGATGAATGACCTGAAGAAAAATACGTTAAGTATTGATGAGTATCGCTTTTGAGAAGGTTCTTCACAATTTTAAAAAGAAAGCGTAAGCGGCATAATTTATTTCTGTCTGCAATGTTCAATAAACCAGCCTTGACTGTCAGTTCCGAAACTGATGCGCGGCCATAGCAATTAAAGATAAAACGGACTGCTTTATTTTGTACACGATTTAATTTAGATTAGTTAGCCGCCGTGAAAGGATCCCAAATTACATTTCCCTAATTGAGAATTGGTAACCCGATGCTTTTATAGGCTAGTAATTTTACGCTTGTTGGAGCATTTCTGAGAGACATTTTCAAGTAGTGAAGTTTATACATTGATTGAATTTCAACGTTTGTAATGTGTTTATCCCAATGCAAGTTGTTACATATATGTAAACCAAGGTATTTATACTCAGTTACTCGCGTTAGAACGTTATTCTCAACTGTGTAATTGAAAATAAGGGGTTGCTTCTTGTTTGTGATTGACATAACAGCACTTTTTTATAATTAACAGACATCTGTCATGTGTTGCACCTCTGAATAACATCGTTCAGCTTCAAATTAAGGTTAATCTGGTCATCCAAAGAGTCTACAGCAGAATAAATCAGACAATCATCAGCGTACAACCTAATTTTCATGTCATGCTCGCCAACAATGTCGTTAACATAAAAAAGAAATAACAACGAACCCGGAACCGAACCCTGGCGTACACCCGAAGTGACAGTTACTGTTTTAGAAGGAGTGTCGCTGAAGATGACATATCGGTAACGAGAAGTAAGGTATGATTTAATCCAACTGCAAAGTTTATCATCTTTAAGAATGGCACGTAGTTTGATCATTAGTTTTACATGAGATATCTTGTCGAACGCTTTCGCGAAATCTATAAATATCATATCTGTTTGCTTACGGTCATTGATAGTCACGGCGAAGTCATGTACGGTTTCGACAAGTTGGGTCTCAGTGGAAAAGCCGCGCCTAAAACCATGTTGCGCTGAAGAGAGAATCGAATGCGTTGTTAAAAAAGTAGATATGTGCTTATGAATGATATGCTCTAATAATTTACAACAAGTGCTGGTTAAAGCTATAGGACGGTAATTCGTAACTGATTGATTGATTGATATGTGGGGTTTAACGTCCCAAAACCACTCTATGATTATGAGAGACGCCGTAGTGGAGGGCTCCGGAAATTTAGACCACCTGGGGTTCTTTAACGTGCACCCAAATCTGAGCACACGGGCCTAAATTCGTAACTGACTGTTTATCCCCTTGTTTAAATAGGGGTTTAATTTTGGACACTTTCCAATCTTCCGGCAGGACGCCAGTTGATAGAGACAAAGTAAAAATAATAACAAGGAATTTGGCGCACCACTCCGCGTATCTTTTCAGAAATGCATTGGGTATATCATCAGGTCCTGGAGATTTTTTTTCATCTAAGTTGAGGAGCAGATTAAGTACACCGGGTTCGGTAATTATACCATCCTCAACAGATGGCAGCATTCTATATTTATCGAAAGGCGGGATAGTTCCGTCGTCAACTGTAAATACGGACTTGAAGTTTTCGTTAAATGAATTCGAGATTTCTGTAGAATCTGAGGTACAGATGCTATCTATTACGAAAGTGCTAGTTTCCGAGTGCTTAGGGGTAATACTTCGCCAAAATTTGGAGGGCGATTCTTTAATCATGCTGCTCAAGCGCACAGTGTAGAATGTACGCCGCTCTGTTTGCAGTAGGTCTTTTAGTTCACGAGAGAGTTGGGAAATTTCTTCCTTTAGCTTTGTATTACGATTTCTTTTGAACCGTCTGTTCAAGCGATTAATTTTCCTTTTTAAATGAATGATGTCACGGGTGATCCATGGATTCGAGGGATTTGCTGGTCGATAGCGGAAGGGAACATAGAGGTCAATGCATGCGTGTACTGTGTTCTTAAATTTCACCCAGAGAGAGTTAGCGTCGCACATAGTGTCCATAGAAGTACTCAAACAGTGATCATACACAGACTCCAATCTGTCTAGTATACAAACATCGTTAGCAGCAGAGAAAATTGGAACACGAGTCATTTTCAACCTTGTCTTTGGAAGAGAGAAACGAAATTGAGTTAAGACACACTTATGATCTGAGAGACCATCCAGTACCTCACACTCATAGCGACCGTCAATATTAGACCGAACAAAAACAAGGTCCAGTATTGATTTGCTCTCTCCGTAAATACGTGTATACTCATGAACTAGTTGAACCAAATCAAATCGAAATGCATTATCAATCAACTCCTCGTTGTTGAAAGTATCATTAGTACCAGAAGAGAAGGTGGGCCATTCAATACCAGGTAGGTTGAAGTCACCACAGAGTACAAGTTTCGTGTCTTTCGTTATCTGGAGACCAATGTATTCTTTTAAATTCTGCAAAGCATCAATTCTGGTACCAGGGGGTCTGTAAACAACACCAATGACCATGCACTGTTTGTCGCGACAAATCTTACAAAATAAGGCCTCAACGCCAATGGGGTCGGCCATTCTAGCAATTTTTATGTTATTTTTAAAGAGCAACGCCACACCGCCTCCCCTGGAATCACGATCTTTCCGATAAACACGATAATCTGGGGAACAAATTCGCAATCGTGGATTCCACGGTGAAGCCGGGTCTCTGTCAATGCAACAATGTCCGGATCATGTATCGATATCAGATGTTCTAGTTCAAGTGACTTGTTTACAATACTACGGCAGTTAACATTTAGTAGCTTAATAGAAGGGAATACGGAAGGTTGACATATGGCTGATTGTTTTCGAAGAGGCACCTTATCATTTTTTTCTTTGTCGCACACATACATAGTCCCATTCACGGACACCTTATCAAAAACCAGCTTTACGTCCTCTTTCCGCTTACGGTTTTCACTTGTGCTGTCCCAAAGTTTCTTTCTGACTTCACGAACGTTCTGGGAGAAGTCTTCTGTAATATACATTTCTGTGTTTTTTTAGTTTAGGGCAGTTCTTAAATATTAAGAGCTTTTCGCGAAAATCGACAAGCTTCAAAATTACGGGGCGAATTTTGTTCTGTTTTTTAGCTCCTAACCGGTGGCACCTTTCTACTCCTGAAACACTAATTTTGAAGGTTTCCTTAAAGAATGTGTTAATCACGCTCTCGTGCAAGGATTCCAGGGTTTCGTTCTGTTGTTCTTTTAAGCCGTGAATGATGATGTTATTTCGCCGGCTGCGGTTTACGAGATCGTCACTTTTATCTAAGACGAAGGTAACGTCGTCTTGAACCTTCGTGATAGTTGATTTGAGGGACTGAATTTTTTCACCGAAACCAGAAAGACAAGCAACTGAAGCTTCTAATGAATCGAGCCTAACGTTGAACTGCGCGAAAGAGTTGGTTAAGGCTTTCTGCGCATCACCAAAACTGTTCATCTGTTTCAATATTTCTTTTTGGCTATTAAGTACGTGTAGAATCAGTTCACGGTCAGTGAGATTAGAATGAAACTGCTCTTCATTATCCGAGCTCCCCGAGACCGGCCCTGGGTTCTGCTCGATGTCGCCGCATCTCAAAAGAAGATTAACAAATGCGCGGAAACTGAAAGAAGACAACGCTCGTTTCACACCAATGGGGCAAGGCAGCAGCAAAAGACAAACATCGTTACTTCGAAAAGGTTTGGCTTCAGGCATGCGAATAACCTGCGCCAAGAAAAAAATGTTCCGGTTGAACATCGTTGCAGCCACGCTGCCGCCGTGCCCACTGAAGAGTCCGGGATGCGGTGGTGCATTTATGAGCTGCTGTTGTGATGACGTCACTCGGCCCCTGGCACTGTACTCGGAAAAGACGGCGAGCGTCCCCTCGGGTGGATCCGTGATGTGGCAGAAGTGTGACAAGTGCTCGCTTTCTTCTTGAAGCAAAGTCGGGTACGGGTTATCGGGGTGGTCCACGTGGCTCCATGGGGGAGCGTGCCCGGTGATTGCGATGCTGAAGATCTGCGCCAAGAAAAAAATGTTCCGGTTGAACATCGTTGCAGCCACGCTGCCGCCGTGCCCACACAGATGGCCAAACGGACGGACGGACGGACGGATAGACAGATGGCCGAACAGACGGTCAGATGGACCGAGAGACAGACGAACGGACAGACAGACCGACGGACGGAAAGATGGACGAATGAACAGACGGATGGACGAACAGACGGACGGACGAACAGACAGACGGACGGACTGACAGACGGACTGACAGACGGACAGATGGACAGACAGACGAATGGACAGATAGACGGACGGACAGACAGATGGATGGACTGACAGACAGATGGGCAGACAGATAGACAGATAGATAGATGGATAAATAGATAGATTGATAGATAGATTGATAGATAGATAAATAAGTGCTCAAAGTGGTTGCAGTACGCAAAGAAATTATTTAAAAAACCATTGCCAGTATAACCACCAGAGTTATTATTTAAAATGTGCTTTGTTCTTGGGAGCGAGAATTATCACAGAAGACCCAAAAACCTTTACCTCTTAGCCTGCATTCCATTAGGATTCAAGTGAAAACAAAGGATGATAACATGCCAATGAACAATCTGACACTCGTCGCATATGATACTCGAAACGTTGTTGGAAAGGAAGTCCGACGTTGAAATGGAAGAAAAACTGTGTGAATGAAAGTCGATAGGGTATTTTCAATTTTTCAGATAAATATTGAGATTTGAAATTATGCCTAAACGGTGATTTCGTTCCCGATGCCGTTCACCCTAATCCGAAAAGATAGTTCGATGGAGTCAGTCTCAGAATGCTTTTCTCACACGACAGCCTTCACATTCAGCTTTCTGTCTGCCCTCTTGATCCTACTTTTTCATTCAGGAAACCATGCTGGTTCATTTTCTTTGTTCGAACGATAAAATCTTTGACACAGCGGCAAAATACACGTCCTTTATTTGCATTGCCGCTTAGCTTTTACATCCCAGAGTGTTGCAGTGTACATATGGCGCCTTTTATCTTCACAGTAAATCAGATGGCAGCTGTCACACACTGATTTTAAACGGGGCGAGGCTCCAGCAGCGCCAGAACGAGACGAATTTCGCGCGTTGGTGCACGGATGGATGGATGGATGGATGGATGTGGCTGTACCATAGATATCCGGCGGCGGCTAACGCAACCTAGCCATAATATTCAGTGAACTAACCACTAGATTTATCTTTTTTTCCCTTTAAATAGTAAAGTTGAGGACTGGTGCTTTGCAGCGACGGGTTCAATTTTCACTTTTGCCTTGACTTTAGCCACCAATCAGACAACCTTCTTCTAGTTAATTCTACCCGCTTGAAGTCTATTTTGCCTTCCCTGCCTCTAAACCCCAGTGCTTTTAAAAACTCTGCGCCATCATCCTGAACTATAGGGTGAAGCCCTTTACAGAACATTATTAAGGGTTCGGCAGTTTCCTCTTCCTCTCCACACGCATTGCATACCGTGTCTAACCCTTCATATTTGGCCCGATATATCTTGGTTCGCAATACTCCTGTCCCGGCCTCACACAGTAGATAACTACGCCGAGCATTATAATATATCCTTTGCTTGGCAATTTCCTGCTTAAAAGTTCGATAGATCTCTAGTGCGGACTTCTTAATCATGCCAATTCTCCACATATCGGTCTCAGCTTCCTTCACCTTCTTCTTAACCGATAATTCTTTTTGATTTGGCCCCCTTCTGTTTTCCAAGTATTTACCAGTCAATTTTCTGGTTCGCTTCCTCCATTTTGTATCGACATTCTTCATGTACAAGTAACTAAATACCTTCCTAGCCCAACGCTCCTCCCCTATTTCGCTCAATCGCTTCTCAAATTTTATCTTGCTGCTAGCTTCCCTGCCCTCAAATGATGTTCATCCCATATCACCTTGTACTCCCTGATTTGGTGTATTCCCGTGAGCTACGTATTCCACGTTGCTTAATTTCTAATATTGCTGGAACTTCTGATCTCATGCAGAAGACCGCATTGCCGAACGTCAGACCAGGAAGCATGACCCCTTTCCATGTTCCTCTCACAACATCATACCTATTGTAATTCCACAGTGCCCTGTTTTTCATGACCGCAGCATTCATGTTACCTTTAGTCGACCCGTATATTTCGTGTTCCCTTAGGTACTCGGTCCCATTTTGCTTATCCATACGCCCAGATATTTACATTTATCTGTTATCTCTAGCGTGACCTCCTGTATTCTAAGCTCACTACCTTCAGTATCAATAAAAATCATGACTGCTGATTTTTCCTTACTGAATCTGCAATCTAACCTATCTCCCTCATTACCGCAGATGTCCATCAGCCTCTGCAAATCTTCCTTGTTGTCGGCCATTAGCACTATATCACCTGCGTACACCAATGCTGGTAGTGTCTGTTCAATGAGTTTTCCTTGTTTAGCGAAACAGAGGTTGAAGCCCAGTCCACTTCCCTCTAATTTGGCCTCTATTCCTTGTAGGTACATCATGAATAACAAGGGTGTCAGAGGACACACCTGCCTAAGCCCCTGTTTTACCTCTGCGGGCGTGGATACCTGTTTTTCCCACTTTATTACTGCCTTGTTACCTTTATAGATATCCTTTAAAATATTAGTGACTGCATCTTCCACACCTAGTGTGTCCAGTATTCCCCACAAGTCCTCTTGAACCACGCTATCGTACGCTCTCTTGATATGCAAATATGCTAGCCACAGGGGCGTGTGTTCTTTTTCTGCTATTTCGATGCACTGCGTCAGTGAGAACAGATTGTCTTCCAACCTCCTGTGTTTCCGAAACCCATTCTTCAGTTCCCCCAGCACCCCTTCATCCTTTATTCATGCTTGACGTCTTTCCTTTATCATCTGCGTCGCCAGCCTCTAGAGCACGAGATATCACTGTTATAGGAAGGTAGTTGTTTATGTCAGCTTTGTCCCCCTTTCCTTTATAAAACATGCTCATCTTGCTAAGTTTGCATCCATCGGGGACCTCACCATCGATTATTGTTTCGCTCACTGCCACTCTCAAAGCCTGCTCAGACTTCGGACCTAATGTCTTTATCAGCATAATTGGAATGCCATTTGGGCCTGGTGATGTACTACTAGGAACGCTTTTCTCAGCCCTTTCCCACTCTTGTGAAAATGGAGTCATTGCGCCACTTGACCCATCCTTGTCTATTGTGGTGCATAAAGCTCTTCTTTGTTGAATTTTTTCTGTCAACCTTGCTCTTATATATTCAATAGGTTCGTCCCCTTCTAGCTTAGCACCTTGAGCTGTAGTTATAAACCTCTGCTCTAGGCTCGTCTCATTTCTTCAGGAGTTTAGATGGTTCCAAAATTTCGCAGCTGTCTTTCTATCTTCTTTATGTACTTCTGCCAGCCACTGAGCTCTCTTTCTTCTAATCTTTTCATGTATCAGAAGGGATGCATTCCTTCTACAGCTTAGAAAAATTTCCCATTTTCTTTAAACCTCATCTGTCGGTTCACCTCGCTGCTTAGCATTTCTGTGTTCCCTAGAGGCTTCCTGACGTTTTGCTATGGCTCAATAAACAATTGTATCGGGCCAGTTCGTAAAGATCCATCTTTCTAGGAAGCGCAGTCACTTTTACAAAAACACACAACACAAGACAACACAAGTTGTGTGTTTTTTTATCTACATTTCACCTACATCGCCGTGAGGCATTACGTAGGGAAGATACACATAATAATTTGACTACATAGTTTTCAATCGAAACAATAGATTCAACAAATAAAACAGCACTCAAAATTATTTAAGAGGAAAAAACACTCGAATATTGGTGAGTGAAAACAACTTCACACTCATGCATTTGAAAACACGCACACGCTTCGAGACAGCAAACCATTCTTAGTGGCAGTGATATTGTAGGAGTTGTTACAATGAAGAAAAAAAAGGATTCATTATCAGTTTCAATGACGAGATCATCCGGTAGACGGTTCCATTCCTGTATTGTTTTTACGAAAAAAGAACTGCCGAAAGAGTGGGTTTTGTAAGGATATTCTAATATTTTTCGTTAATGGTCTTGACGATTAGAGACGTACGTTGGTGTGAACAGATAATCAAGAGGGTTAATGGTATTTCCATTATAATATTTATAATGAAGAAATTTAAGCCTGAGTTTCTGCCTCCTTACCATCAGTGTCTCCCATTTTAATGCTCGTTTCATTTCTGTGATGCTTGCAAAGGAATTATAGTTGTTGCTAACAAATCTGGCTGCTCGGTTTTGAACTTTTTCGAATGCGTCAATCAAGTATTGCTGACGGGGATCCCAGATTACGCAAGCATACTCTAAAATAGGTCTTACATACATGAGATAAAGGGTTTCTTTCACGGTCTGTGAAGCTTGCCTAAATTTCTGCGTATAAAGTCCTGAAAGCGCTGAAACAGCGCTTTTTTCTGTACTTGTTTTTTCGCTTCCGTAGTTACGAAGTAACTGCTTCTAGGTTGCGCTGTTCCTGCATTCGTATACAGTCGTCACAAATGCCCACTTTTTTCAATATTTTCCACAAAATTTCCTGATTAACTTTGTATATGGCCCAGTGCTGTCCAGATAAAATACGTATATGGGCCTGTTTTCTATTTTAGATATCTCTACGCACTGAGTAAGGAAAAACATGATGTTGTCTAACCACCTGTCGCTTCGGAATCCATTCTGAAGTTCTCCCAAAATATTAGGTTGCCCTGCCCATGTTTCCATTTTTAATTTTACTGCCTGCATCCCAAACCTGTATGGCACAAATGTAATGGTTAGCGGTCGAAACGAGCGATTGTTAGCCTTTTCTCCCATGTCTTTATAGATTAAGTTAATTCTACTTTTCTGCCAAGCGTGTGGTATTTTCTTCTCATATATGTACTTTTACACAAATTTCAGCAGTGATTCTTTAGTGCTGTTTCCTAGTTCGTTAATAAGGTGGTAGGGAACCCCCTCTAAGCCCGGAGTAGTGCGCTAAGCACTTTTTACTTTGACCTTCTTCCAATTGAAATTCTCAAGTACTGCTTCTTGCTCAGTTGCACTTTTTTATACTTCTACTTACCGGGGAACTTTTTAAACGAATCTGCTGTTACACTCTAAGGCAAAAAGGTGTTAAAAGGGTGTGTCGTTTGTCCTTTTGGGGACTAATGGGGATGCCACAACCATTATTCCTTTTAAGGACTAATGGCACCGAGTCTAACAGTTAGTCCACAGAGACGAGCTCAAGAGACTAACATTTAGTCCCCACATTCAAACCTTAGTGAGTAACCGTTAGTCCCACAATTCACCTCAAAGAACTAACATTTAGTCCTCATATTTGCACCTAATAGGGCAACTGTTAATCCCCACAATTACACCTTACCGGGCAACTGTTAGTTCTCACAGTTGCACCTCGCCGGACGAACGGATGATCCACTCAAGTACTCCAATCGGATGAACTTTTTATCCCGAGTTCAAACATTGTTTTTTTGGTTGTTTTTCGCCAGGCCTAATACTTTTTTTCGCCTGTTTTTCTGTGCAGTGAGCAACAAATAGCGCAGAAAAGAACACGCGAGAAAGGAGTTAGCCACCTATGTGTAAAAGCTTTCGCAGTCATGGCAACAATGAAAGACATAAGTGAGACATCGAAATCATTTATTTTTTATATAAACATGAAGTTTCTCCATTATTTCCAGTGAATTCATGGTGAAGTGTACAAGTCCAGTCTCGTTGTCACATCTTGTTCACTTCTTGTGGAGCTCCTCCGACGGAAGCAATAGATGACAAGCATTGCAGGCGCCAGCGCACGCAGTCTTCTGCCTATTGTGTTCCCATGGCTATACGTACAATAAGATAGTAAAATAGTTAGACACACGTGACAGAAGATGACGATGCACGCATACGACAAGTACGTGCAAGTTAATATAAAAATATGCGTGTAAAATTTGACACACAAATAACTTTACCTTCACATCTCGCACAGTCCTTGTGAAGCTGCTCTGACGAAAGAGATGGACGACAGGCGTCGCAGACGCCAGCGCACACAGCCTTCTGCATGGTGTGTGCCCATGGCTGCACAATAACTATGTAAAATAGTGAGTCACACGTGACAGAGGATGAATACGAATGCATATGAGAAATACGCGCAAGGTGAAGTAAAAATATTCGCGAGATGTGACATGCTAATAACTTCACCGTGATGTCTCGCATCGTCAAAGACTTATTTCCATCCCCGTAGCGCAACAGCTTAGGAGCGGCGGCCGCAGTCACAACTCCGCGAACTACCGTGCCGCTGACAAGTCGGCGAGTCCGAAGTGAGTCACGTCGTTCAGCTCGAGCAAGCGAACGCGAGACCAAACACGGCATTGAACGCGGAGTGTCTGCCGCCAGCGAACTTTGAACAGGAGTGAGATAGAGCGTACGCTTGGCCACCGCCACGAACAGCGCCGAGCTGGTTCGGAGCTAGCGCCGAAGAAGTCGACGGTAATGCGGCCCTTTCCCACAAACTCGAGTGAGTGCAGCGCGCAAACGCGAGTGCGCTGCCGCGGCCAACGGATGGCGCCGAGCTGCTTGTGACCGACTGACCGGAAAGCCAACTGTAATAGCGACCAATTTACAGTGAGTTCCGACGCTAGCGAAAGCCCCGCCAGCCCGTGCTAGTGCACTTACAGTGCTCGACATATACAACCAAGCTCGTTACGATAACCCGCAACGTGTTTTCGACGACTCCCAACACAGTGACGAGGTCTCAGCCCAATAACCTCAACCCGGAGCTCATCGCGGCGGCGAAGAGAGGCGAGTACTCGATGAGCGAGCGTACGGGAGGCCGACGGCAATGGCGGCTAACTCCCAGGCAGTCGCAAAGCACAGGGCCCCGCCACGGTGGTCTACTGGCTAAGGTACTCGGCTGCTGACCCGCAGGTCACACGTTCGGATACCGGCTGCGGCGGCTGCATTTCCCATGGAGGCATCAATGTTGTAGGCCCATGTGCCCAGATTTGGGTGCACGTTAAGGAACCCCAGGTGGTCGAAATTTCCGGAGCCCTCTACTACGGTATCTCTCATAATCATATGGTGATTTTGGGACGTTAAACCCCACATATAAATAAATCAAGGCACAGGCAAACTCCAGACGCCCAAGCTTACTTTCGTGGTGCATTTCGTGGGTGTGATATACAACACGACCGAGCCCGTTGCAGGAAAGCGCGATCCGTATCACACACGCGACAAGTAGAGTAGAATAAGGAATGATAACCTACTTGCGAAAGAATCCAGCGCTGATTTCTGTCCTAAGTCGGACTGAAATATATATTCGATAGGCCTACCCTTCTCGGCCGCCATGTTGACCTTCCCAACTCTTGCTGTCGTGTGTTGGTCGTGACTATGTTGAAGCCAGAGATTCAATTCAATTCAGCTTTATTTCAGGTATACCCTGAGGAGACCGAGGCTAAAGGCTTCGATCGCCTGACGGTGGCCTCTGCCCCCCGGAGTTCGGAGCAGTTACACAATACACAAAGCAAACAGTAACGCCAAAAATCACACATATACAAAAATAATTTATGTACAAAAAGGAGCGGGAATGAAACGCTAGGTCAGTAGTGATTGTACAGTGTTACATAAATACTAAGCTACAAAGCCATAATGTTTACAGAAAAAATTACAGAAACGTAGAACACATATGAATTTACTGGAAGCAGATAGAGAGCAACTAAAAATAGTATACAAGCACTTAATCACCGACTTCAGTGGTAATGAGGTGTGTCTTGAATTTATGTTTCATTTCTTGCGGAATTAGTCCAGCAGACAATGCCTTTATATTTGTTCAGGAAACGTGCAATTTGGTAATGTAATGTTTGCTTTCCGTAATTCGTCCTCACTTTAGGCAATCAACGCTGAATATTCCTGAACTTATATCTGTCTGTTTCAGTGTAACTGTTTTCTTTAAAGACATTATTACTGTGTATATACTTCATTAATTTAAGCAAGTATATCTGGTTGGGCTTTAATATGCTGTGCTTTATGAACATTTCTCGTGTGCGTAAGTCGCGTATGTCTCCCATATCATTTTCAAATATACGCAGCACTCTTTTTTGTAAAACTAACAACCTTTTGTAATTGGTGTCCGTAGTTGTTCCCCCAACTATAGTGCAGTATGTCAGTTTTGAATACACTAATGAATAGTAAAGTTGTCTTTTTAACCACAGTGGTAAAAAAGAACCAATTCTCCGAATGCAACCAATGGTTTTGGCTATGTCTGCTGTCAAGTGTGAAATGTGTGTATTCCACGTCATGTTTTTGTGGAACTAGACTCCTAAAAATTTCTGTTCCTTTGTTCGTGTAATTTATGTGGATCCATATTTATTTACTATGTCACCTACATTCCGCATATTTGGTGGTGCAAATAATATGTACCGAGTCTTATTCGCATTTAACTGTAACTTATTAGGATGAAGCCATATGGTTAATTCTTCAAGATTGGAGTTTGTCATGGTTTCTAACAGGTTCATTTCTTTTGCGGTAAAGAATACGATGGTGTCATCTGCATACATTACGATGTCTTGCTTAATACCCATAGCCGCTATGTCATTGATATACAGCAGGAATAAAGTTGGCTCGAGTATCGAGCATTGTAGTACTCCTGTTGTGACATTTAATCGACTGGATGAAAAGTTATTTATTGCTGTAAATTGGCACCGATGACGTAAATAATCTGTCATGAGTTCTAGTGGAATGCCGCTTATCCCGTAGTGTTGAAGCTTCAACAACAGCACTTCGTGGTGGACAGAATCGAAGGCATTTCGTAAGTCTAAAAATAATCCTTGGGTGAATTACTTTGGCTCGATTGCTTCAATAATTTTTTCTTTTACATGAAGCAGTGCCTGCTCTGTGGATTTTTCTTTTAAAAACCCATACTGGGAGCTAGATATGATGTTGTGTTTGTGTAGAAACTTTGTCAGTCTCTCATTTGTGGCCCATTCAAATATTTTTGAAAATAGTGGTGAGACATAATAGGTCTATAATTGGCGACCTGATTTTTATTGCCTCCTTTGTAGATCAGAGTCACCCTTGCAATCTTTACGGAATCTGGGAATATGCCTTTTTCAAACATCAAGTTCATTATGTAAGCCAGAATCGGTGCTATGGTACTAGCGACATGCTTGACTGGTTCCGCTTTTATTTCATCGTATCTCGCTGAGACGTCATTTGACAGTGTGCAGAGCAGTAGTTCCACCTCTAGCGTAGTAATTGCCTAAAAAATATAGCGTTTGATAAAGAATTAATAGCCTGCAATGACAACTCACTATCTACATTTGCATTAACATGTTTCCCCGCATTCACGAAATATTCATTTACTGTGTCAACCAAAGCTTCACCTGTTACGAAGAGATCATTAATCAGTAGTTCTTGAAGAACCATTGGTGTTGTAATCCTCCCGGCGATTTCATTGACTGATCGCCACACTTTCTTCGTATTTCTTTGGCAATGCGCGAATAGATTTTGATAGTAGTGATCCTTTGCCTTTTTAAGGTCTGAGTTAAGCTTGTTTCGCACCTTCTTGTACTCTGAAAAAAGTTCAGGGATTCTTCAAACCACAAAAGCATGATACTTTTTGTTTTTTATTTTATTCTGTGGTGTAGAGCATGAGTAACCCAAGGTTTTCTTATCACTTCTTTTGGTGTCTTGCAAAGCTTTAGAGGGAATCAATTTTCATAGCAGCGTTTGAATTCAAACGAAAACATGTCGTATGCTGTGTTTGGATCGCTCTGTAATTATACACTGGACCACTGAGTAGACTGAATCATTTCATGGAAAGTATCGATAGATCTACTGTTTATTGGCCTGAACAACTTAGCGATTTTAGTTTTCTTCGAGAAAGTTTTAGTCATGATGCAATACTGCGGTAGGTGATCACTCATGTCACAGGTAATCACGCCTGAGCTGAGTTGCTCTCTTTTTACATTGGTAACGCAGACGTTTATGCAGCTTGTGTTGTTTACCCCTATGCGCGTTGGCACGTCAATGACGTTTTGCGAGTCATAAGCATCAATTAAATTCTTGAAATCAGCAGCATATGTTTCATTACTCGTTGTGTGAATGTTTCTATTGCCTACGATAAAGAAAGAATTGCTTTGAGATGCAAAAAAGTTCAGGAGATTTTTTATGTAGTTGAAAAAATAACGGTTTAAGCCAGTTGGTCGCCTATAAGTAGCAGCCAGCTGAAATTGTGTTGTGCAAAGCGTAAGGCATTCTGTGTTTGGATTTGAAACAGTGTAATCATCTATGACGTCACAGCTGTAACCTTCTTTGAGGTATATTGCCAAACCACCACCCCTTTCTTCTAATCTGTCGAGTCGTTCGCACGTGTAAGCACCAAGAAAGGGAGAAATTTCGTTTTTCGTGAGCCAGGTTTCAGAAAACACAACAGCGTTGAACTGAGTTCATAGTGGTTCCAAGTATGTCTGCAGCTATCACGTTTGTTTCTAACGCTTCTTGTGTTCAAATGAAAGAATAAGAAGCCCGATTGCTGTGCCTGGTGAGTTGCCTTATATGTTTGCGGTGATTGTACCACGCAACCATCCATGGCCATTTTTTTGGTGATCTTATAATTCTTAAACCATCTTTGCGATCTCACCTTGACTCACAATTCGCATGACCTTACTGTGCTCATCTTTCCGGGCAAGTATGTTTCTTACGGCTGTCCATACGAATTTCCAACCGAGTTCACGCTTTTTAGTGAGTGTAGCGGCATGCAACTGCTTGTTCTGTCGAGATAAATGTTCATTGACATATATTGGTATTTTTGTGTCTCTTTGGCCAATATCCTTTCCGGAAATTCTCCCTTCTTTAGCTTTCATATGTACTTTGTCCTTCATAGAGCGTCTTACAAAGCGTACAACGATGTTTTTTTTTCTGGGTCCTTAGTAGGCACGTGATGACATACATCAATGTCGTCTTCAGGAATTTCCACACTAAAAAATTGGCATATCTTATGTACGGCAGTCAACGGGTCCGGCTAGTGCGACACACCCTTTATCTCGAGGCTGCTGCCCCTTTGATATTGCTTCATTTCCTGAATCTGAAGTTTTAATTGCTTATTTTCTGCTTCTAGTTTTTTATTCGTGGCAGTAATGTCCTTCATCTCAGTGCGAAGTTCCTTTATTTCCTTAGTGAGTTCTTTCCCTTCATCGCAGGTGTCACTGCAGTAGTGAATTTATTGTTCCCTCTCAATTTGATACGCAGCTTTCGTTTGAAAACATCCTAAGTGGCAGCAAACTCACTTTATTTATCCCTGTCCCTCCAATCCTTACTCATTTCTACAGATTCAAAATTGAAATCAGTTCACGTGCAAGTCACTCAGGTTCAAAAGTAGCACGTATAAACACAACGCAGAAGGCTCGGCAGCAGCGCAATTCTAGATCTAAACTATTACATGTAAAACTTTCAAAAGTTCTTACGTGCAAGACTGCAGTGAAATTTTTAGCCCTTTTGTCGCTTCTTTGCGTTGCTGCCGAACTGATGCGAGGCCGCCGATGATGCGGTAATTGTAACCGACGATGTGAGCAGCCGCGCCACCTCTCGGAGCGTCCTCAGGCACGTGTCGATGACTAGTGGTAATCCTTTTACACAGTTGATATTGCAACCAGTTCGGGAGGATGCGCACGGCGCCTTCCGTTTGGGTCAGCCCCAGGCATGGTACTTTTCTGCAAGATTGCAGTGAAATTTTTAGTCCTTTTGTCGCTTCTTTGCGCTGCTTCCGAAAGATTCACAGCGCAGCGTGGTGACGTGTCGAGACTTGTTCCAGACTTCATGAGTGCAGCGAAACGTAAAAGCAGCAGCCCACGCTCATCCAAGCGTACGCACAAGTACCACGTCGTAATACCTAGATCGTCGAATCCACGCGGCCGTGGTCGAGCACTCCGAGCGTGACGCAACGCGAACCGTCGCCAGCAAAACACAGGGAAAGACTGAGCCAGCAGAGGAGGAGAAGGACGGCTAGTCACCTTGGCAACGCTTTTCGCACTGCCTGCCATCCCCGGGTGGTTCATTCGTTTGGAGCGTGTTTGGAGACTAAGTGGTTTGCGCGCAGCACATTTCCCTCTTTGTTTGCTCCTCAGCGGTCTATCCGTTCATCGCGCGCGCCTATTGGGCTCCGTTACTCCTTTTTCGGGTAACTTTGCCTTAGAGTGTACCTTTTGAATATAACCCAGTGTTTCATTTCATTCTAATTTATTTCCCCTTTTATCTACCATATGTTGTTGCATTGTGACAGACTTCCTACCTAGCGCTTTTAGGTGGCTCCAAAATATTCTAGGCGTGGCCTTCTTTTTGCTAGTCTCTGTCAATCAGCGTTCACTTTCACTTTTGCCTTGACCAATGTCTGCACAGTGGTTTTATTCTCTTTATTCTCTAAGTATATTCTCCATATTTGGTTGACTTCATTCTGTGACCACTTCTCCCTTTTGCCTTTCTGTGCTCCCGTGATGCCTTACGTCGCTTCTCGGTCGCTTCCCGGATTTCTGTGTTCCACCAATTTTACGGCTTTTCCTGTTTTTTCAGCAAATCGTTTTATTATCTCATTTCACCACTCTCGTCATTACATTCAACACAGCTCACTATGCGTACGATGTTTGCCCTGTAGTTTTCCTACTTCGTCCTCCACTCTTGTGGCTATATTTGTTATTTGTGTGTCATTTGTATAACAGTTTCCAAACTATAACTTAATGTTCCTAATATTAGTTTTATATCCTATTTTTAGTGAATGTTATGCATTGGGATCACTAAATCCTTCCTCGTTTATTCTATTCTCTCTATGTTTGCCATAGATTGCCTCCGTGATAAGACAGCAATCAGTACTCGACTGTATGTGTCCGACTTCCCATGTGATCTGCCCGTCACACTTAGGCCCCGCGTTAACTATCTCAAGACAATGTTGCTCGCAGAAATCAAGCAATAACCTGTCATATGTGTGTGAATATCCGATCGAGGTCTTGTATGTGAGCCTTCATGTCCCCTAGAAGGATTATTTCGGCCCCATGACCAAATTCTTTGATGTCGGTGCGTATTCAATTCACTAATTCTTTTCCTTGCGGTTATTCCCCGTCTACAAGTAAGCGACACCTAGCCACGCTTTCTTTACCCCTACTGTGCCCGAAACCCAGAGGTGCTCTGAACAAGTTTGCATTTTTATCGTTGTGTCACGCCGGCGATGCCACGCCAGGCGCCGATCTACCTGGAGGCGCGCGCTGTGCTGGGTTGCTATGACGCATGGGCGTTCGAGCGAGTCCTGCATCCCTCCGTCACGAAGAGAGGTAGACGTGGTGCTGTCTGGGTAACGTCGTCGGCGCAAAATGCAGCATGTCGCATTTCGTGCTGGTTACCGCTTGGCCGCGCCGAGAGGCGCTGGTAGCGCCGGTCGCGCCTGGCGTCAGACTATAGAGTGCTCGCGTTTTGCTAGCGTGGCGTCGCTGCGCCTAGCGTGCGCGCGCGACAACGTTACGTTGCCGTATATTGGACCCTTCATAAGTCGCTCACCGGCATTTCGCTAGCTTCACATATGCGACTTTTGTTGTTACGTGACGTAAATGAATGACGAAGGTATATATGACTGGTGCAAACATGATAATCATGACCTGCGTGTAAGGTATGAACATGAAAACATACTACGCTCATGATGCGCTCACGGCCGTTTCGCTCGCTCGATATATAGCAAATTTGGTATAACGTGACATGAATAGACGACGAAGGTAAATGACACGTCCAAATATGGTAATCATATATATATGTGTCATATAAAACATGACTACATGCTACACTCATAGCATGCTCGCGGCCATTTCACATATACGAAATTTGGTATCAGGTGACGTGAATAGAGGATGTAAGTAATTGAAAGGTACAAACATAATAATCATGACATGGAAGTCATATACGCAATAATTTACCTCCGCATCGTGACGTTGTGCGGACTTTAAAAGTGACATATCAACCGTCCTCATTCGTGTTTGGCATATCATTGATTCCCACTGTACGTGGGATCTGCCAATTTTTACGAGCCTATTTTCTCTTTCTTTTCCTCCGTTCTGGGTGCTGGTGCCCTACCGTTCTCGCCATCGGCTGCTCCTTTGTTCACCTTTGCTAGAGCCTCCTCGGCTGACCTAAGCTTTTCCCCTATCGCCTTCCTTTTTTCTCGCTCTGTCGCCAACGCGGTTTCTAGCTCGGCGATTCTCATCAGCAGTTAACTCTGCGCAACCATAACTTTCCCCACTTTTCCCCTGGACCTCACATCGCCTACACCAGGCGTCAGTATGCTCTACCCGGACGTCCGCACGAGCCTCCATTTTCTGACCGACCCCGCATCCTGAACATTTTACAGTCTTTTTAATCACGTCTTTTTGACACCACATTGCCCTGCTGAATTTTCCCTCTTCATAATTACAAAACGCGATGTACGACTAACCTTGCCCTAAGTAAAAAAGTCTAAGCTCTACTACAAATATACGTGGTCAGTGTGCGGGCACCCCCGCCACGGGGTGGCAGCAGAAGAAAAAACCACACAAAGAAGAAAAAACTAGGTGACTGACCCCCCTTTCCCCAAAAGCCTTACAATGTAGTAAGTACTCTAAAGATTTACACTGCTACCTATTAATTATCAGAAAGCAAGCCAGAAACATGCAAAAACATTTATCTGCACAGTATATTTGGAGCCCTCGAAAAACACGTCCATCTGCCATGCCAGTACGAACAAAGAGACCAGGAAAACTGTGGACAGCGCCCTCAGGGGGTAGGGCCGCGGTTCACCGACCTGACAGACATTATCCGACGCGACCCGGTAACGACGACGACTATTTATCCACTGCACCATTTTTCGATAATGACGGAAGACTTTCCGCTGATATTGCTGTAATTGTCTGCAATCACCAAGTAACCGCTCTCCTGGATACCGGCGCCGACACTCAGTTATGAGTGGGGAAGACGTGGCTGCTCTTCGAAAGGTGACGACCCCAAAGAATGGTCTCCAGCTGCGTACGACGGATGGTCAGCTGATGACACCAGTTGGCAGATGCGCTGCCAAAGTGCATATTGGTGACTCTAACTTTTGTCATGCTACAAGAATGCTCGAGGCAGGTCATATCTGAACGAACTTTCTGAGAGAATAGGGGGCTGCCAGGACAACACCGACTAAATTACAAGGCCGGAAGGCTGCCGCAGTGACGTCAGAGGGTGGAGGCCCAGTTACCCAACTGAGCATGCTCAGTAAGACTTTTTTTCCACATCTTTTATTCGGCCCAATCAAGCCGCAGCAGCTGCGAGAGCGGGAGCGTTTGTTCTCCTAAAACGCGAACGAAACACCGGCTTTCCGCAGCGTTCGCGGCGTAACTGGGCCTCCACCCTCTGACGTCACTGCGGCAGCCTTTCGGCCTTGGAATTTAGTCGGTGTTGGCCAGGAGCGTTAGAGAACTGCTGGTGACATTTTCATGTGACATGAACTCGCCCGAAAACAAAACCTGGAGTGTCATGCTGCGTGTATCCGACAATTCCTTCACGGTGCCACCCCTTTTCAGTGTGCTAGTTACTGTGGTGAGCGACAGCCACTGAATGGCCCTCGTAATTGTCGAAGGCGATGTATCCTCCTACTGTATCGTAAAGTATGCGTCACCCGCGGCCTCATGAAACTGAAAGAGCCCGCTAAGGCTCCACTGACGAGTTTCAGTCAGAAATACCTGTACTTCATAAACGAGAGCGTTGTCGACCAAGCAACGACAATTTGTAACGCTTCTAAAATTGGATAGCTAGCATTGCAACCACAATCGACATTTCAAGAAAATGAGGGTGCATTTGAAAACTAGTTCCGAGACCTGGCGTGGCTTTTTGGTAGAATACTTCTATGCCAAGCACAATTCAGGGGTTCGATTCCTGTTAGGACCTGCGTATTTATTCTCTGCATAGGTCTGGTACAGGTGGCCGATGTCAGCCTTTTCTTAACACTCACGCGTTAGAATTACCCATGTCTGTTCTTGCCTTCCCTGGAGCTGTTCTTGCCTTTCCAGGGTTTTTACTGCGAGGCACACTGCGAAAAGTGATCGCGTTTTTTTTTTGTTGCGCGTACACGCCTCACAGTAAAAAGAGCTTTTGCCATATGATCCCGCTCGTTTCAAGACTGTAAAACGTAGTATTGCCCTGCATTGCTTTCAAACCGCGTAGCGCAGGTTGTGCCCGCCCATCATGCAGGTCAGCCTATGGTTTAAAATTGGCAGACTCGATAAGCCTGGCTTTTCTCAGGTATTGCTGCATACCATTGCATAACCTGAGTTACGGAAGCTAAATATCAGCACTCAGGAAGATCACTCGAAAGAAAGGGAGCGTGCTAAACCACAGGTCTAGCGTTAATTGCACAAGCTTAACTATATAACCTCAAGAAGGCGGTCACTATGTCGGCGATTCATGTTGCGTTTTCCACTCTGAATAAACTGGCACCCCTGTGGCCACAAATTTTTCGTAGGCCCGTGTGCTCAGGTTTGAGTGCACGTGTAAGAACACCAAGAGGTCGAAATTTCCGGAGTCCTTCACTACGGCGTCTGTCATATTCATGTGGTGGTAGTAGGACGGTAAACGCCAGATATAAATCATTGAATGACATCGGACAAACCGGACAGTGTATTGAAGACCGCCTCAGGGAGCATGCGAATAGTAGTGGTAAGAATGATGGTGCGTGTCTTCCTGCGCACGTCAGGTCTCTCTCGTGTGTGCAACGTTTTGAGCAAGCTAGGTTTATCGAATAAAGCAGAAACCAAACAGCAGAACTGCTAGAGGCGTATTGTATAAAAAGTAATTGGTCAGCTTGTGTCAATGACACGTCTATTGTACTCTTTCAATCGGAGGGGTCCTTCTTTATTCAACTCCTCATGTGACGACATATGTGTGTGGTAAATCTTGCCCTCTACTGCGCATGGGTGGTATATCTTACCTCTTTTTTAGACTGCACTGGCAATAAACAATTGGTAGTTTGGCGCCCGTCTGTCCCTTTCTCCCCCCCCCCCTTTTTTTCGTGTTCCTATTATATCGCCAGTCACAAAGTGTTCAGTAAACCATTTCGCAGATGTATACCTTCAGAATTTGGTTATCGTCTTTTTTTTTAAATGCTCATATAGTATTCGATGCACATGACAAACATGGTACCATGGTATGAATTATTCTGTGATTTAATAGAACTATTAGTTGTTAAGCTGGTTTGCTTTTGCGTTATGCTAATGTATTATTCCTTGCTGTAGCTGCATTATATCACGAGCACCCAGGCTAAAAAAGACGTCACAATGTGGGGCTCAAGAATCATTTGCAATCGAGGTCTTTTTATCATGACTGAGGTCTGCAAGAAAAAAAAAAGGTCTAGCGTTTCCATAGCTGCGGTTGCTGCCTGGGTAAGTCGATGTGATAAAAAAAAAATGAGACCCTATAGGTAGCCAAAGCTCAAGTTTGTGGAGCGACGACAACGTTGCGCCTGGCCCTAGCGGCAAGCTCCGGAAAACTTGAGGAGAGGCACGGGCGAGGTATTGCGTGCGAAACACGCGCAATACGTTCTGCAGTCTGTGCGGGAACTGAGATGCTCGCTGTACGAAGTTGCTTTTCCGCGATAGAAGAAGCGGCTGCACAGAAGCGTCTACGAGGTCGTAAGTATTGTTGGGTTGTGGGCTGCCACAACAATGCGGACAACACCGAGGGATGCCTTCACGTGTAAAGCTGTGTCAGTTTCCCAGCAAGTCACAGCAGGCGAACAGAGCCGTGTTCGCGAGAGATGGAGCAAGCAGTACACGAGAGCCGGAAAAAAAAACCGGGGCAAGCACTTCAACTCGACCCGATGTGGTGAAACTCTAGCTTGCTGCTTCGCGGCGAGGTCAGCGGGTCATGCTGCCTTGGCACGGAGAACGTGATTCGAAAACTTCTCGGACATTTCAGTGCCACGACCGCATAACCTTAGTTTTTATTAATTCTTTAGCACGCCGCAAACGTTTGCACATGGCAGTACATGGCTGCTACTGCTAGATACCACATCAAAACAACAATTATATGGTTTCCATAAACGTCAACACAACACACCGATAGAGTACGCGGCTTCATGTTGGCAGAATGAGACTTACCTCAAGGCATACGTCGTACCCGGTATTATCACGGAAGACCTGAGAAATGCATTTCACTGTGACTAAAGCGTCCTTGTCTTCCGTCTTCTGTTCCACACCATAAACGTGACTAACGAAGTTCACTCCTTTTGTTAGATTCGCTTTTCGGAAGTGCTTGTCCAACTCAGAGATCTTTATGAAGCCGCACTGCAGGTGGTACATTGTGAGGTGACTGAAATGCAGTACGCGCTCTCTGCACGAGCATGTGAGCGAGCGGCAGCGCATTGGCGGGAAGAGAAAACGCGCGATATACATCTAAAATTTCTACTTTTCTACCAAAGATGGCGCTGCCTGTCTAGAGTCGCAGCGCCACTGTGCGTTGCTTTGGCTTCCTATATAACGGCGAAAACGGCACGCAGGTGATGGCAGCACAGGAAGTGGCGGGGCCCAGTGACGCTTCTCTGCCAGGTTATGGAAACATGCAGATTGCTCTACCTTCAAGGTAAGCGTGCCCACTGTCGGCAAGGCCTTATCCTGCTGACCACTTCTGTTTGTTCTCCAGCAATCGAAGCCGCAACAGTGCAATGCGTTGGGTAGCCCTGGCAGGCGGCGTCGCCTTTGTCCTGGTCATCATGGCTTTCCCGGCGGTCATGATCGCCCTTTCGGAAGGTACCTATGGTTACTGATATGTGCATGCTGTGCGAATTTCCTCAGAAAATAGAGCTTTTATTCGTTGTATAAATAGAATGAGGGGCCAGGGTTTTGTGTGTAAAAATGCCGTATGTCAGAATATTTTGGGTAGGAAAGTGCTTTTTCATGAAGGTAGAGTGGGCTCGACAGAGGCGTACTGTTTTTTTTTGTGTTACGTAGCACTAAAATTTGTTGAAAGTGCTAACTTTCGAACACAGACCAACAATGAGTTGTTGGTAAAAGCACGCGTACAATGGCTGATTTTGTCTTCTGAAGAAGATGTTGGCACGCGCGAGAGCGAAAGTAAAAAGACGAAGGAAAACAAGACGACCGCTGGCAACCAAGGAAAGGGGTAGTGGGTTAAATTATATTTTCCGTAAACTTTACATACTGCACAGGTATTGATTGCCATGTGTGTTGATTGTTTTTTGTTTACGTATTCGAGTTATGCCCACGAAAGCTGCTAGCAACACGATGCAGACCGCGTTGCAATTTCGAGGAAGCTTCATGGTTGTCTGTGATTATTTTGTTACGATTACATGCACTGCGCAAAATATCAAGTTTATTCCAAATATTAGGCAAGCACCAGTAATAACGCTATACACTTGGAAGCTGCGTCTACAAATGTTGACGCACCTTACCGCCGACTAGAATAGCGACGGCTGACGCTCTGTTTCCTATTATCGTCGTACAGTTTCCGTTCCTGGCCCGAAGTCCAGCCAAATAAAGTGTTTTATCTCGCACGCTCTGACTACTACCTTTGTCAACGTCAAGACCTCCATGACATAAGCTGAACTCATGCTCTGGATGACCCCTTCCAGCCCAAGTCAGAAAAAAGACATCGCGACGCCAACCCCCAGCAGCAAACAAGCCATCGGCAACAAGGTATACGGCCAGAGCAGGAATTTCTGCCTGAAAATACCCGTCAAACCAAGACCTTGACTTCGACCACGTTGACAATGACAGCCCTTGTGCCACCAGCACCGAATTTCTTCCGGAAACGCAAGGAGCTGCCAACTTTCCGTGCATATCACTCAAGGCCCGGAAACTTGGCTTGAAACATATGAGCGGGTCACAAGCCATTAATAACTGGAGCATCGAAGACACTCTGTGCCACGTCTACTTCTACCTGGCAGACGCAGGAAGATCTGGTTTGAGAACCGGCAGTCCTCACTTGAAACCTGATATCACTTTCGCAGCGCATTTCTGCATACGTTTACAAGCGCCGCCCGCAGGGACAGGGCCGGTTCTTTGCTGGAGACCCTAGGGCAGCTACCAAAAGAGAACGTCACTATCTTCACAAAAGAGATGACTCGACTTTTGCTCCAGGTCAACGCTGCGTCGTCTGAAAACAAAAAAAATCACAGCATATCCACGGAGTGAATCATGATGAGGTGGGCGAAGCATCCATCCATCCATCCATCTGTCCGTGCATGCACCCATGCGTTCGATAGCGTTCGAGAATGCAGACGGCGTGCGGGTACCACCAACGAGACGCTAGCCAAGAAAGCCGAGGGCAAGCGTCTTCAGCGCGCCCGCCGCTCTGCTTCGTCCACGCCCCAGCAATGATCCTCCAAGTACGGCGACTATCCCGGAGACTGAAAGAGGTGCTCGTTCTCCACGTACCAAGGCACAGATTACGCAGCAGTCAATCTGAGAGCAGCGGTACAGCGCCATCTAAAATATTCTCACTCAACTGCAGTGTGTACGTACTTCTAGAGACTATGAGTCTGTTATACTGTTCGGGAGATACTGCCTTGTTTTCTTCTTCGTCACTGCTTTTCTTGGTTACGCGTGACGCATGACAAGATTAGACTAAGAGGAACTTCGCCCCTAAATGTAAATCTGCTCAGGCAGCGTGCTAAAGATAAACTGTTTCCAGGACTTCTCCGCAAGCCACTCATCAGGCTGGTCGTCGGATTTCTCGCCGAGGATACAAGTATTAAAAAGACAGCTGATATACGAACGAAACAGTACAACCACTTTCCGCTCTCCGCAGCCTATTGCGAAAAGGACTTACTGGCCACCGACGACTTGACTGAAACCAATACTGTAACAATACTGATTGTTGGCCTTGTTGGTGCCTGTAAAACTGGCTCAGCTGTACTCGAGAACTGCTCGGGGGGGGGGGGGTGGAGGCGAGCCAACAGGGATGCTGCAAGAAACATGGCACGATGTACGGAAATGTCCCAAAGGTGTTGTTTATGACATTATCTTTTCTTGTAGCAACTCGTAAATCGTAACTACCGGGTGCTGTAATAATGAACGGGTTAGGGAGCATGAATTAAACTTAATGAAAGATGGCTTGGCGCATTTGCCTATGCATTGTAAAGCCTGCGGGTGTGTACCACGTTTTAACGAGTTTAAGATTACCCCGCCACGGTGGTCTAGTGGCTAAGGTACTCGGCTGCTGACCCGCAGGGCGCGGGTTCGAATCCCGGCTGCAGCGGCTGCATTTCCGATGGAGGCGGAGATGTTGTAGGCCCGTGTGCTCAGATTTGGGTGCACGTTAAAGAACCCCAGGTGGTCTAAATTTCCGGAGCCCTCCACTACGGCGTCTCTCATAATCATATAGTGGTTTTGGGACGTTAAACCCCACATATCAATCAATCAATCAATCAATCAATCAATCAATCAATCAATCAATCAATCAACGAGTTTAAGATTCTAGGTAGAAGTAGGCATAAAACTGCGCGTGTGTTGATGGAAGCCTATTACATTAAAAAGAAAAGTGAAAGTTGTATCAGCTAACCATCGGTGACGTTGTACTTATCGGAGAAGAGATTGTTTGATAGCTGGATAGCGTAAGACTGTGTGAAGACTGCGCATGTCTGTATGTTGTTACTTAAGTCTGGATTTGCGCCCGGTCTGCTTTAGTTGGAAGTGCCACTTGTGCTTGTCTGTTTCTTTACTTTGTGTGTGTGTTACTTGCGGCCAAAGCAAGACTGACACCATCCGAGCAATTGCGCGGGAAGTGCTGCGCAAGTTGCAACGTTTGCCGCAGTCTCAAGTATATTCGATCGCCGACATTATCCGCGGGGAAGTTCAGCGATCGCTCATAATTTCCGAACTATCGTAGCCACAGCCGAAAGCCATGAGCTATGCTGCTGCAGTCCACTGTTCAGTTTCTTCTCCGCGACAAGGTCCAGACACCACATCATCGCAGTTACGTCGCCAGACACCCCCACCGCCGCCACCATCACCTACGCCATACCATGTTCCTGTCGGCCAGTGCTATATACGCACCAAAGAAAACTGACATTTGACGCGCTCCTGAAAAGCGCCTTCTCTGCTACCACTGTAGGGAGGTCGGCCACACTTACCACCACTGCCAGTGCCGAGAGTGGGGTGAACGCCCGCACGACGTCGGCGACGGCTTCGCAGGAGTGCATTCGGTGAACACTCCAAGGACCATGCCGATCATCATCGCCAGGCCGATCCGTGTTAACGTAATGCCACCTGTTTACCGGTCCTCCTGGCGGCTGTCTAAGGACCCGTATCAGCAAATCTTAAGGCAACAGCCGATAAAGGTTGCTGCACGATGAAATACGTAACATTCTCCGCCGCTGACTACGACGCCAAAAGAATCATCCCCTAAGGCAAAGGCCATCGCCCCACAACACTAGTGGGAAAGGAGCGCTGGAAGTGGAAAGAATTGTTTTGTTACGCACTTTTTCCTGACTATAAAAGACGTTGGGAAGCTGTCAAAAGCCGCACAAAAATTCGCGTAGTGGTCAGGACAGAATTCATGCATGAAGATGAGTTTGGGGAAAGCACAAGCTTAAAGTTGGTGGTTTGCCGCCACTTTTTCTCGTGCGAACGACGGTGGTGGAGGGCACAGGGTCTGCCCGGATCTGGTGCAGTACGGTGAGGCGTGTCCTTTATTGAGACAAGGACGAGCGCATGTCTCCATGGCGAAGACCCCGTTGAATTCCTCTTCATTTCAACACACTGATCTCCCGATGATGATGATGACGCTCCTCCTCGTTTTCTGCACAGTTTCTACACAGTGCATGATCACACAGCGCCGCATGACGACGACGAAAACTAAACACAAGTTTGGGTCCTCAGTAGGCAATGTTTGCTTGAGGTACATGTCAGTTCTGATGGTGTTATGCAGGTCTCCTCCTGAACCTGATCTTCGAGCAATACTTCCGGTGTTTGTGCTACGTTGGTGGTATTCAGGGCAATGACAGCGATTTAATTGCGCTGTCACTGAGCAGGTTAAAGATATCCTGAAATGTTCTTTGGTATTTTATCGACATTTTGTACACATCTTCTCATCATTGGCACCATAACTTACACTCCGTCTTCTTACACTCCGTCTACTTAAGACTATCTACTTAAGACGTAGCCTCCTCACGGAAGTCATGCTTCAACACACTTATCACAGAACCCGTCACTCTGTTAAGGGGACAGATATTATTCCGTGACCAAAATAAGACAATTTCCTTCGAACTAAGCGTTCTTACGTATTCTGTACGTTATTGCAACTAATACAAAAAGTGCTTGTATGTTTTAACACAAGTCTGCTGTATTATTCTGAACAACAGTCTGCTGTATTGTTCCGCACAACAGTATGTCGCACCACAACTGTGCCATGCAGCCTGCTTGCAAAATATAGCAATGGAGGATTTCATTTGTGTTGTGCGTGCCTGTGAATGTGAGTTATATGTGTTGTTTGATGGATAGTTTTGTTGGCTGGACACGCGGTTAATTTAGTTTCTGGGCACACCTTCATCTGCAAGTGAACACAGGGTTCATAGACTGATTACAACGTATTATATGTTTTGCGCAGGTAGCATGATTTTGTGGAATGAATGCAGTCATTCATGGCTAGCTCCCTAAAGTACCTGTTTGTTATGTACACAACACCAAATTGAACAGGAGTCTATTTGGACTGAACTCTACACAAAGAACACAAGAATACAGTGTGCAGCGAACAGCGGCACAAAGAGCACATGACGAGGTGTATAGAGCTAATCACGGCACTGAAATGACGAAGATGTGACAGGCCGAACATACACAAGCCTGTCACATCCTTGTGATTTGAAGTGCTACGCTGAACTTTATGCAAATGTTACACCAACAAGGCCAAAAATTTACCCGTGCTAAGTTCACATTACATTCTCCCTTTCCCCATTTCGCAGATTTTTTTGTTGAGCCAATCTGTACATGCAAAGATGTTCCAAACTACGTGTGAAATAATGAGTGTAAAAAGTTTACTTGAACTTGCAATTAATAAAGTTGCAAAGAAGTGTTGCCACCTAAGCAGATGACAGTTGCAGCATATGTCGGCATCAAGTCGGTAAAGGTTGGCCAGTTCTTTAGCTATATACATCCTCGTGAACATGTTGTTCTTGGAAGTTAAGGATTGACAACAAATAAACCAATGTTCCAAGTTGACCCCCGCCCCCCCGATCTGTCTCCAAGCCACTTTCAAGCACTGTTTATATAGAAGCTATGCCTTGTTGTCCAGCAGTTCAACTCAGTCTTGGAACAAGCTGCACTGGTGACAATAGCAGCATCCCACTATTGCAGTCTTTGAACATCTGAACTCTTTCTGCCCATTTTGCCAATAGGAGTGGCGTTGCAATACTCCTGTGTATTTTGTAGAAGAAATTCCTCTGATCATGGGCAGGTGTGCGGTCCGTCAACGTATATCTCGTGGTATATCGAAAAGCACTGAAGATTTGAGGAAGGTCATCGGTAAAGTATAAAGCGAAAATTGCGACGCAACTTCCATGGGCAAAACAAATGAAAAATAGTCACCGAAGCATAAAGAACGTAAAAAAAGATGTTGCTTAAGTTTTCCATGCAACGTGTTCTGACACAGAGCTTGTTGAACGCTGCTGAGTGGCAAGACATAGCTGCAGCCTGAACAATTTGTCTATGCCACCTCGTGTACAAAGGTGAGAAAACAGAAAACTTCTGGAGTCGCGGTATATTCGTTGCCATGCATCAGCTTCCAACAACCCCAGCCTTCTATCTATAAATGTTTACAAAAAAAATACGTGACAAGTGGACTGGTTGAACTTTGCACACTTATTGCCAGCAAATACCGAGAACGCTACCCGCATAGATGGCAAAGCTTTCACATCTTTTTGGCATTAATTGTTGTGCAAGGTCTGAGTAACCAATTTACAGTTAAGCCACAAATACAGAGTGTATAGGGGGCAGTTTGTGTGTATGCACCGTGCTTCGTTATCTTGCAGATGTGTGAGTCATACCTGCTGAGCCTGCCGAATGAACAATGAAATGCACTACTACATGCTTCTTTGAACATAACTTTGGCAGATGTATTCAGAAACATAAATGTCAAAAGTGCTAAAAGCCCGCATGTGAAACTGTGTGCATGGCCCATGAACAGCTTCACTTGGCTCCTTTCTGTATGTCTGAAAAGGAAGTATATAAAAAAAGAACTATTGCAGCAGCAGCAATGTTCAGAGTTTAAACCACTATGGTGTCTACTACGTACATCACATCTGTTCACACCACTATTTCATGAATCACAAAAGCAGACGGTATTTCTGGACAAAAACTGATCACATGAACAACAATTAGAAGGATGCTATGAAGACCTAGTGCTATAGTAGAGAGGAACTCAATGTTAAACACGCTATATTCTAACTGCAAAGGATTCATAGACTTGCATAACAAATTTCGTTTAACTAGCGCCTTGGTGTGGCAGTTACAGTTTCTGTAACTACTAACACCATGGAGGATTATGTGGAGTGAACAAAAATTTAACATTATATTATGAAATCTTACACAAGACAAAGCATATTGTATACCACTGCAAAGTCCTACGTGTAGCAGGGAACATATTGTAATGACACCTTTAGAGCGAGAAACAGGAGCTGTGAGATAAGGGGATCAGGGCTTCGTTGTCGTTTCCGTAGCCTCAACCCATCCAGCCCTCTGTGACTGCGCGTGACAGAGTGCTGGATGGGTACACGTCGCCTTGTTTATAGCATCACGGTGGAGGTAATGGTCTGACGAAGACAATGAATAATGCATTAACACAAATAGTGAGTATTAAATTAAGAAGCAAGGCTTGCATATATAGTTTTTTAAAAATCCAATGAACGCTACACGACAGTTGTACATCTCATTACGGCAGGAGATAACATGAAGATGGAGGCTTGAATGAGTGTCATATTGCTAAATTAAGTGTGTTGTTCGAGCCTATGTTTGAATAATACAATTTGTCTAAATTGTGGCAGCAACCTTGATGGAGTTTGCTGCCTCGGTAAAAAAAAGTTCTGTTGTTGGATAACAAGCTCTAACATTCGTTCAATGATTTTTTCATCAGGTATACGTCTCAGCACATTCATTACAAATCCTCAACTTTAACAAGTGCTTCTATTGTAATGATACTTGGTGCGAAACTTAAGCTGCAGAAGACAAGGCATTTGGCAGGGGTCTGGATGCTCATCAGTTTTATAACACTATGTCCATGATGCTAAAAATGAGCGATTGGACAAGAGGATATCCATTTAACAGAGCAGCAAACCGTATCGAGGTTACTGCTACGACTTAGACACACAATTTTCGTTCAAACATTCAAGACAACCTAATCTTGAAAAATCTTGATTGGCTCGAAAAACAAACTTTCTTTAATGATTTGACCCTCATTAAAGCCCCCCCCCCCTATCATCATCTTAACTTCTGCCATAATAAGACATTTGTCATGTAGTGTTTGATAGAATTTTAAGATATGGACTGTAAGCCTTTCTTCTCAGTGTAGTGCTCACCCTTTACGTTTATGCTTTAATCACTGTCTTATCAGCCAAAGAACCCAGGGTAAAAGTGTGTGAAGGCGTCTTCAATTTTTAAGGTCAGAAGTATTTTTAACTCCTCAAAACACACAATGCAATTTTATTCTACAAGAAAGAATCACTCTTGTAAAAAATATACAAGAAACGCTGCATTTCGCCATGTTTGATTTGGTTGATATGTGGTGTTTAACGTCCCAAATCCACTATATGATTATGAGAGGCGCCGTAGTGGACGGCCCCGAAAATTTACACCTACAACATTTACACTTCCATCGGAAATGCAGCCGCTGCAGCCGGGACTTAATCCCGCGATTTGCGGGTCATGGACGAGTACCATTTTGCCATGTTTTCTCACGACCAACATTAGCATAAATTGAAACAAAAATTATTTCTCTACCATAGACATGAAATTTCGCTGACAAAGAAGCAAAGACTGTGGTAAAAGCATGGGGCGACAATCATGTGTCAGTTATTTTTCTCCCATAACTCAATTTCTGAGCACATGGTTTCAAAGGCCTCTGCTGTATGAGGAAGTTTTTCTCCCAAAATAGTGCTGGAAAAACGTCTTCCCACATTGAGGCATCAAAGCACCAGTTTTGGAAAATATTGCAAATAGTCAAGAAACCACTTCACAGACTAACATGACAAGACCATGAACTCGCAGATACTTACAGGTTAATGCTCAGTCACTGTTTCTGAGGCAGCCCGATGGCTTATTTATGTCCATCTGTACTGCCTTCTGTCCGCCTTTTGGCCAGTGTTTGTAGAATGTCTGCCGAGAAAAAAAACATAAGAAATAATTCACTTTCTTTAGCATGCCCCATGTAACACAACTTGACTTTCTCGGCCTCATGAGGTAGCAGTCTCGAAAGCATGCTGCTTATGTATGTATATCTCGTACCACATTAGCAGGTTTCAACAGAAACAACATTTTACACTAGACATAAATTCAACTTCTTAATACTCACTCAATAACCTTTTTCCTTACGCATGATATGCATACATGTTGAAAAGACTGAGCATGCAAGCATGGCCGCAGGTCAGTAAGGGTGCTTCAAATGCCAACTAACAATGAGAAGGCAGACTAACGGAACATACAAGACAGTTAACCAGAGGCTCATAGTTAAACCTATCTTTATATCATGGCGTAAATGCATGCCAAAATTTAAATCATGCAGCTTCGTACATGCATAGAAATGAAGAAATGTATCTAATAGTTGAGGCTTGGCATAGCGACATGTGGTAGTGCGTGAGTGAGCCAACCATCGAATAACTCAACAAAAAAATCAAATGCTGAGCAGTTATCTGTCACATAGACCTACAGGCATGACGTCTTGATCGATATCTACACTTGCCTTGTTTTGTTTCAAGCATAATGTCAACTTTTATAGTTGGTATCTGCGGTGTCTTGACAACTCTCTAGAGTCCATGTTTGCATGCCCTACCATTCAACATGAATACCAACCTACTAAGCAGCTCACCTCTCCTATTTGAAATATGTATACAATATAGAATTACCACTTTGTTCACTTGATGTAACAATAATAATGGCCTTCTAAATGTGAATGTCAATTCAAAAGCACTACGGCCTCTAGCATTTTTGCCTCCAAAAGTGCAACTGCTACCCTGAAGATTAAATCAACTCAGTGCGGGGGTTGTTCACATGGTAGCATAGCTGTAAGCAACGTAAGATAATTTTAGGACTATAAATAGAGCTCTAAGTAAAAGCAAGACACGCAACCAGCAAAGTGCCACATATTATCCGGCCTAGAATCCGTTTCTTGTAATCTAGAATGCTGTGGCGCAGGCCATGCACCTTGGCAACTGTTCAGCTTTTTTTTCTGAACCAAAGCTTAGTAGAGTCAATTTTGATATCTACAGATTGCACCAAAAACAGCAGTTAAGTTGCCAAAAAGTAAAATCCAAAACACCGAAAAAAGCTTCACGAATAATGATATATTAAACCCGTAATGATGCAAGTATACCCAAAACACCGTTTTAGATGCGCTGGTTGAATAGGTATTAGGTAGACAAAGTAGCAAAGCAATGAACTTCCAGCTATATAGCTGCAAAAGCGAAGAAAGCAGGTGGCTCTAGTGCCATGAAAAATCTATGAAAGTACTATCAACAGAAAAAGCTTGGTAGATGTTTAATCCACCAAAAATGCGAATTTCCGCTACGTCAGTACTTAACGCTTGTAATTAGACTGGTGACTGCATAGGTTGGAATGCGAAGTGCAGTATGAAATATTTCTTCCAAAATTACAATTTTAGACGAAGTGAGAATTTAGCTTGATCGAACATTTCTGCCTTGCAAACCTTTGCTGTTGATGGTGCATATTGAACATGCAGAATGCTTCGTAGAATGAACACAAATATTGACAGAAGCTGCAGACTATTTCTCAGATGAGCATTGCAAAATATAAATCAACAAAGCCATGCAGTACATAAATTGACCATAATTGAAATGTAAAAAGCTACTAAACAACCCCACCGCCTGAAATTTCCAATAACTGCAAAATTGTAAATTGTGAGCACGTTGCCACAAATATTGTGTTCACATGATGAAATGATGAAGTCACAGCCAATAAACCACACACTTTAGCTGTTTTCAGTTTCTCACTCCGCTTCTCCTTCGTTCTCATCGTGAAGAGGCGTACGCATACGTTACCATCATGACTAAAGTCACATGGCAACAAAGCATGACATCAGTGATTATACAATCAACATGCAGCCATCAACAAGCAAGGCCTTGTTGATCTGCCGCTGTGCTACATCGGCATGGCGAGGAAGTACTGTGCAAAGATTAGGTGAGATAAACAAATATGCAGCACGCCTCACAATGACACAATCTATACGGCGTAGTTTTAAGGCCAAAACACTATTTCATATTGCAGGGAGAACCAACCGACAGTCAGTGCAAAATCACATCACTTCGCTAGCGAAGAGTATACACTGGTCAAGCATGAAGGTGTCACCATAATTGTTTTTTGAAAAGAAGTTTCTGGGATACTCAGACAATGCGATTGCTGCAGCGCTCTGTATGAATTAGCAAGATGGTCTGTAAGGTGATAAAAAAGAAAGACAGAGCCAAAGCTACCTAATGGCACTTTGAGAGAATGTAAAACACACTGCGCAGGGAATTGCTTTTGCAAACATATCCCTATAAGCTATAAAACTGACAATTAACACGCTCATTCTATGCAACATAGGAATGTCTCGCACCTTTGCAAGAACTTTACTGTGGTGGCGGCACTGTCTGTGTAGGCTAGAAGCATCCGTCCCGTGGCTCCCAGGCATCTGATCCATTTGTTGAAAAGAACTTGTGGCTCACATTCTTGTAGCACTGCTTTTCGGAGGTGCTTCCTGTGATAACAAAAGTAGCACAACACAGTTATACCCTGTAAACACATTGGTGCCTTAAAAACTTTTTCAGCTACAGACTGATCCACAGAAATACTCTCTTCTGTTATAATGGAGCACCTTATTGATTTCCCTGGCCTGGTTTCTTGTTTTCACCCATGAGACAATCCAGCAGAAGTTAAGCTTTAGTTGGGGAGGAAACAGTTGAAAAGCATAAATGTAGTATACAATATAAAAAAATCAGAGAATAACTTTGCATGATATATGAAATTATAATTCTTGTAATGTCCCACAACCAAGAAAATTGTTAGCTAGCTGTGACGTTAAGGTGTCTCAAAATAATAGAGTTTCTAGAAAATGCAATATGCAGCTAGGTAATTCTGCTATTGAAATGTGCTGTTATTACTGACTCTGTAGCTGCAAGTGCCTGCTGAATCTACTCGAGTGCATTTAGCAAAGCTGTAATGATACTGACAGACAGAGAAAACCTAGTTCTCACTTAGCTGCCCACATCACAGCATCATGTTGCTTCGCATAAGGGTTCCTCGTATGCAGGATGCAGATGCATGAACTTTGTGGCTATGTCGTACCACAGTGAACGTGATCGACATCTGCTCGAACTACGTGAGCAGTTGAAAAATGCTCCATTGTGCAATTAGCTGTAACAATGCAGTATTGCTAGCTACCAGTCGCTTCAACCGTACACTCACAACAAAATTGGGCACCAGCAAGGTTTCGCAGTGTATACAAGTGTCTGAACACAGTATTTAATGCTACCAGCTGCATTCTCTATTTTATATCTATATGCATAGAACGTGCACACAGTAGCCAATAATTGCGCCAAGTAGAAGAGTCTATTTTAGGTATTTTATAAAATTCATAGACAAGAGTCAGGCACATCACTCTAGCCTGTTATTTAGCATCACAGGTGAAAGTGTGCTTGCGAACGTACACAGAAAAATTAATAATTGACCACGAACAATGGTAAAAAACTACGTTTATGTTTGGCAGAAACAACTCGCATACAGTAAAGACAGTGCAAGACACTGCAATGATAATGTTGTAAATTTTAAAGTGGCTCACTATTCTTCACACTATGCACGTATTTACAAGAAAGCTATCAATTCTTGCTGCAAGAAACAGTAAAGATTCACAGTTTTTGCGAAATTCCACTTGCCAGTACCCCATTCTACAGAAAGGCAACACTTTGCGAAACCAAGTCACCTTTCCAGACGAAATGCACTCGCCATCGTGAAAAATAGGTGGAATATCTTCTACAGCATGATTTATTGGAACTAAAAACTATGATAGCAATAATTTCTTCTTATAGCTAGCAATAGCCTTTCTACTGTTGTTAATGTGAAGCAATTTCATCTCGGTGGGAGATCACATATTAATGAGCGCAAAAACACAGCGACTGGTTGTGCAGCAATCACCAACCATGCTCATTTATGGAAACCATTGCACTTCTCCCCCAAATAAATGTTGCACATAATTAACACTTTGGCATGAACAATGTTAAGTTGGCAGGTAGCATACATCCTGATGTTATTCTGTATACCCTCACTTATTTTGCAATATCTTCACTTCGACATGACTAGCTTAAAACAACACTCTTCTTCATTAAATCGAACTTTGTACATTACCTTTGAGTTAGCTACAGATGCTGAATAAGCACCTCTTATGGGATGCTTGGCTCACCGTGTGGACAGCACACGGCAGGCCACTTGTGTTTGCTACCTGCAGTACGCAGCAGAAAACTTAGGCATTCCAACAAAAACAAAGCAACTATGGCAGCAGCATTTCGTCCTTTGGAGATAGAGAGGGGGGGGGGGGGGTAGTGCAGCATTGTTCTTCCTAAGCTACACACACGCATTTACTGTTTAAGTTTGGCTTATAAACAGCATAAAAGAGTGAAAATGGCTAAAGGAGACAAGCGGCCGCATATTTGAAATCCCCCAAAGAAGGCAGAAACACTCACTTGGGATTTTACAGTATATATTCTGTGCCATCTAGAAAAAGTATGCAAAGTGCTGAATTTTACTTACACTTGTGCACTATCAAGCTAGTGTGAAATGACAACGTATTGCACTCGCTTTGCTGTCCAGCTGGTGCTTCCGAAATTTCATGAAGTCGCACAGACAGCAAAGTGGTCTGGCCACACAGACAGCAAAGTGGTCTGGCCAAATTTAAGTATACCCATTCCAACAAGCACCGCTGGCTTCAACTCCAAGTGACAGCACCAAATGAGGTCATTTAATAGTGGCATGCAACTAAGGCTAAGTACCTAAGCGCTTGAATAAAAAAAATGCAAGTATATTTCAGTTTCATGTTCGATTTATATTCTTAATTCTTCCGCGTGTCACCTTTTTTCTAATGCAGGGTATCGAGATAAAGGCAAAATATTTTTAAAATATAGTATTAGAATATGTTTACCAGCAACAGTCGTACTACAATATACCAAGAGGTGCTAACAATATCACTGCAAACATTCAGAGCAATGACAACGGCATATCTCAGAGACCTCTACAGTCTTTCATTGAGCTGCAGTTAAAGGCGGCAGCCGCCAAATGAACTTTGAACCCCTTCTTTCAGGAAGCGAGTGAGCTGCTTTTGTTCAAAAAACTTGCGGGCCCCAGGGGCAGACATTGACGGGAGTAGACGTAGCCCCGGCAACGGGGACTATACCACTCGGAGTTGATGTGCCGGCACTGTTTCCAAACTGTTACAGCGAAGGCAGCTTCTTCGTCCCTTGTCGCCCTATGAGCTTGAGAAGCGCCCATGCTAACGCACTGTGCATCCCTCGGGGTTGCTCCCATCAGGCGATCTCTTCCATATGGTGTTTCCGTTTTGTTCTTTTTTAATAAATTTATTTTCCTGATAGTCAAATAGCTAGAGCTGCGATGCACCACAGCATAGGTCACTGGCGCCCAACGGAGACGAGAAAATCACTAGCGGACACTGCGAAAATAGCGAGAGCCAAAAGGACAACAAGCTGGACGTAACTTAAGCTACTACTGCCCGCACAAGATCCGCAAACGGGAAAATAAATGCTGCCGGCAGAATATCCATAAGTGCATTATTGCAATCACATACTACCCAGCTTTCACACCCCTGCTAATCGAAGTGGCTTGTTTATCTACACGGAACACGCCAACTGACTTTCGGTCGTGTCGCCTGATAACGGAACTGCACGAAAAGGATGGGATGCGCAGTTTTGTCGGTCACTGAACAGGGACGTAGAGGAATTTGCATCAACTATAACGCAATGCGTACTGTAACACGACACGTGACAGCAACTATCAAGCCCACACCACTAAACTCTGGTAACTAACTTCACGGTCAGGGGCACGCTACATCGTTGCACAGAATTCGCAAGTACACTCTTAGTCAAATCCTGGCTAGACTACACGCCCGTAGGCAGGACATCAAGACAAATTATCACCGCTTCTACGCGGCTCTGTAGCCGTGTCCCAGAGAAACCAGCCCGATTTAAAGTGGCCCTTCAGAATAGCCGGGTCAAAGATTAGCCAGGAGTTTCGGTCAAATTTTTCCTCGCAAAATATGGCCTGCGTTTAGGCGTGACATTTGCGTAGGTGGCCTGGCGCTGATGTGGTTGCGAAAAAAAAGCATTATATTACGCTTTTGAGAGTGGTTTCTCGCCGATAACGCGGCGGATAATAGGAAAACAGGTAATTAGAAAACCCTTTGTATCACAATCAACTACATCTGCGGGATCAACATGCAAAGCACACACAGCCCTGGAATCGAACTCGGGACCGCATCCATGTGAACCATGTCTTACCCATTTCACCACAGCGCCACCGCAAGGAGGCGTGTCTTCTTGCGGGGTATATATCTACCAAGTGGCTTTTTGCAAGCCGTCGGTGGAACCTTGAACTGTTTTAGAGCGAAGCTCCTTAAAGCGGCAACCATTCACCCCTCCTAGTTGTGCGTAGCATGTCTTACGCTTTGACCTGCGAGGTGGTGCCGGTGGGAGATTTCTCCTGTGCGTTATTGAACAATAAAAAATTCGCAGTGCGCGTTAACTAAAAGCCGAATTCTCCTGTCTCTCATTCCCCATTAGCAGCCATTGGCATGTACATTGAGCACTATCTGACAAGGAAGGGTCGCTACGTTATACTCACTGGGCGTAACCTCCTTGGTTTTAGAAAGGTTAAGCGAGCGTTGGACCGCAGTGCCATGAATACAGTGAACTAGTATATACCATAAACTTGAGGTTGTTAAAGGTGGGAAGTAAATGATTGATTGATATGTGGGGTTTAACGTCCCAAAGCCACCATTATGATTATGAGAGACGCCGTAGTGGAGGGCTCCGGAAGCTTCCACCACCTGGGGTTCTTTAATGTGCACCCAAATCTGAGCACACGGGCCAACAACATTTCCGCCTCCAACGGGAATGCAGCCGCCACAGCCGGAATTGGAACCCGCAACCTGCGGGTCATCAGCCTAATGCCTTGGCCACTAGACCACCACGGCGGGGCTGGAGATGTGTTGAAAAGTTGCATGAAAATACTACGATGTCATCTAAGCAGCACATGCATGCCTGCCATTTGAGGCGACAGGGGATGTTGTCGATCATGCGCTCGAAAGTTGCAGGTGCATTGCATAGCCCAAACAGCATCACGTTAAATTGATATAAGCCATCAGGGGCAACGAAAGCTGTTTTTGGGTGGTCAGCCTCAGCCATTGGCACCTGCCAATAACCAGAGCGAAGGTGTAGCGATGAGAAGAACTGGGCTCTTTCTAGGCAGTAGAGGGCGTCGTCTATGCGAGGCAACGGGTAAACGCCTTAGCAGGTGATCTTGTTCAACTGGCTGTAGCCAACGCAAAATCTTATTGTGCCATTTTTATTCTTTACAGGAACAATTGGAGAGGCCTACGGGCTATTAGAGGGCTCAATGACGCCGCGTTTGATCATGCCGTCAACTTGTTCGGCGATGATACGACGCTCAGGCGGCGACACGCGATAAGGACACTGACGTAATGGTGCGTGAATACCTGTGTCGATTCGGTGAGATACAGATGAGGCACGACCGAATGTTGGTTGCTGATGGTCGAAGCTTGTGTGGTAGCGCTCGAGGAGGGCAATGATTTCCTCGCGCTGCTGGGCCGTAAGGGTGTGGTCAACGCAGCGAGAAAGAGCATCGCTGAATGATGGCTCAGACTGTAATGCAAAGAAATCAACGGCGTTGATGTGAATACAAGTCGAGTTATCAGAAACAACATGTAAACACAAGAGATCAACGCCATCGGCAAGGCCTAGGCACTCTCCGCGCAATAAAACGAAAGGCGATCGAAATGAATTAGAAACATAAATGGCACTTGATCCTTCCTGAATGGTAAGATTGGCAGAAGAAATCAGGAAGCACTTGCGGTAGACAGCGTTTTCAGACGGCGTAAAAGGAACAGTCGAGTCACAGGAAACGTAAATGAAAAGTAGTATTAGTCCAGACGAGAAAGAATGTATGGATGTGTCGGCGGCAACAAAAACATTTGCAGGTGAACGTGGCGAGTCGACGGCAGCAGAATCACATAATGGCGAGAACTAGACTTCGGCATGGGCACAATCAACGACAGTGTGATGAGCGGAGAGGAAGTCCCAGCTGAGTATTATGTCATGGGAACACTTCGGCAGCACCACAAACTCTATGGCATAAATTACATCAGTAATATCAACGCGTGCCAAGCATGCAGCGAAAGTGCGAAGTCGTTGGCGTCTCGCAGTGCTCAAAACAATGTCCGGAAGATGCGTCGCTACTTTTCTCAGTCTACGGCAAAGTTGCTCATTGATAACAGACTTTGCGGCGCCAGTGTTGACCAGGCCTAAAACAGGTATACCTTCGACAGAGACAGCGACGATATTAGACGGCGAAAAACGAGGTCTTGTAGAGTTCAAAAGCTGCGCAGTTCTTGCCTCCAGAACTGATGTATCTAGTTTCTTTCAGGGTTGGGGGAGAGCATCGCCTCATTGTGAAAGGAGAATGGCACTGAGGGGAAGGTGGCTGGCGTCTGTTGTAGTTGTGGTGAGCTGGAAAATTATCTGTGGTGACAGTCAAGCCAGAGGTAGCCTGAGGTCTCGATGGAGAGTCATAAGTGTTAGATCGCACGTGGTCACTAATGAGAAACCTACGCCGTCCGCAAAACCGTGCTACGTGACCAGGAAAACCACAAGCAATGGGGCAGTTGTCCGGAGGGCGCCATGGGTCTGAAATTGTGGTGTCAGTCGGGAGAATGGACGAGCAGCCGGGTGCATAGGCTCAGCTGGTGTGGCGTTGGGGCGTGTGGTGTTGTAGTTGTTCGCGGCAGGCAAATGTCGTGGTGCGGTCAGTGCTTCGGCATACGCCAGCGGAGAAGTCACAGCTGGTACATTGGCTGCGGGTAAAACCTCTGATACTTGCTCCCGAACGACTCGCTGTATCGGTGTCGGCAAACAAGATGGTGCACTTGCAAGTGTATAGGCACAAGAGACAAATGGCGCGCGACGTCTTCCTGTACGAACTGCTTGATCTCAAGGAGCAAAGAAGTCTGGTCATTCGAAGTGCCAGCCACCGTTAAAGCGGAAAACGTAGCAGTGACACACTGGCGCGACGACACACTCATGCTGTTTCCAGAGCTCGTCGTAGCTTTGACAAAGTTGAATTACGTCCGCTACCGTTGGGGGGTTCTTGGTGACGAACATCTGAAAGGCGTCTTCAGTCACACCTTTCAATATGTGCTTGATCTTCTCGGCTTCCGTCATAGCCGGGTTGACACACCGGCAAAGGTCGATCACATCTTCGATGTAGCTAGTCTAGTTTTCACCACTTTGCTGGGCTCGAACCCGCAAGCGTTGTTCAGAACGTAGCTTCCGAAGCGCTGGGCGGCTGAACAAACCTGCAAACGTCATTCTGAAAGCTTACCAGGTGAGAAGGTTTCTCTCTTGGTTGCAATACCACAGACTGGCGACGTCAGCTAACTAAAACTGGACAATAATGAGCTTGTGCGTATCATCCCATTTGTTGTGCTTGCTCACCCGGTCGTATTCGTCAAGTCAGTTTTCTACGTTTTTGTCTTCACTCACACTGAATATAGGCGGATCACGTAGCTTCATGGGGCCGGGACAAACAGGAGCCGGAGTAGTCGGAGACGAGGCGGCAGCCTGCTGGTCTTCGTCTGTGGACATCATAGTAACGGGGGGCAACGTGCGGTTGCAAAGTTCCAAAATTATGGAATTACTCAGCTCCTCCACCAAATAAATCGAGACGTTTAGAAGCCGGTGCATGTCGTCCGATTGTGAAACTGGCACCGTAAAGAAATTAACCGGAGAGGTTTTCAGCAAAATGTTGTAAGGACCCTCGTACCGTGGGGCAAGCTTCGAAGAGAGTCACGGAGGTTGGTATGGGATGGCGAGCCACACAAGAGATCCTGGGGCATAGCTGGGATCTGGAAGGACGGTGCTACGGTTTTCTTTCTGGCGTTACTGCACTTCCGAGTTTAACGTACGGGTGAGCTGGTGGCACTCATCGGCTTGTCGAGCAGCCTCGGAGATAGAAGTAGAGTATTGATTGTATGGGAAGGCTCGCGTTCGTAAAGGAGAAAGAAAGGGGAAAACCCCATGATTGTTTGCATTGCAGTGTTAACACGGTCCCAGCTGCTATGATCAGATGCCACGTATGTTGAGGTCAGATCGTCCAGTCTGCGGTTCTGTTAGCCCGTTAGTATGCGGGCGGTATGCTGGCGTTCTCCGATGAATGACGTATCATTTTGAAAGCAGAGCTTTGACGACCTCGGAGAGGATAGCGCGGCCTCTGTCACTAAGGAACTCTTGAGGTGCGCCATGTAGAAGGATAAAGTGACGTAAAATGAAAGAGGCGAAATCCCGAGTGGTAGCGCTCGGCAAAGCGGCTGCTTCAGCGTAGCGTGTCAGGTGCTCGACCGCAACTATAATCCACTGATTTCCATCTGGTGTCAATAGAAGGGGTCCGTAGAGGTCAACGCCGATGTGATCAAACGGCTTGGCAGGGCATAGAAATAGCTGCGATGCGTCAGTGGCATGTAGAAGTGTTGATTTGCGTCGCTGGCGGTCACGACAAAACTGCATAAATTCGCGCAAGAAATTGTACATGCCGTGGCAGTAATAGCGATGGCGAAGACGTTCATACGTTTTGAACATCCTGGTATGGCCACATTGTGAATCGTCGTGAAAAGAGGCCAATACTTGCAATCGTAAAGTGCGTCGAGTGACCAGTAGCCACCGGTGGCCATCTTGAGCGTAGTTGCGGCGATGAAGTTGATCGTGGAGGGCGAAATGGAAAGCTTGAAGTCGGAAGGATCGAGATACCGGAAGGTTGGGCGTGCCGGATAGATATTCCAGAAGAGATGCGATCCATGGGTCATGAGTTGTTCGACGTCAATCGAGTTGAGATTTAGCGATGACAATATCTGCACGCAAGTGTTAGTGCTTGTTGAATTTGGTGGTAAAGGTGAGCGGGACAGGTCGTCAGCGTCAGAGTGCTTGCGTCCGCTTTGGTATACGACGCGAATGTCCCACTCCTGGATGCGGAGTGCCAATTGCGCAAGGTGGCCAGAAGGGTCTTTAAACCCTGAGAGCCAGCAAAGCGCGTGGTGATTGGTTATTAGATCGAACGGGTGGTCGTATAAGTACGGCTGGAACTTTCCAAGCGCCCACACCACAGCCAAACACTCTTTTTCTGTGACGCTGTAATTAGCTTCGGCTTCCGTCAGAGTGCAACTAGCGTAGGGTACGACGTATTCTGAATAGCCGGATTTTCGTTGAGCGAGGACAATGCCAAGTCCAACGCCGCTGGTGTCGGTGTGCACTTCGGTAGGAGTCGTCAGGTTGAATTGGCGAAGAATAGGTGGGGAGTGGAGCAGATGGCGCAGAATAGTGAAGGCAACATCACATGCAGGGACTAGGAGGATAGTTTCACATCACCGCGACGGAGTTGGGTTAATGGTGGCATGATGAATGCGAAATTGCGAACAAAGCGCTGGAAATAGGAGCATAGGCCTATAAAACTGCGAAGTTTCTTCATGGTCATCCGCTTGGGAAATTCCGCGAGTGCTCGAGGTTTTGCTGGGCCAGGTAATACGCCGGACTTAGACACGATGTGGCCAAGGATGACGAGCTCCCGTGTAGCGAAGCGGATTTTTTTCAGGTTAAGCTGGAGGCCAGCGTTGATCATCATCATCATCATCATCATCATCATCATCATCATCATCATCATCATCATCATCATCATCATCATCATCATCATCATCATCATCATCATCATAATCACCATCATCATCATCATCATCATTATAATCATCATCATTCTCATCATAATCATCATCATCAGCGTGACTACGTCCACTGCAGAACAAAGGCCTCTCCCATGTTCCGCCAGTTAACCCGGTCTTGTGCTTGCTGCTGCCAATTTATACCCGCAAAATTTTTAATCTCATCTGCCCACCTAACCTTCTGTCTCCCCCATACCCACTTTCCTTCTCTGGGAATCCAGTTAGTTACCCTTAATGACCAGCGATTATCCTGTATACGCGCTACATGCCCGGCCCATGTCAATTTCCTCTTCTTTATTTCAACTATGATATCCTTAACCCCCGTTTGTCCCCTAATCCACTCCGCTCTCTTCTTGTCTCTTAAGGTTACACCTACCATTTTTCTTTCCATTGCTCGCTGCGTCGTCCTCAATTTAAGCCGAACCCTCTTTGTAAGTCTCCAAGTTTCTGCTCCGTAGCTAAGTACTGGCAAGATACAGCTGTTATATACCTTCCTCTTGAGGGATAGTGGCAATCTACCTGTCATAATTTGAGAGTGCTTGCCGAATGGGCTCCACCCCATTCTTATTCTTCTAGTTACTTCGATCTCGTGGTTCGGCTCTGCGGTTATTACCTGCCCTAAGTAGACATAGTCTTTTACAACTTCAAGTGCACTATTACCTATCTCGAAGGGCTGCTCCTTTCCGAGGTTGTTGTACATTACTTTCGTTTTCTGCAGATTAATTTTAAGACCCACCTTTCTGCTCTCCCTGTTCTACTCCGTAATCATGAGTTGCAATTCGTCCCTTGAGGTACTCAGCAATGCAATGTCATCGGCGAAGCGCAGGTTACTAAGGTACTCTTCATTAACTCTTATTCCTAACTGTTCCTATTTTAAGCTTCTGAAAACCTCCTGTAAGCACGCGGTAAATAGCATTAAGGAGACTGTGTCCCCCTGCCTTACACCCTTCTTGATTGGTATTCTGTTGCTTTCTTTATGAAGCACTATGGTAGCAGTTGATCCCCTGTAGATTTCTTCCAGAATGTTTATATATACTTCATATACGCCCTGATTCCGCAGTGTCTGCATGACGGCTGATATTTCTACTCAATCAAACGCCTTCTTGTAATCTATGAAGGCAATGTATAGTGCTTAGTTATACTCTGAGCATTTCTCTATTACCCGATTGATAGTATGAATGTGGTCAATTGTTGAGTAGCCTCTTCGAAATCCTGCTTGTTCCTTTGGTTGAATGAATTCTAATGTTTTCTTTACTCTGTTAGCAATTACCTTTGTAAATAGCTTGTATACTACAGAGAGCATGCTGATCGGCCTGGAATTCTTCAAGTCCTTGTCATCTCCTTTTTTATGTATTAAGATGATGTTAGTGTTCTTCCAAGACTCTGGTACTCTTCCCGTCAGGAGACACCGCGTAAACAGAGTGGCTAGTTTTTCTAACACAATCTGTCCTCCATCTTTCAGCAGATCTGATGTTACCTGATCCTCAGCAGCAGCTTTGCCTCTTTGCATGCTCTTCAAAGCTTTTCTGACTTCTTCTATCATTACTGGTGGGGTGTCATCTGGGTTACTGCTAGTTCTTATAGTATTAAGGTCGTGGTTGTCTCGGCTACTGTATAGATCTCTGTAAAACTCCTCTGCTATTTTAACTATCCTATCCATATTGGTAGTTATTTTGCCTTCTTTGTCCCTTAGTGCGTACATCCGACTTTTGCCTATCCCAAGTTTCCTCTTCACTGCTTTGACGCTTCCTCCGTTTTTCAGAGTGTGTTCAATTCTCTCCATGCTATACCTTCTTACATCGCATACCTTACGTCTAGTAATCAACTTCGAAAGCTCTGCCAGTTCTATATTGTCTGTTGTACTTGGCACTTTCATGATTGGACGCTTCTTAATTAGGTTCTTCGTTTCCTGGGAACGCTTGCCAGTTTCCTGTCTAACTACACTGCCTCACTTTCACTGCACACTCCATAATGATACTCGTCGGATTATCATTCATTGTATCTACGCTAAGGTTGGTTTCCTCACTAAGAACCGAGTACCTGTTCTGAAGCGAGTCCCTGAATTCCTGTACTTTCCCTCTCTGTGCTAGCTCATTGATTGGCTTCTTGCGTATCAGTTTCTGTCGTTCCTTCTTCAAGTCTAGGCGAATTCGATACCGTACCATTTTATGGTCACTGCATCGTACCTTGCCGACTACTTCCACGTCCTGCACGATTCCTGGGTGTGCACTTATTATAAAGTCTATTTCGTTCTTATTTTCGCCATTAGGGCTCCTCAATGTCCACTTGCGGTTTTCTCGTTTTTGGTAGAAGGTATTCGAAATCCGCAAATTATTGCGTTCTGCGAATTCTACTAGTAGCTCTCCTCTGGCGTTTCTAGTACCGATGCCATAATCTCCTACTGCCTGGTCTCCAGCCTGCTTCTTCCCTACCTTTGCAATAAAGTCGCCCATCACTATAGTTTACTGTGTTTTTACCTTACTCATTGCCGATTCCACGTCTTCATAGAAGCTTTCAACTGAAGCGTCATCATGGCTGGATGCAGGCGCGTAAGCCTGTACTACCTTCATCTTGTATATTTTATTCAGCTTTATTGCGATACCTACCACCCTCTCATTATTGCTAAAGTATTCCTCTATGTTGCCAGCTATGGTTTTGTGAATCAGGAACCTAACTCCCAGTTCTAGTCTGTCTGCCAAGCCCCGATAGCAAAGGACGTGCCCATTCTGTACCACCGTATAGGTCTCATCTGTCCTCCTAACCTCACTGAGCCCTATTATATCCCATTTAACACCCTCTAGCTCCTCGAATAGCACAGCTAGGCTTCCCTCACTAGATAAGGTTCTAGCGTTAAACGTTGCCAAGTTCAAGCGTTGATCAGACAAGTCAAAACGTGACTGAGGCGAAGGAGGTGCGTAGGAAAGTCATGTGAGAAAACCACGACATCGTCGAGGTAGCAGAGGCACATATTCCACTCAAGGCCACGTAGTGTACCATTCACAAGTCATTAAAACGTGGTAGGCGCGTTACGAAGTCGAAAGGGCATGAAGGTAATCTCGTATAGTTCGTCAGGTGTAATAAATGCAGTTTTTTGGCGATCGGTTTCAGCCATTAGGAGTTGCCAGTAGCCAAATCGCAAATCTAGCGACGAGAATTGCGCTCCCTGAAGGGTGCCAAAGGCGTTATCAATGCACGGCAAAAGAGGATAAATGTCTTTGCGGGTTATCTTATTTAAACGACGACATTCCGCGCAAAACCAAATAGATCCGCTTTTCCTACGCACCAGGACTACAGGATATGCCCAGGGACTGTGAGATAGTCGAACAACGTCTCGACGAAGCATATCTTCGACTTGATCGTTAGTGACGGGGCGTTTTTTAGCGGAGACACGTTATGATCTTTGACGCAGTGGCTGTTGTAGGCCGGTGTCAACATGATGTTTGAATTGTGACGTACGGCCTAGTTGAGGTTGCGACACGTCGAAAGAATTCCTGAACTCAGGCAGAAGATCAAGTAGGTTGGCATGTTCGGTGGAAGTAAGGATGTAGGTGATGGTGCTGAAAAACGTATCCTTGGACGACTCCCCGAGTGCTGACAATGCTTTTGGGTTATTGCAGTAGTCATCCGAGACATCAACCAAAGACGAAAGGTCGAGATCCTGCACGCGGCCGAGACATTCCCCGCAAGCAAAGTGACATGTGCGGAAAATGGATTGTGGACGAACGTATTGCTGCTCCCGATGGCAATGTCAATCGTTGCGAAAGGTAGCGGCAGAGCTCGACGACTCGTGAAGACATCGGAAGACATAAAAGGACTGTAGCGTCAGTGTAGGCGTTCCATGAAACGGGAACAAGTGCGAATTTTCCATGTGGAGTGTCGGTATCCTCACAAACGAGCAACTTCGGTGGCTGATGAAGAGCGTCGAGTGATGAAACGTCCCACAAGGATGAAAAGCCAACTTCAGCACCTACGTAGTTGATGACGGAATTATGACGGGATAGGAAGTCCCACCCGAGGATGGCGTCATGCGAACAGACAGGAAGGACAGTAAACTCCACGATGTAGAGAATGCCTTTGATGGACACTCTTGCCGTGCAGGCTGCAAGAGGCGTCACTTGGTGTGCGCTTGCGGTGTGGAGTGACAGTCGCGAAAGTGGTGTCGTGATTTTGCATATTAGGCGGCAGAAATTAGCGGCTATAAACAAACAGTGGTGCTGGTGTCCACAAGTGCAAAAGTACAATGACCTTCAGTAGTTACTGTGACGACGTTAGCAGGGGAGGAGCGAGGGCTCTGACAGTTCGGGAATGGTGCAGTTCTTGCCTCTTGAACTGTGGTGGTTTGTTTTTCTGGTTGGAGGGTCCAGGCCACAAAGCAAGAATTTTGTCCGGGCTGGTGACGCATGGGGGAGGGCGATCGCCGATGAGGAGAGGGTGCGTGCTGTGGCTGGAAGTCAGGGTGGTGAGTAGGGGCATAGCGAGCTGACGAGACCGGTTCATAATCGGCGAACAAGGGTTGGATCCTGAGTTGCGACGATCGGGCATCGTCGCCAAACGTCTGTGGTCGATGGCGGCAGTAGTGGGCAGCGTGTTCGGTAGAGAAGCAGGCGTAGCAAATGGGTTGGTTATCTGGCGTCCTCCAAGGATTAACCACTGGTGGTGCCACCCAAGGTGCTGCTGCCCAAGGTGGTTGTGTAAGCCTACACACAGTGTCTGCATTTGTGAGCGGCGCGGCTGCAGGTGACAGTAGGAGCCACAGGCTTCACTGCATACGTTAAGGGCGCGGCCACAGGCTGTAAGGCTGATGGATAGGCGACAGGAACGCCGACTGGCTGCGCGGCACGCGGGAAGTGAACACGGCTGGGTGGAGGCGGCTCGTGGTGCGCAAGGGGGACAACTTGGGCAACCTCTTCCGCAATAGCAGTTCGAAGCGGGTCAGAAAGACGGGTGGTGGTCTCATGAGTAAAGGGCACGAGGGAAAGTTGGTGGGCGACTTCCTCACGGACGAAGGCTCGGACTTGATGAAGCAACGGTAAAGGATCAGGCATGGGGTCGAAACTGGATAGCAATTTGCCACTACCCTGAGGCTGCCGAGTCAGAGTGCGTTGTTTTTTCAACTTGTCGCAGCTTTGACACAAGCTGACGACTTTGAAAAACTGTGCTCGGATTCCTATTCAAGAGCATTTGGAATGCGCCGTCTTGAATGCCCTTGAGGATGTGTTCGATTTTGTCAGCGTCAGGCATGGGGCCATTCGCACGTCAACAAAGGCCAACAACGTCCTCAATAAAGCTGGTGAAGTTTTCGCTAGTCTGCTGAGAGCGGACGCGCCAGCGCTGTGCTGCGCGCTGCTTGCGGACAGCCGGCTGACCGAACACTTGAGAACAAGACGTCTTGAAGACGCTCCACGTGGAGATGTGGTGTTTGTGGTTATTATACCCCGATTCGGTGACGCCAGTAAGATAAAATATGACGTGGCCCAGCTTCTCAGCTTCATCTCACTTATTATTAGCGCTCACTAGTTCGTAGTGCTCAAGCCAGTCTTCCACGTTGGTCCCATTCGCACTGCTGAAGATCTTCGAGTCCCTTAGCATAAGATAGCCAGGGCAGTTGACAAACTGGGGCGAAGGCGCTGATGGGTTGGCGCTGTCAGTCATGGTGGGCAGATGCGTGCGGTTTCGCAGCTCCAAAGTGTAGCGACGGGCATAAACGGCACCCTGCATCAAATGTGAAGAGGTTTATTAGTCGTTAAAGACAGTGGCGAGGCAGCGTGGAGAACCATCAAGAGACCGGCACAGCAGCAAACCGAAGAGCACGAGTCAAGCGAGCTGGGCGTCAGCGACGCAACTCGCTGTAGGCTCATCGTCTTCCTCACAATATGTATTGAGGAAGACGATGCAGCGCATCGTCTATGTATATACATGTTGTGAAAGAAGGAGAAATACAGCACCACCCTTGCCTCGGGCCGGCTGTTCAATTGCCCGACTTCACCTTTCTCGTAATAAACTTGCTCCTCGCGCACCTGCGTCCCTGTGTCGGCTTTCGTTACTACAATATATACATATTGCCGCGCTCGAAATAGACAGCGAACGAAGACGATGTGTGCGCCAACAGTCTCGAGAAAAGGGACGCTGAAGAAGAGAACGTGCTTTTGTTTACGTCTTTTGCTTTTGGCTCTGCACAAAAACGCACGCCGTCGGTTCTCGGATTGAACATCTCTGTGATCTGCTTACGTTGAACCGCGACACTGGCGGAGGTGCTGGACTGAAAGCCTGCCGATGCTCTACACCCTACCTGGGAGCCATTCATCAAGTCCCGACACGCAGCCACCTGTTACGACACCAGTGCACCGCTTCAGTCGGTGGTTGCTAGGCCTCTTTCCTGAAAAATTGAAGGAGGTCAGCTCTCCTGAGCTGGCCTCCTTGGACGAGCATTCTACCAGACATTTCGCACCTCTGCCAATGGCCTCCACCAGCCAGCCACCCTTAGTCTAAGGAATCTAAGGAATACAAGGCAGCCCCGTTTCCAATCCATCCCAGGTAACACTTCTTCAGCCACTGGTACCTGATCGCTTCAGTGGTGCCCCGCATGAGAATGTTGAAGATTGGCTTGAGCATTACGAACGTGTTGCCGACATCAACCAGTGGTATGCTCAACGGAATCTCGCCCGCACGTACTTCGCTCTCGATGTCAGCGCTCACACGTGGCTTGAGAATCGAGAAGGCCGTATATCGACATAGGATGTGTTACGTCAGCAGCTGATCGACACCTTTGCTAGCTTCGACCGTCGAGAGCGGGCTCAGCTTCAGAAACATTACGAAACTTGGCAATGTTTGCTGAAGACGTGACGAGCCTATGTCGTCGGGCTGATCCCAATATGTCCGAGGAAGAGAAGTTGCGCTACCTTATGCGTGGCCTGAAGGAACAACTGTTCGCCGGACGTGTGCGCAATACCTCAACTACCGTGGTCAATTTTATAAGAGAAGCCATGTCCATTGAGCGTGTTCTGCACCTAAGATCGAGGCAGTATGATCGCTCGTCCACTACCACCTCAATCAACGCCGCTTCAGTGATTCTGGACTATCACGGCTCCTTACGTGACCTGATCAGAGATGTTGTCCGAAAAGAAATTCAGAAGCTTTGCAGTCCTCCAGTGGATGCACCAGTGACCGCCGTTGCCGCAGTCACTCGTGACGAACTTGCCCACGCTTTTTCAGCAGCTGATCTCGCTCGCAAGCAGCGTAAAATGAGTTACACCGACGCTGTCCACCGTCCACCACCCTTCCTGCCTATTACATCATGTTACCAGCAACCTACAGCCGCACCTTTGTCGCCCTTTGCAGGAGGCTTTCAGACATCGGCCCATGTCTCCGATGTCTTCATGCTACCAGCCACCACTTGCCGTGCCTTACTCACCGCCACAAGAGGACATGGAACGCCCACAATTCCGCAGAACGGATGCTTGGAGCACTGTCGATCGGCGCCCTCTCTGCTTAAACTGTGGTGATGCCGGCCATATAGCTCGCCATTGTTGGTACCACGACACATCACTGCGCCGGTCTAGGCCGGGATACGATGGTCGCCGTGCCGACGCCGACTACATTGTTCGCCATGACGACCCTGGTTTTCGAGGACCTCCAACAACATGGTCTCCCTATCACGAGTCGCTAGCCCAACTCCGCCCACAGGCCACGCCCTCCATCCCCTGCTCAGACATCGTCCCCGAATCGATGTACTTTTGCTGACCTTTGGGGAACAAGGTCGCCCAGCCCTTACCGGGGAAAATAAAGGCGGCGACCTCTCGAAGCAAGGTCGCAGCCCGACGACAAGATGACAAAAAGTCCTCAGTACTGCCGCTACTGAACGACTCGATGACGATGAATATTAACAATGACGGAAAGGTGTGCGCTGACTTCAACGTAAATAGTGATGAAGGGCAAGTGACAGCCTTAGTCGATAAAGGTGATGATTTTTCCTTAATAAGTGTTAAGCTGGTCGATCATCTTAGAAAAGTAAAAAAAGCCATGGACAGGACCACATACAAGAACAGCGGGTGCTCAATTGCTGCTCCCTACTGAAAGATTCACTGCAAGAATCAGCATAGGAGATTCCTCTTTCGTCACGACTGGTGCAGAATATTCTCTTGGAGCGGGCCAGACTATCGAAGAGGACGAAGTGAGGACAGGCACGTGCTAGAGGGGACAGCTTGGGCTCAATGCAAATTAAATGGGTCGTCTCCGTCTAACGTCTGCGGACCGGTTATTTCATTGCATTTGGTGCCGAAACCCGGGATCCACCCCTTCGGAGACTTCCCTGAACGTCACGACCTTGGCGACCACTGACCATTTTTGGAAGAAGCGCGGCTCGATCAGAGCTGCTGTCACCCGAGCCCCGGCACAGTTATCGTACCTGCTGCAGCAACCAGATCCTGATACCTCTCAGATTACCGACCACATGAATTTTCTGAAGGATAACAAAGCAGCACTGTGGAAGCTCGATGACATCATTCTTGTGACCACTGATGAAGAAATACTCGACCACGAAGTAGGAATGGCACAAGAATGCAACGAGAAAATTCCCTACGTGGTGCCACGCGCCAAGTTCTGGCTTCATGAACGTGAGATGACGCCAGAACGCTGGCTGAAGAAACTGATCCGGGCCTAATTAATCGCATCTCCGAACTCCGCTGACGGAGAAGGCTGGATGAAAGAACACCGTTAGCGTTCAGTTCAACTACCGAAGCTACAGATACCGACTTTCAACGGTAGTCTCCGTGGTTGGCAGTATTTTGGAACCGTTTTGACGCTACCATCCAAAAAATACCGAGCTGCCATGCATCGAAAAATTCAAGTACCTCCTCACCTACTTGACTGGGAGTGTGAAGCGAGCTGTCGAAGGCATTCGTCTAGCGGAGCAAAATTACGACCTTACAATCAAGACCCTCACATATCGCTTTGAACGCCAGGATCTCCTTGTGAACGAGCGTGTTCATAATCTGCCTGCGCTAAGCCCTAAGAAAAGCTCGTCAGACGTTCGAAGGCTTTGTCTGCTGCACGATAGTGTACAGTTCCACGTTAGTGCCTTGGAAGGCCTAAGAGTGGCGACCGTCCAGTACACTATGTTCTTAAACGGTGTCTTAGTGCAATGTCAGCCGGAGGATCTCGCCATTATTTATTTATTTATTCATTTATTTGCAGATACTGCTAGCCTCACATCAGAGGCTGTTGCAGGAAAGGAGGTATCTTCAAGTAGGCGTGTGCCTAAGTAAGGTTGAATGCGACAATGCATATGTTCTCTACATTAACTATACAAGGGCTGCTACATGATAGCAGTAATAAACAGAATATTAGAATGGAGACACATATTCAAAAGAACACAGCTTAAGTAGACGATAACATAACTTAGGTTCGACTAGACAGTACATACGAACTAGGCAACAAATTATACAATCGCTACGAAAATTACAAACGATAAACGGGAGAAAATATGACATCCAACACACTCAGCTTAAGGCACGACAAGTACTGCATAATTCATGAGTAGCGTGATTTCCCGGCAGTAAAAAAGATACTGCGAAGTGAAACATATTATTATTGCGAAATGCAGAAATCTTGCTTGGAGATAATAACTCTTAAGCATCACCTGATATCTTGGAGATAAAAGCTTCGAGTGATGTACACTTGATAGCATCGTTTGTTAGGCTATTCCAATATCAAACTGCATGCGGGAAAAAAAGAATACCTGAAAATGTCGTCGTGAAACCTGTATCCAGCTAAGGGCTTGGTATGTTTGGTTCGGGAACTAGTTGTATCCCAGTGTAGTAAATAGTTGTTCGCATTGATCTTCATGCTGCCATTAAGAAGAAGGAAAAGAAACTTAAGGCCAAGCAGTCTGGCTCGATTTGTATAGTGGGCAATGCGGCTTGCTTTAGTAGTTCAGTCAGAGAGTTGTGACCGCGATACTTATTAAAGATAAACCTTAGTGCCTTTCTTTGTATGCCCTCCAACTTTGCTATGTAATGTTCACGGAAGGGAAACCAACATATTATCTCATATTCCAGTGTTGATCGAACGAGTGACAAGTATGCATGTCATTTAGTATCTACGGATGCGCATCTAAGCGAACGTTTCAATGAGTACAAAACTGTCAGTGCTTTGTTAACAACGTATGTTACTTGCTTGTCACATTTGAGATCTGACGAAGTTATGACGCCCAAATATTTATATTCTTCTACTTTCCTTAACATCTGTCCTTCTAAATAAGAGTGGAAGTTCATGGGCGTTTTTTATTTGTCACTGTCATACAAACTGTTATAGGCATCGTCTGCCACGTTAGACAGACGATGCCTAACGTGGCAGACACGCTAGATGCCTAACGTTAGAACCTTATCTAGTGAGGGAAGTCGAGCTGTACTATCCGAGGAGCTAGAGGGTGTTAAATGGGATATAATAGGGCTCAATGAGGCTAGGAGGACAGATGAGGCCTATACGGTGCTACAGAATGGGCACGTCCTTTGCTATCGGGGCTTGGCTGACAAAAGAGAACTGGGAGTGGGGTTCCTAATTTATAGAAACATAGCTGGCAACGTAGAGGAATACTATAGCAATAATGAAAGGGTGGTAGGTATTGTAATTAAACTGAATAAGAGATACAAGATGAAGGTGGTACAGGCTTACGCGCCTACATCCAGCCATGATGACGCTTCAGTTGAAAGCTTCTATGAAGACGAGGAATCGGCAATGAGTAAGGTAAAAACACAGTATACAATACTGAGTGGAGACTTTAATGAAGAGGTAGGGAAGAAGCAGGCTGGAGACCAGGCAGTAGGAGATTATGGCATCTGCACTAAAACGCCGGAGGAGAGCTACTAGTAGAATCCGCAGAACCCAATAATTTACAGATTTCGAATACCTTCTACCGAAAATGAGGAAACGGCAAGTAGACATGGAGAAGCCCTAATGGCGAAGATAAGAACGAAATAGACTTTATAATAAGTGCACACCCAGGAATCGTGCAGGACGTGGAAGTGGTTGGCAAGGTACGATGCAGTGACCATAGAATGGTACGGTCTCGAATTCACCTAGACTTGAGAAAGGAACGACAGAAACTGATACGCAAGAAGCCAATCAATGAGCTAGCGCTTAGAGGGAAAGTACAGGAATTCAGAGTCTCACTTCAGAACAGGTACTCTGGTCTTCGTGAAGAAACCAACCTTAGCGTAGATGCAATGAATGATAATCTGATGAGTATCATTGCGGAGTGTGCAGTGGAAGTTGGAGGCAGGGTAGTTAGACAGGACACGGGCAAGCTTTCCCAGGAAACAAAGAATGTTATTCAGAAGCGTCAAATCATAAAAGTCTCAAGTACAACAGACAAAAGAGAACTGGCAGAGCTTTTGAAGTTGATTACTAGACGTAAGGTATTCGATGTAAGAAGGTATAACATGGAGAAAATTGAACACGCTCTGAAAAACGGAGGAAGCGTCAAAGCAGTGAAAAGGAAACTTGGGATGGGCAAAACTCAGATGTATGCACTAAGGGACAAAGAAGGCAAAATAACTACCAATATGAATAGGACAGTTAAAATCGCGGAGGAGTTTTACAGACATCTGTACAGTAGCTGGGACAACCACGACTTTAATACTATAAAAAACTAGCAGTAACCCAGATGACACCCCACCAGTAATGATAGAAGAAGTCAGAAAAGGTTTGAAGAGCATGAAAAGAGATAAAACTGCTGGTGAAGATCAGGTAACATCAGATCTGCTGAAAGATGGAGGACAGATTGTGTTAGAAAAACTAGCCACCCTGTTTACGAGGTGTCTTCTGACGAGAAGAGTACCAGAGTCTTGGAAGAACGCTAACATAATCTTAATACATAAGAAAGGAGATGACAAGAACTTGAAGAATTACAGGCCGATTAGCTTGCTCTCTGTAGAACACAAGCTATTTACAAAGGTAATTGCTAACAGAGTAAAGAAAACATTAGAATTCATTCAACCAAAGGAACAAGCAGGATTTCGAAGAGGCTACTCAACAATTGACCACATTCATACTATCAATCGGGTAATAGAGAAATGCTCAGAGTATAACTAAGCACTATACATTGCCTTCATAGATTACAAGAAGGCGTTTGATTGAGTAGAAATATCAGCCGTCATGCAGACACTGCGGAATCAGGGCGTATATGAAGTATATATAAACATTGTGGAAGAAATCTACAGGGGATCAACTGCTACCATAGTGTTTCATAAAGAAAGCAACAGAATACCAATCAAGAAGGGTGTAAGGCAAGGGGACACAGTCTCCTTAATGCTATTTACCGCGTGCTTACAGGAGGTTTTCAGAAGCCTAAAATAGGAACAGTTAGGAATAAGAGTTAATGAAGAGTACCTTAGTAACCTGCGCTTCGCCGATGACATTGCATTGCTGAGTACCTCAAGGGACGAATTGCAACTCATGATTACGCAGTTAGACAAGGAGAGCAGAAAGGTGGGTCTTAAAATGATACTGCAGAAAACGAAAGTAATGTACGACAACCTCGGAAAAAAGCAGCGCTTGGAGATAGGTAATAGTGCACTGGAAGTTGTAAAAGACTATGCCTACTTAGGGCAGGTAATAACCGCGGAGACGAACCACGAGATTGAAGTAACTAGACGAATAAGAATGAGGTGGAGCACATTTGGCAAGCACTCTCAAATTATGACAGGTAGATTGCCACTATCCCTCAAAAGGAAGGTATATAACAGCTGTATCTTGCCGGTACTTAGCTACGGAGCAGAAACCTGGAGACTTACAAAAAGGGTTCAGCATAAATTGAGGACGACGCAGCGAGCAATGGAAAGAAAAATGGTAGGTGTAACTTTAGGAGACAAGAAGAGAGCAGAGTGGATTAGGGAACAAACGGGGGTTAAGGATATCATAGCTGAAATCATGAAGAAGAAATGGACATGGGCCGGGCATGTAGCGTGTAGACAGGATAACCGCTGGTCGTTAAGGGTAACTAACTGGATTTCCAGAGAAGGCAAGCGGGTTAGGGGGAGGCAGAAGGTTAGGTGGGCAGATGAGATTAAGGAGTTTGCTGGTATAAGTTAGCAGCTGCAAGCACAGGACCGGGTTAGCTGGCGGAACATGGGAGAGGCTTTTGTCCTGAAGTGGACGTAGTCAGGCTGATGATGATGATGACGATGATGATGATGATGGTGATCTTCGTCGCAAGTGATTTGCTTATAGATTATGCAGTCGTCTGCAAACATTCTCACTGTTGCGTTACAATTGATGTGCAAATCAATAATAAGAAGAAAAAGCATAGGAGCTAGAACGGCACCTTGTGGAACACCAGACAGCACATAGCCGTAATCCGAAGAGTGGTGTTTGTAGTGAACATACTGGTGTCGTCCTGTAAAATAACTTTTAGATGCGGAGCATCTAATACTCGAGGCTTGTAGTGCGGCGCCGTCCGCAAGCTTCCTCCTCCTTCTTCCACCATCTGTGCATCGCTTCCTCCTCTACACACCGCGCGCGCTTCACTCCTCCACCATCTCTGCACCCTGCCTCCTCTACACACCGCGTGCGCTTCTCCTCTTCACGAACATTCGCTAGCTGTATACTGTAGCGCGCATGCGCCGTCACGCTTCGAGAACATCGGCAGCTGACGCGCGCGCATGCGCCGTCGCGCTTCGAGAACATCGGCAGCTGACGCGCGCGCATGCGCCGTTGCGCTTCTCCCCCTTCTCGAACATTCGACAGCTGACAGGGCATGCGCCGTCGCGCTGTATATATACTCAAGGTCAGCGCTCGCTCGCTCAGTTGCCGCTGGTTGGTTGGTTTGTACGGTGCGTCGACGTCCGAGGTCGCGGTGAAATGAATTCCAACGAATCCACAAACACAATGACCGACGTCCCTTCGACCAGCGCCGCCCTTTCGCATACGTGTGTACGTGTTCACTCATTTAACACCCCCTCCTACAACCACGTTAACCAATTTAGCCATCGACCCAAGTAAGTCGCAATTTAACACCCCATTTTACAACCACGTTAACCAATTTAGCCATCGACCCAAGTAAGTCGCACTTTAACACCCCATTTCACAACCACGTTAACCAATTTAGCCATCGACCCAAGTAAGTCGCACTTTAACACTCCGTTAACCAATTATATGCTCCGCATCCTCCTCAGTGTTCCCCCGAGGGAAGCTGCGGGCAATTTTTTTTATCCACTTAGTGATGTTGTGATCTCCTAGGTAATGCGTAAGTTTCTGAAGCCACTTAGGATGGGAAACGCGGTCAAATGCTTTGGATAGATCTAAAAAAAATATATCCGTTTGGCCACATCTGTCCATTGTAAGTGCTAGGTCGTGGATTGTTTCAACGAGTTGAGTAGTTGTGAACAGTCCTTTCTGAAAGCCATGCTGATTCGTGACAATTAAGTTGTTTTTTTACAAATGATACAGTGTGTTTCAGAATTAGATGTTCAAGAATTTTTCCTGTCGTACAAGTAAGCGAGCTTGGTTGGTAGTTTGATGTGTTCGTAAGGTCACCGGATTTGTGGATAGGAATAACCTTGGCTATTTTCCATTTCTCCAGGAGAACACAAGTTTTTAATGGTTTGTTATATATGATCAGTAAGAACTTTGACACCCATACTGCGTAGCGTTTCAGAAATGCATTTGGTATGTTGTCGGTGCCACAAGATTTTTAGGCTCTATTTCGAGTAATAGGCAAAAAATGCCCGATTCAGTCAGGATAAAGTCTTCTAGTTTGGTAGTGCTACATGGAAGATAACTGAGGTCGGGGTTCTTACCATTGTCACGTGTATACACTGAAACAAAGTAATGAATAAACTGTGTAGCCTTTTCAGTAGCTTCAGCCGGGGATGGGCTAATGATTTGATGTGGCTTCAAATTAAGGTATCGCCAAAACTTAGAAGGGGATTCTTTGGTAAATTTACTTACAGTTACATTCATATACTCATCTTTTGCCATTTTTACAGCAGATTTCAGTGCACGAGAATGCTCACTCATTTTAGCCGTGCAGCCTAGTATCAATAGATTATTTCTCATTTTCCTTAATCTGGCAAGCTTTTGTTTCAGTTGTATATTTTTTCTTGTTATCCAAGGGTTTGTCTTGCGGACTGGTTTGATCTTTGTGGGAACATATTTTGACAAGCAGTGCTGAACGATTCTTTCAAAGGTTGTCGATAATTCATCTACTGAAACTGTATCATCCTGCGAGAACGAGCTAAAGGTGAAATATGATTCATCTAGATAGTCAAGAAGGCTCACGTCATCGGCATTCACCCAGTCGAAAAACATTATGTATAGAAAGAAATCCAAAGAATCGAGCAGTGCCTCCAGCATCGTCAAAATGCCTGAAGACAGAACGCAGCTAGCCAGATTTACTAACGCTTCTCCGCATTCAAATGGAAATCCGGGAGGAGGGCTGGTCACTGTCTCGTCGTGTGTCGCAAAACGAAGCGAGAACCTCATATCTGAAGAAACGTACGGCACAGAAATGATACCGTCAGCGTCCGCCCTAACGGGGTCTACCTTGCCTGCTAGACTGGCATGCCCACTCTGCGACAGCAAGGATCACATGATCGCTGCTTGCAATGCCAACCTATTGGCTGAAGAGAAGCAGGACAGGCTACAGTAAGCCAATTCTTGTTTCCGCTGTGGAACATGAAACCACATCGCTAGAATGTGCAGGCAGACCATGAATCTTAGGTATGGTACCTGCCAGTGACGCCACCTGACCATCCTGTGCGAGTTATCACGCCGAGCCGAAGATCGGCACCCCTACGCAGGCTCCCAAGCATTTTCTGAACCACCCCATTAACCATGCCAATGGTCACTACCACCCAGGGTCACGTTGAGTCCGCTCACGTATTGCTACAGACAAGTCCAATTTGGGCAGAGTCTCGAGAATACCGACTCCTCGAGAGGGTACTGCTGGACAGTGGCAGTCAGCGCACCTACATTCGTGCGGACCTCGAAAAGATGCTTCAGTGCTCTGTCGTGGGAAAAGAAGAGCTCTACATTGTCACTTTTGGCGAATCCAAGTCACGAAGGCGACTCTGCACCGAGCGTGTCGACGTGCGGCTTCGAAGCCAATTCAACGACTCAGCGATTACCTTAGAAGCATTAACGATTCCTGGGATTTTCTCTGTCACAAGCCCACAACTCGACTCTAACATTTCACACCTATTTCTCGAACAGGAGTACAACGTAGCTGACCACTTTCAACCGAGTACGTGGCAACCCGACGAGATCACGCTCATCATAGAATCCGATGCCTATTGGAAGATCACGACTGGCAAAATCGACCACGTAACTGAAACACTAACAGCAATAGAGACAATGTTTGGCTGGATGGTACAGGGACCCTTTTCGTCAGACAGCATCCAGCGCCCGTTTAACACGCTGCTCGTCTTGAGCCGTAATCATTCTGCAACGCACACAGACATATCTTCGATCTGGCTTTTTGGAGTCATCAGAAGCGATAAAGTGTCTTCACGAACCTCAAACAAGCACCACGATCTATCTGTATGGGAGCAAGATACCTGCTCAGGAAATAAGTGCCATCAGCCTGACTACGCCGTTGATGGCGGCAGGAACCTGGAAGACGCGGAGCCGCGAAACTAGCACGTCGATGCTCGTCACTGCCGTGTGCGTCGACGTCGTCAGTGCCAGCGCGTTCATGGAGACGCCGTACTTGAACAACTCGTCTCAGACCAGCCACCTTTTGGGCGACCACCATGACAGACATTGCGTATTCGTAATTCTGCATGCCAAGCACATCAGCCTAACGCACGTCAAAAACACCCTCCGTCTCATCGACATCGGTTCCGGAGACAGCAAGGGGTGCGACGGCCACAAATCAAAGGCCCTAGCGCACAGGCACTCCCGCTAGCAAAGCAAGTGCATTTCAACACAAACTGCGTTCTCGGTAATTACGATTCTCCTTGGCCCCCCTGGGATGATGTTGAATAGCAATCCGGATTGGAGAAACCTAGAATGGTCCAGACTTTACAGAAGCGTGCGAGTCATCTTGGCCCCCCTGGGAGAATGTTGCAGAATATTTTCTTGGAGAGGGCCAGACTATTGAACAGGACGAAGTGGGGACAGGCACGCGCTAGAAGGGACAGCTTGGGCTCCATGTGGTATGAACGGGTCGTCTCCGTCTAACGTCTGCGGACCGGTTATTTTGTTACAACGACTTTCACCGTTCTTCAGAGTGATGTAAAGATTTAAATATAGGAATGGACTATTTCAGGGAGCATGACGCAATAATCAACATCCCGTACCGCGTGGCTTCGTTTTCCGAGAGTGCTCGTCTGATCCTTCATCACTGGAGCACAAATCCTTTCGTCTCAAAGACCACAATATAGCCGTGCCACCTCGATCATGTATCCTCGTTTCAGTAGCATGCGACATACCATTCGATGGTGAAGGAGTCGCCGACTAACTAGCCTCGCTGGTTTTCACTCACGGGCCGCACGAACTTGCTGTTGGCAAATTTTACCTCCGAGCGACGGCACCTTCCAAAAGGCACGACTTTGGCATATTTTCACGAGATAGCAGATGTTTATGACTGCTTTTGAGCACTCGAAGCAACACCTACACAAGACCCAGATGACCTAGCATCTAACTTGGACGTCAGCCCTACTTTAACTCAGCAACAGTGGGAACGCCTGCTTGGGCTGCTAGCCGAGTTCCACGACTGTTTTGCGTCGACCTCAAAAGTTAGCCGGATGTCCTTGACCAAGCACCGAATCATCACAAAGGACACGGCTAGACCAATCCTATAAAATCCGTACCATGTGGATTTAAAAGAACGAGCAGTGATAGAACAGCAGGTAACAAAAATGCTTGAAGACGACGTGACTCAACAGTCGAAAAGCCCTTGGGCGTCCCTTGTTCTAGTCAAGAAGAAAGACGGCAGCCTGCGTTTCTGTGTGGACTATCGAAAGCTAAATCAGGTTACAAAAAAAAAACGTGTACCCGCTTCCCCGCATAGATAATTCAATCGACAGGCTTCGAAACGCACGTTACTCCTCTTCCATGGACTTAAAGAGGGGATATTGGCAAATCAAATTCCACCCCAGGGAGCACGAAAAACTGCTTTCATGACGCCAGACAGGCTGTACAAATTTAAGGTCTTACCGTTCGGCTTGTGCTCCGCGCCTGCTACTTTCCAGCGTCTCATGAATACCGTGCGCTCTGGGCCTAAATGAAGAGTCTGCATAATGTACCTGGACGACGTCATTTTGTTTTCTACAACGTTTGACAAACACCTTGAATGATTGCAGGTGTTCTTGCAGGCCATACTTGCCGGAAGTCTGACGCTCAAGCCGGAGACGTGTCACTTCTGCTTAGATGAACTACAGTTTCTTGGCCATGTCGTCAGTTACGCAGAAGTTCGTCCACATCCACAGAAAGTGGCCGCCGTCAAACAGTTTTCAGCACCATCAGATAAAAATGCAGTCAGGTGTTTCTGGGTCTCTCTACATCTTATCGGTGGTTTATTCCAGATTTTGCGCGCATGGCGTCGCCTTTAACTCGTCTCACGAGGGATGACATTGCACTTGTTTGGGGCGACGACCAGGATGGTGCTTTCAATGACTTGCGGCAACGTCTGCACACGACCTTCGTGCTTGCCCATTTTGATGAGACAGCCCCCACAGTGCTCTTTACTGACGCCAGCAATGCTGACCTCGGAGCTGTGCTTGTGCAGCGCCAGAACGACGAGGAAAGAGTGATCGCTTGCGCAAGCAGAACTCTGTCAAGCAAAGAAGCAAATTACTCGACCACTGAAAAGGAATGCCTCGCCGTGGCGTGGGCAGTTATAAAATTTCGCCCATACTCGTGCAGCCGCCTATTCAAAGTTATCAGTGACCACCATTAGTTGTGTTGGTCAACAAGTCTGAAAGATCCTTCTGGGCGATCGGCACGCTGGAGCCTTAGACTACAGGAATTTGATGTAGCGATGGTGTATAAGTCGGGAAAACGACTGAAGGACGCCGACTGCCTGTCTCGATCACAAATAGAGTCGGCTCTTTTTTTTGATAAAGAGACAGCGTTCCTCGAAATCCTCGACACGTCAACCATCGCAGATCACCAGCATGACGATTCTGAGCTACTTCGCTTGATTAATTATTTAGAAGGACGAGGTCAGAACGCACCCACACTCTTTGCAAGAGGACTATCGTCGTTATGTCTGCGAAACAATGTCCTCTACAAAATGAATTTCTCCTCAGATGGGTCCACTCACCTACTTGTCGTCCTTACCACTCTTTGTTCTGAGGTATTACAAGCGTGCCACAACGAGGTCACATCTGGACATTTAGGCTACACGCGCACATTGGGCAAAGTTCGAAGGAGGTATTACTGGCCTAGACTCACCGCTGTCATGAAGCATCATGTTCGGACCTGCCTCGATTGTTAGCGGTGCAAGTTACCTCACACATAACCAGCCAGTTTGCTACACCCTGTACAGATCCTGACAACGCCATTGGACCAGATCGGAATGGACCTTTTGGGCCCACCTCCCACCTATATTGCTGGTAACCACTGGGTTATTGTGGCGACCGACTACTTTACTCGCTACGCCGAGACAAAAGCCATCCAGAGAGGCACATCTGAGGAGGTGGCGAGATTCTTCATAGAGAACATTGTTCTGAGACACGGTGCGCCGTCTATCGCCATAACAGAACCCACAACCGCATTCACGGCCGCACTTTTAGATCACGTGTTGGTGCTCAGCGGTACTATTCATCGCAAGTCGACAGCTTACCATTCCCAAACCAACGGGTTGACCGAGAGGCTCAACAAAACTCTGGAAGACATGCTTTCAATGTATGTGGACATCGAACACAAAACCTGGGACGAGATACTACCTTACATAACGTTTGCATACAATACTGGTGAACAATTAACCACACGGATGACCCCATTCAGCTGTTCATGGACGAGAAGCAAGGACGACGTTGGATGCGATGCCACCACACGAATGCGATGACAACGAAAAGAGTGCTTACACATTTCCTCAACGCAGAGAGGAAGCCTGGCAGCTCGCACGTCTGCGAATATATATATATATATATATATATATATATATATATATATATATATATAGGCAAGAAAGAGACGACGAAACTTTCGTGGAAGCGTCTTTACTAAACGTTTTCAGCTGGTGGACCAGCCTTCGTCAGAGTAATGTGACAACAGTTCATACATGGCTTTAAAAGCTCCTTTCAATAACAGATCAGCGCCATCTGCTCTGGTTAGCATTACAATGCGCATCATAAAATGTCAAGTGCTTCAGAAAAAAAGAAAAAAAAATACAAAAAATACGAAAACCAGAAGGGTACATACATACTAAAGACATAGTTAAAGATTCCCTTACATGTACTGTGACGTGATACCATGCTTATACGAAGTTAAGAGATGTAGATGTGCAATGACATTGCTTGGCAGCATAAGAACAATCTTAGTGATATGTGAACGTATAATGGAAGCAACAGTGAAATGATTGAAGATAAATAAAAAATAAAAATAAAATGGCAGACATAGAAGGCGTGATTTAGGTGGTACAATTTGAAACCAGCGCATCATCGCTCTTAATCTAGTGAAAGACAGGTCAGTTTTCCTTTGTTTTCGTTGATTCCAGCTGAAACAGTGTTAAATTTATGAATGAGATATGATTCGCGCAGTTCACGATCATGGCTGGTGCGGAATCCCGATTCTAGTATCGTGACTTTGAGGTTACTAAATGAGTGGCCGGGCATGTTCACATGCTTTGATAAAGGAAGGTTTGGTTGAGTTTTAGCATGCGATCTGTGATTGTTGAAACGTATTCTGAATGGGGTTTCAGTGTGGCCTATGTATTGCATATGGCAGGTGCCACACTCAAGTAAGTGCACTACATTAGATGTATCACAATTAAAGCTTCCCCTAATTGTGAAAATGAATTGGTTAGATGTGCTGGTGGCTGTTAATGACGGTTCTATATGAGGACAAACTTTGCAACGGGGTTTGTTGCAGCGGCTACAACCAGTACGGTTAGTAGTAGCAATTTTAGATGACGTCAGGATGTCACCTATGTTTTTTGAGCGCCTATACACTACTCGAGGGGGCTCAGGAAAGACTGCTTTTAGTCTGTCGCTTTGGGTGAGGATGTTGTAATGGTTACGCAGTATACCTTGAACTTTGGGGATGGACGCTGAGTGTGTTAGTACTAAATTGGCTGACTGAAGCCCGTTGCTTTTTATGCTACCTTTTAAACAGTCCATTCGATCACGTCCTCTGGCTCGGTCTATCGCGTCGTCAATAATTTTTTCTGGATATTTTCGCTTAAGAAGCTTCTTTTTCAGATCTTGGCAGCAAGAATTGAAATCTTGATCTTCAGAGCATATGCGCCTAAAGCGCTGTGCCTGGCTATATGGAATTCCAGTCTTCCAATGGCGCACGTGGCTACTTTCAAAATAAAGAAACTGGTGATTATCGATTGGCTTTTTAAAAAGCTTCGTAATTAGGCGTCCATTGGAAATGGTAATCCTGACGTCGAGAAAGGCTACAGACAAGGGCGAGTAAGTATGGGAGAACGTTATAGCGGGATGTACCTGGTTGAATTTCGCTATAAAGTTTAGAAGTTCTGTTTCACCATGTGTCCAAATAAAAAAATATGTCATCGATGTAGCGTTTGAAATGCTCAGGCTTTAGTGGCACACACTTAAGAAACGATTCTTCGAGCACTCCCATGAAGATGTTTGCGTATGTAGGGCCTATCTTTGTACCCATCGATGTTCCACTAATCTGTACGTAATGAGAGCCATTGAATTCGAAGTTATTCAACTCGAGAATGAGCTTCAGCAGTGTTTCGAGAGTTGACGTGTCAATTACCTTGTCAGATTTGGAGTGGTCATATGAATGTAAAACAGCCTGTATACCGTCCTTGTGGGGTATGTTAGAGTAGAGGGAGGTGACGTCCATCGTCACCAGAAGCGAACCATCAGGCACTGTTAGGTGTGATATTCCATTGAGAAAATTGTTTGTATCCTTAACAAAGGAAGCGAATGTGGGCGGAAGAAATTTTATCAAACTCTCAGTGTAACGGGATATGTTTTCTGTTACTGTTCGAATGCCCAAAACAATGGGACGGCCTGGATTTCCTGACTTGTGTATCTTTGGGAGCAGGTAAAATCTTCCGGCAACAGGGCTAAGCGGAATGAGGCTGCGTGCTGTCTTATCGTCAACCCTTTTCTTTTTTACTAGTGCCTGAATGGTGTCTTTTATGATGACAAGAAAGTCAGTGGTAGGATCAGCGGGAAGTTGTTTGTAAAAAGCAGTGTCAGATAACTGTCGTACGGCTTCTTTTGTGTAACTTTCTTTGCCCATTATCACAATCGAGCCACCCTTGTCTGCTGGTTTTATGATAATATCATCACGTGCATTTAAACTTTTAAGAGCGTCAAATTCACTGGCAGAAAGGTTTTTTCGGAACGGGCTACGCGTTTTGTAAGCGTTGAGCACGTCACGCGAGACAGCTTTGATGTAAAGGTCTAGGCATTTATCCCTTTGCGAGGCTGGCGTCCATTGTGTCGTGGACGGTACAGCCGGGCGAGCTCCCTTGTTGCTAGCATGGTCGTGAAAATACTCTTTTAGCCTGAGATTACGAGCGAAATTATCTATATCCTTCATCAACTGAAATTCATCAAACCCGCCAGAAGTTGGACAGAAATTGAGGCCTTTTGAAAGAACTCTTTCCTCTGCAGGGAGGATTGTAATGTCAGAAAGGTTGACTATATTGGCGTCCTGTTGGCTTATCTCCGGCAATGTTTCAGGTGTTCTGATTAAAGCAATTGGCAATTGACGTGCTCAACGCTTACAAAACGCGTAGCCCGTTCCGAAAAAACCTTTCTGCCAGTGAATTTGACGCTCTTAAAAGTTTAAATGCACGTGATGATATTATCATAAAACCAGCAGACAAGGGTGGCTCGATTGTGATAATGGGCAAAGAAAGTTACATAAAAGAAGCCGTACGACAGTTATCTGACACTGCTTTTTACAAACAAATTCCCGCTGATCCTACCACTGACTTTCTTGTCATCATAAAAGACACCATTCAGGCATTAGTAAAAAAGAAAAGGGTTGACGATAAGACAGCACGCAGCCTCATTCCGCTTAGCCCTGTTGCCGGAAGATTTTACCTGCTCCCAAAGATACACAAGTCAGGAAATCCAGGCCGTCCCATTGTTTCGGGCATTCGAACAGTAACAGAAAACATATCCCGTTACACTGAGAGTTTGATAAAATTTCTTCCGCCCACATTCGCTTCCTTTGTTAAGGATACAAACGATTTTCTCAATGGAATATCACACCTAACAGTGCCTGATGGTTCGCTTCTGGTGACGATGGACGTCACCTCCCTCTACACTAACATACCCCACAAGGACGGTATACAGGCTGTTTTACATTCATATGACCACTCCAAATCTGACAAGGTAATTGACACGTCAACTCTCGAAACACTGCTGAAGCTCATTCTCGAGTTGAATAACTTCGAATTCAATGGCTCTCATTACGTACAGATTAGTGGAACATCGATGGGTACAAAGATAGGCCCTACATACGCAAACATCTTCATGGGAGTGCTCGAAGAATCGTTTCTTAAGAGTGTGCCACTAAAGCCTGAGCATTTCAAACGCTACATCGATGACATATTTTTTATTTGGACACATGGTGAAACAGAACTTCTAAACTTTATAGCGAAATTCAACCAGGTACATCCCGCTATAACGTTCTCCCATACTTACTCGCCCTCTTCTGTAGCCTTTCTCGACGTCAGGATTACCATTTCCCATGGACGCCTAATTACGAAGCTTTTTAAAAAGCCAACCGATAATCACCAGCTTCTTCATTTTGAAAGTAGCCACGTGCGCCATTGGAAGACTGGAATTCCATATAGCCAGGAACAGCGCTTTAGGCGCATATGCTCTGAAGATCAAGATTTCAATTCTTGCTGCCAAAATCTGAAAAAGAAGCTTCTTAAGCGAAAATATCCAGAAAAAATTATTGACGACGCGATACACCGAGCCAGAGGACGTGATTGAATGGACTGTTTAAAAGGTAGCATAAAAAGCAACGGGCTTCAGTCAGCCAATTTAGTACTAACACACTCAGCGTCCATCCCCAAAGTTCAAGGTATACTGCGTAACCATTACAACATCCTCACCCAAAGCGACAGACTAAAAGCGGTCTTTCCTGAGCCCCCTCGAGTAGTGTATAGGCGCTCAAAAAACATAGGTGACATCCTGACGTCATCTAAAATTGCTACTACTAACCGTACTGGTTGTAGCCGCTGCAACAAACCCCGTTGCAAAGTTTTTCCTCATATAGAACCGTCATTAACAGCCACCAGCACGTCTAACCAATTCATTTTCACAATTAGGGGAAGCTTTAATTGTGATTCATCTAATGTAGTGTATTTACATGAGTGTGGCACCTGCCATATGCAATACATAGGCCACACTGAAACCCCATTCAGAATACGTTTCAACAATCACAGATCGCATGCTAAAACTCAACCAAACCTTCCTTTATCAAAGCATGTGAACATGCCCGGCCACTCATTTAGTAACCTCAAAGTCACGATACTAGAATCAGGATTCCGCACCAGCCATGATCGTGAACTGCGCGAATCATATCTCATTCATAAATTTAACACTGTTTCAGCTGGAATCAACGAAAACAAAGGAAAACTGACCTGTCTTTCACTAGATTAAGATTGATGATGCACTGGTTTCAAATTGTACCACCTAAATCACGCCTTCTATGTCTGCCATTTTTATTTTTATTTTTTATTTATCTTCAATCATTTCACTGTTGCTTCCATTATACGTTCACATATCACTAAGATTGTTCTTATGCTGCCAAGCAATGTCATTGCACATCTACATCTCTTAACTTCGTATAAGCATGGTATCACGTCACAGTACATGTAAGGGAATCTTTAACTATGTCTTTAGTATGTATGTACCCTTCTGGTTTTCGTATTTTTTGTATTTTTTTCTTTTTTTCTGAAGCACATGACATTTTATGATGCACATTGTAATGCTAACCAGAGCAGATGGCGCTGATCTGTTATTGAAAGGAGCTTTTAAAGCCATGTATGAACTGTCGTCACATTACTCTGACGAAGGCTGGTCCACCAGCTGAAAACGTTTAGTAAAGACGCTTCCACGAAAGTTTCGTCGTCTCTTTCTTGCCTACAATACGTCGGGTCCAGCGTGAATGACGTTCAAAGAATCTGGTATATATATATATATATATATATATATATATATATATATATATATATATATATATATATATATATATATATATATATATATATATATATATATATATACAGTCCTGATAGAAGGCCAGACTCTAGGCCGGAACGTCAAAATAAACCACGTTGTGACCGCTCACGGAAAATCTACTGGACCATATATATATATATATATATATATATATATATATATATATATATATATATATATATATTGAAAAGTGGGTGGTTTATTGGCGTGTGCGGCGACGGTGGCCCTACGATGAAAACACGATCGGGACAGAGCAACAGTCAAGCAGATGCCGGCGATGATCAGCACGAGGCGAGCGGGAGAAGCCCAGAACCCAGTACCCAAGTGGTGGCAATGTTGCTTGCCAACGACGCGTTTTGTTCTTCACAACTTTCCTCCGCCGAAAAAGAGCCATCTTGGCGACCTAAGTGTCTGGACGCAGAGGGCTATGATACGGCTTAAGGCGGGGGATGTGGATGATGTCACGCCCACACCGGCGCATGTCGTCAGATGGGGAAAGTTGCTCAATGAGAAAATTCACCGGCGAGGTTCGCTCCAAAACGTGGTAAGGGCCCTCGTACTTCTGGATGAGTTTTCAGGAGAGGCCGGGGGTTCGTAAGGAACAGCCAGCCAAACAAGTGATCCCGGGAAATAGCTGTGGTTTCCTGAAGAGTCGATGTCGTTCTCTTTTTGGCGCTGCTGTTCTTGTGACGTAAAGGTGCGTGCGAGTTCACGGCACTCTTCCGCTTTCCGGGCAGCTTCGAACACAGATGGGCATTCGGATGCGTCAGGACGGTATGAAAGAAAAGTGTCAATGGTGTGACATGGTTCGCGTCCGTGAAGAAGAAAGAAAGGTGAAAATCCAGTGGTAGACTTGGCCGCGGTGTTCTATGCGAACGTGAAGAAGGGAAGAATGCGATCCCAGTTAGTATAATCAGATGTCACATACATCGCTAGCATATCACCGAGGGTGCGGTTAAATCTCTCCGTGAGCCCGTTAGTCTGCGAGTGGTATACCGTGGTCTCGCGATGAACAACATGGCATTCAGAAAGAGAGCCATGATGGTTTCTGATAGGAATGCTCGACCTCGGTCAATTAGTCGTTCTCGAGGCGCACCATGTCGTAGTATGAAGCGATAGAGGATGAAGGACGCGACGTCCCGTGCAGGGGCACTTGGAAGGGCGGTCTCAGCGTAGCGTGTTAAATGGTCCGCAGTGGCTATGTACCACCGACTTTCATCTGATGTTGTTGGTAGAGGGCCATAGAGATCAATTCCGATCCGATCGAAAGGTTTTGAAGAGCACGGAAGCGGTTGAAGCGCACCGGACGAGTGGAAAGGCGGTGATTTGCGGCGTTGACAGTCAGAGCAGCCCATAACAAATTTTCGAACAAAATTATGCATTTCGCGCCAATAGAAGCGATGGCGAATGCGCTCGTAAGTTTTGAAAATTCCAGCATGGCCACATTGGGGATCGTCGTGGAAGGAGGCGCATATTTGGGATCGCAAGCTGCGGGGGACAGCCAAGAGCCACTTACGACCTTCAGAGGCGTAGTTGTGTCGGTGTAGCAGCCGATCACAAATGGCGAAATGAGCAGCTTGACGTCGAGGAGATTGCGATACCTCAGTGGTTGACGATTCAGAGACAGTAAAAAAGGGAAGCGATCCACGGGTCCTTGTGTTGTTCACTGGCAAAGAAGTCGAGGTAGAGAGATGCGATGGAATTGGTACCAGTGGTTCCGCAGGCCGAGTCGGGAGGTAAAGGTGAACGGGACAGGGCGTCGGCGTCAGAATGCTTGCGTCCGCTGCGATAGATGACGTGAATGTCGTACTCCTGGATTTGCAGTGCCTACCGAGCTAGGCGGCCAGAAGGGTCTTTCAACGTGGCAAGCCAACAAATTTCCAACAATTTTCAGCAAGCCAACAATTTTCCGGTGCTTACAAAGAATGATGTTGATGGGCTGCATCGCATTCCCTTAAGGTCAGACGGAACCCCGGTCGTGCTCATCAAATTTGGCAAACAGTCCACAAAAGCGATGTGGATTGCCAAGCGTGGCACTCGAAGCAATGCATAAAGGATGTTAAGTTTTTCGACAACTTAACAGCGCAAAACAAGAGGTTATTGTGGCTCGCAAAGACAAAAGCTGCGGAAGCACACTACCGTTTTGTCTGGACGAAGGAAGGAAAGATATTTGCCCGAAAGGAACCAAGTACTCGCGCCATCAACATCAACAATGAAAGCGACTTAGACAAAATTATCTAGAACAGACTGTGCGTTTCGCCAGAAAAGAAGTTAGTGAAAAATGGCCCATTTTTCTACTGATTCATTCCTAAAAGTGTTAAAAACTTCTGGATACAGCACAAACAATAGCCTGTCCTTTTATCACTTAAATGCGCAAAGTTTAAGAAACAAGGGAGAGGAAGTCGAAGCTGAAATGAAGCAGATCAACTACACTTTTGATTTTTTTTGCTTTTACCGAGACGTGGTTCCGCTCAGAGGAAGACGTCATTTAATTTACTGGCTACAAACATGTAACTCAATTCAGGAAAGAAAAACGAGGTGGGGGTGTGACTATATACACGCGTCAAAACTTATCTTTTGACATCCTGACTGATTATACGGGCGTTTTCGAAGATTTCGAATGTGTTAGCCTGTTACACCGGAACATTTTTATCATTGCGCTGTACCGCCCACCTCAAGGCAACACAGAAGCCTTTCTTCAGTTTATTGAGACATGTTTAGATAATGCTAATTCACATAAATGGCGTGTTATTGTACTTGGTGATTTTAATATTGATGTTATGAGTAGATCTCCGATTCAAGCGGCCTCAACAGAAATAATGCTACTGTATGGCTGTACAAATATGACTGAGTCCCCAACACGGGTAAACAAATCAACAGCAACAATAATAGATCTTTGCTACATGAACTTTTCTCGAGACGTGGTTTTTTCCGGAGTGTTTTCGTCTGGTCTGAGTGACCACTTGCCGTTCTTTGTGTTTGTCCGTTTAAGTAATAAACGAACAATCCCTATTCATTCACGTAGAACGAATGATTTCAATAATATCGCTGTTTTCTGTGAGTTGCTGAAAACAACCGATTGGACAGACGTCTACAATGAAACCGATCCAAATGAAGCGTACGAAAATTTTATTATAAAGGTTATTGACCATTACTATGTCGCTTTTCCTGTTATGGCAATTAGAAAATACAGAAAGGCCCGTAAAGATTGGATAAACAAGGCTATTTTTATGAGAATAAAAGAAAAAAACTTGATGTTCGCTAAATTCCTTAAAACGAGAAGTTCTGAGATATTAGGTGAATACAAAAAGTTTCGTAATGTGCTAAATGCTGATCTAAAAAAAAAGCAAAGTCGTCATTTTACAGAAAAAAGTTTTCAAACATAGGTAACAATCCTAAGCAGATCTGGGAAGGAATTAAAACTCTCATCGGCAGCAAAGCTAGCACAACACCTGTCGAAATGCTGGTTAAGGGTATTATCTATGACGGTGTTGCATTAGCCGAAAAATTCAATGAACACTTCCTGGAAGCTGGTAAATATGCCGGCTCAATTCCCTTGCCTAATGATACCTCTTTTACGTCATGCATTCAGATTCCTAACTATGACTCGATATTTCTGACGCCAACAACAGAAGCAGAAATCACAACCATTAATAATTCTCTAAAAAAATACTTGTGCTCCTGGTGATGATGACATCTCATCATTGCCAATTAAGATTCCATTAGTTGCCTTATAGAACCACTGACCTATATATTCAATCAGATGTTAGCTACTGGCGTGTTCCCAGATAGATTAAAGATAGCACGTGTTACTGTTGTCTTTAAAGGTGGGAATAAAACAGAATTCGGTAATTACCGGCCAATTTCAGTTCTGCCAATTTTTTCTAAGGTTGCTGAAAAAATAATTTATACACGTTTCTTTGGCTTCCTTTCCGCAAATAATGTGATAAGTGATCATCAATACGGTTTTCAACCTAGGAAATCGACTGAAACCGCATTGCTTTATATAAAGAATGTCTTAATTCGAAACATTGAAATGAAACACTTTACTATCGGACTATTTCTCGACTTCAGTAAAGTGTTTGATTCGGTTCAACATGACATTCTCTTAGCAAAACTAGAAATTTATGGAATTCGTGGCATTGCAAGAAGCCTTATGAAAAGCTACCCGACTGCACGTCAACAATACACAAAGCTACATAACGACACTCGCTTTAACAACGGAACAATAAAATTTGGAGTACCTCATGGGTCAATATTAGGACCCCTTCTATTTACTTTGTACATAAATGATATTGTAAACATTTCTTCATCTTCGAACATTATTCTATATGCCGATGACACTAACATCTTCTTTTCTGGTCCCAACCTAAAAGAACTTGAGCAGAGAGCAAATAGTTGGCTTAAAGAATTAGAGGGATGACTGAGGGTAAATCAGCTGAGGTTAAACGTGAAAAAAACTAATTTCATTTTATTCCGTGCTAAAAACAAAGCAATACACCACAACCCAAAACTCTATTTTGGTAATTCAGAAATAACATGTACCAGTAGCTGCAAGTTTCTGGGCGTACACTTCCGCAATGACTTGAGCTGGTCTGATCACGTGAGTCATGTAAAACTGAGAATGACTCGATCCATTGGTGTTACAAGCCGTATTAACCATCTTCTTCCACATTCGCTGCCAAAGCAGCTATACTTTTCTCTCGTTCATTCGCACCTCACATACTGCAACTTAGTTTGGGGCACATGTAATAGGACCAGTGCACAAAAATAATTACCATGCAACAAAAACCATTGCAGCTAATAACTAAAAGGCCAGATAGACATAGACATAGCAATTTATTTTCTGTTTTTCGTGTATTGTGTTTCACTGAATGCTACAAATTTAAGGTGATGATTCTTATTTATAATCGTATAAAACAAGATTTTGCTTCATTCAGCAATATGTACCTCACTCTTTACAATAAATATAAGTTACGAAGGACGTCACTTGTTTCAGCCCGATCTAGAACAAATTATGGTACCCAAACACTTGACCATCAAATAGTAGATATATGTAACAGTTTTCCTTCTGTAGTAGAATTATCACAGATAAGCAGATCTGTATATCATTTTAAAAAGAAAGTAAGATTACTCTTCGATCCAGGATGAAGTGCTTGATGCAATATGTTTTGCCACTTGCGATGCATACTTTTGTTCACCAGGTTGTACTTCACTGCATTTCAATTGTTAAGCTACGCACATTGTTAGCGCCACTTGAATTCTGAATTATGATGGATACTATTGCACCTTTCCATTCATTAAATCTATTCACAACTTTATTCTGATGGACATATCAACATGAAATGGTGTTTTTAGGTTTTTGTACTTTTATAGCGAAATTGCTTGCAATTCCATGACTTCTCTACAGTGATGCTGATGAATTGTGCTGTACTGAATGTTTTTAGCTTTCCTCACCACTGTCCTTGTTTTTGTTTTTTTGTTTTTTGTCCACGAAACTGTTTACACGAGTATATGTCTCACTCCTTTTTTTTGTTTACGAGCCGGGATGTAGGCCTAGTCCTAGTCAGGAAACAGTTTCGTCTGTTCCCTTTTGCCTCATCTCGGTGGCATGTAACTGTTGTGTACACATGCAAGAATAAAGTATTATTATTATAAAATATGGCGGGAGCATTACATAAGCTGAATGGCATTACGTTAAACTTGTAAAGACCGTCCAGTGTAGAAAGGCGGTCTTTTCTTTGTCTGCTTCGTCCGTTGGTATTTGCCAATACCCGGACCGAAGCTCAAGGGTGGAGAAGTATTGGGCGCCTTGCAATGAGTCAAGTGCATCATCTATACAGCGCATCGGATATACATCCTTTCGGGTAATCTTGTTGAGCGCGCGGTAATCAACACAAAATCGTACCGATCCATCCTTCTTTTGTACCAACACAACGGGTGATGACCAAGAACTGGTAGAGGGTCGTATGATGTTTCTTGTTAGCATATCGGTCACGTTCTCCTCGATGATTTTGCGCTTGGCCTAGGAGACTCGGTAGGGACGACGGCGTACAACAGTCTGACCGTCAGTGTCGATGCGATGATGCGCAACTGTGGTCTGACCTAGTGCCGAAGCATTGGCGTCGAAGGAGGCCTGGTGTTAGCAAATTTAGCAACGCCTCACGTTGAGAAGCAGAAAGGTCAGGATTTACCCCGGGAGAAAAGGAGGAGGAAGTAACAGACTGGGCCTGTTGTGGCTGAGCTGTCAAGGCATTAGGACAGACCTAAGATACCGGCTGGGTATCCACATAACATGACACTGCAGAACCTTGGGGTAGGAGGACAGGCTCTGGTGTAGAGTTCAGGCCAAGGATTATCGCAGCACTGTCTTTGAACCGCACCAGGCTGGAGGGGACTACAACGCCGCGAGCTAGACAGCTGCTGGAAGGGGTGATAAAGACGTCACCATTGGGAATATTCGGAAAAGTGATGGTGATGAGTTGCTTCTGACCTGGGAGCAGTAAGGATTCGGAAGCTGTGAAGAAACACAATAGTTTTTCGTCGACGCGTTCGCTTCAGTGATCGGTCTCGGTCATTTCGACTACACGTTGACGGCAAGAAATTAATGCAGATGCTGATGAGAGAAAGTCTCAGCCTAAAATTAGTTCATGAGCACATTAAATTAAGACAGCGAAGGTGATGTGATTACGAATACAATCAATGAAGACACGCGCTGAACAATTGGACCAATGGTCTAATTATTGCTCTATTGGCCCCAATCATAGCTGATCCAAGGTAGGGTGTCTTCACTTTCCGCAATCTAGAACACAAGTCGGCACGCATAACTGAAATAGTTGCTCCCGTGTCCACCAAAGCCAACACCCGCACACCTCGCACAGTTACCAATAACATGTTTGACGGTCGTTTAGGAGGACTTGGGTCATTTCGCCGCGATGCAGTTTTCGCTCCAAAAACTGCACTGTTTAGTTTTCCGATCGCTGGGCAGCCAGTTGAGAGACAGACCGAAGTGGTGAAACAGAGCGTCGGAGTGGCGAAGGGGAGCGTGGTCGGGATGCACGTGTATTGTTTGTCGTGTTGAAAATGCGCACAGGAGACGGTGATCGGTGATTGGAACGACTGTCGGCATAACGGTAGTAACCTCAAGCACATGTGTCGTCTCGTTCAAAAGCGGCTTAACCACGACGTTCATCTTGCTGCTGACGTCGACAGACCCAGGAAATGTGTCCTCGAATTCCACAGTAGTAGCAAATAGGCCGTGGGGCCCGCCAGGAAGAATGGTAGGTTGGGTTCGGTGGACGGACGACTAGACGTGCGAGATGTTCATGATCAGGCACAGGGGGTGGTACTTGAGACGGAGAGGGTTGCATTGAAGCGATGTGTGCATACGAAGCGGGTTGGGGACATAGTGAAGCACGGTGGGTGCTTTGAAACGCTGACATTTCTTCCCTAATAATGTCACACAGATCGCTAGAGGCGGGTTGAGCGGGAACGTTGTTAGAAGGAGGTAAACTGTAGGCTTGCAATTCCTCACGAATTATGGCACGAATGATAGATCGGAGTACCTTACTGTTTGCCAGGGGGTTCTCAGAGAAGTCGGGTCGCAGGCGGATTGACTGCAAGGTATGAAGACGCTGGCATACAGAGACGACGTCGGAAACCGTCGAAGGGTTGTGCGCGACGAGGGCGTTGAAATCGGTAGGTCCGATACCCTTCAGAAGGTGACGGACGCGATCACCTGCTGGCATGGTGTCGTCGATACGGCGGCAAAGTGCAAGCACATCCTTAATATAGGAAGTGTAGGACTCACCGCAATGTTGAAAGCGTTCTGCCAGCTTCTTGCGAGCAACTTCAGAACGGACAGTCGGTGTGCCGAAAATGCGTCGGAGCTGGTCTTTGAAGGAAGACCAATCGCGGAAGTCACTCTAATGATTCAGGAACCACGTCTTGGCAACCTGAGAGGCGTAAAACTGGACGCGTTCTAATTTCGATGCCTCGTTCCAGTTGTTGTAGACACCTACACGGTCATAGTTGTCGAGCCAGTCTTCGAAATCTTCGCCAGGCAGACCGGAGAAGATTGGAGGCTCCCGAGGAAGGTATTGTTGACTAGGCTAGGATTGGCGGCTGGTGGTTGCGCCGGCGGGTGGTTCGGTTGGGCTTGCTCTTGTGCCATGGTGCTCTGCTGGCATAAGCGACGTGCCGAACGGAGCTCCAGGAGCTGGCTTTGGATGGAGAGCGGTCGAAGATATCTGGAAGCACCTTCCACCACTTGAAATACAACGGTTCAGCTGACGCTTTATTCAAGCAACAGCAAGACGGTGCCGAAGATGAAGAGGAACGGGGCGAAGACTGATGATGGTTATTGACAGATGAGGAAGATGACGTCCAATGTATTCTTACAGTATATATATATATATATATATATATATATATATATATATATATAGATAGATAGATAGATATATATATACGATTGAGATCTAACAGACAGTAATGCTAAGGAATGTACAGGGGAAGTTATTAGAATCAAAAGAATGTAAATAACAAGAAAGAAAAGTGGATGAAAAAATAACCAGCCGTGAGCAGGAATCGAACCTCCGACCTTCGAATAACACTTTCGATGCTCTGACCACTGAGCTACCACAGCGGCCTTCCCTCCATCCACTTTTTTGGGTTTATATGTGAATTTAGAAGTAGGAGTGACAGTCAGCGCCAGCTATAAGCCATGCGACGAGTGTGAAAACACTCTTTTATGCGCATGTTTGGTGTCACGTAGCACGTGAACTTATTATGAGTGGGCAGCTGATTAATAGTCCCTCGTATACAACGTGATGACACCAAGTCTGCCAGTACGAGACCCTCGTTTAATGAAATAAGGGAAAGAAGTTTATACCTAAGGGCTCGTTTTTCCGTGTTTTAACACAATATTAATGAGATCTAACAGACAGTAATGCCAAGGATTGTACAGGGGAAGTTATTAGAACCAATAGAATGCAAATAAGAAGAAAGAAAAGTGGATGAAAAAATAACCAGCCGTGACCAGCAACCAGCCGTGAGCACGCGTGAGCAGCCTGCGCTGAACTGCATCACTACAAAGGTCCTTACGATTACTTGCCTATATGCAATTGATAAAGTCTAATTTTTGCTACTACCAGATAACAGAACGGAAGGAACGGGTGTGTAACTCAAGTTTTCATTGAAAATGTCCGTGGCGTACGTAGTTGAGCACCCTATATTTTGCCTTGAGAAAGCTATATGTACGGCAAAGCGCTCGCCAGCGTTAGGGTGTCGATACTAGAGCCCTACATGGACCGGTTTATCCGGCCCGAGCCCAGCCAGGCCCGAAAAAACTTCACGCTCCGGCGCACCCGAGCCTGGTGCGGTGTTCTTGAATACAGCCTGCACCCGGCCCGGGCCCATAACGTTTAGGCCCGGCCTGTTTCAGCTATAGTCTTGCCTTGAACATAAATGAGGAACTGTCCAATTTTCGGTATATTTAACATACCTGCCCCTCATAAGATCTGATCTAGGGAGTGTTTCGGAACTTCCGTAACGCTTTTGCGAAATCATTTTAGGATAATATAATTTCGCGTAGCGAAGCCACGTGAGGCCGAGTGGCTTTTACCTTTGCTTCGTTTTCCAGTATCTTTCCAGAAATAAAATTTGTGTAAATCAAAAATAATTGTAGCCATCGTTGGCTGTCTGACGTACCCAGTGCTACCATACAGCCTCATTTTCGCATTTCGAACGACTGCAAAATATACTGCCATCATGAAGTAGAAAAAACTGAAAAATTTTATAGTTTGAGTCTACATAAATTGCATTTGAGCTGGGCTTCTGAGTAAAAGTTGCACGTCTTCTGTAAACGTCACTTATTACACCATGCCTTATTAATAATAAAGAAACGCTCTAGCTTCTTCTGAGAGGAGCACACCAGGCGGCACAGCGCTACATAATTTAAAACTGTCCTGTCGAGTTCATGGCTGCTTTCAACGTACACTGTCTTCAAGTTCAAACCAAGAAGGTTATTTTCCACACTTTTCTTCCTCTTGGCGCTGCCACCACAGTTCTTTAGACCTGTCAAAGCGAGCCACAGCCATTGCCAAGTGTACCACCGTCCTCGTTGTCCCCTGAATATGTCGCCGTCTTCATATGACGGCCTTCGATCTTTGAGATTATGTCGTTGTGGGAATGTCTCCTGGAGCCTTAATTGACACTAAGCGCAGTGATGTAAACGACATGGCGTAATCGAACAGTCTAAAAACAAAAAAAAAATTGGCAGATCCCACGTACAGTGGGAATCGATGATATGCGAAGCACGAGTGGGAAATGTTGATATGTCCCTTTAAAATCAGCACAACGTTACAAGGTGAAGATAAATTATGCCATCCATGACCTCCATGTTATGATTATCATGCTTGGAGTTGTCGTGTACCTTCGTCATCTATTCACGTCACGTGATATCAAATTTAGTGATATCAAATTTAGCTAGCGAAACGGCTGTGAGCCACTATGAACGTGGTTTAATGTTATGTTCTTACATTACACGCTTGTCAGTATCATCATGTTTTGCACCAGTCATATATTTCGTGATCCATTGACGTCACGTAACACCAAATTTGGCACATTCGGAGCTACCAAAACGGCCGCGAGCGCATGATGAAGGGCCCAATATACTCCAATGTAGCGTTGACGCTCGCGCACGCTGGGCGCAGTGACACTACCTTAGCAATACGCGACCAGCATTCGTCGGCGCGGCCCGATGGCAACCGGCACGAAACGCGTCATGCTGAATTTCGCGCAGGTGCGTTACCCAGACAACACTGCGTTTTTGTATTTTCGAAGGAGGGACGCCGGACGCACTGAAATGCTCATGCGTCAAAGCAACGCAGCTCGGCGCGTGCCTGCGAGTAGATGGCAGGACCGGCACCTGGCATGGCAACGCTGGTGTGCCGCGACGAAATGAACGCCGGCATGTACGCGAATCACGTCACGTTGAAACGTATTGGTGCTTTCACTGTGGCATGTAGTCATGTTCTCACATGACACGCATCTCATGATTATCATGTTTGCACCAGTCAAATACCTTCGTCATGAGTAGGCGTCACGTAGTACCAAATTTGTCATATGCGAAGCTAGCGAAACGGCTGTGAGCGCATCATCTGTGTGACATGTAGTCATGTTGTTACATGACACGTTGTCGTGATTATCATGTTTGGATGTGTCATTTGCCTATGTCATGTTCGCGTCGCGTAATAGCGAGTTTGGTACATATGAAGCTAGCGAAACGGCCACGAGCGCATCATGAGCGTAGCATGTAGTCATGTTGGTACATGACACGAATCTCATGTTTATCATCTTTGCACCAGTACCATACTTTCGTCATCCATTCACGTCTTAAATAGCAAATTTGGTATAAGTGAAACTAGCGAAACGACCCCCGGTGCATCATGAGCGTGGCATGTATACGTACCGGTAATCAAATTTGGTATGTGTGACACTGGCGAAACGGCCGCCAGCGCATCATGAACGTGGCATGTAGTCATGTTGTTACATGAAAGCGTCATAATTTTCATGTTAGGGTCGGTCGCTTGTGTTTGCCATGCAATCATGTTATACCATACCAGTTTTGCAACATGCCATATGAACGAAACCACCGAAAAAGCTGCAGGACCATGACATGTAAATCATGACATTCATGAGATAAGTGTCACGATTTTCACGTCGTGACTAGTCATATATGTTCCTAATACGGGTATTTTAAGCCATACCAAGTTTGCTATCGATACCATTATCGAAACGGCCAGAGAGCTAAAAGTCGTACGCGGCTGGATAGATAGATAGATAGATAAATAGATAGATAGATAGATAGACAGATAGATAGATAGATAGATAGACAGATAGATAGATAGATAGATAGATAGATAGATGGATAGATATATAGATAGATAGATAGATAGATAGATAGATAGATAGATAGATAGATAGATAGATAGATAGATACGCTCAATGTCGCCATGTCGCCGAAGTTCGCTAAGAAATGCTTCGCATTTAATGAGCCTCGGTCCCAATTCCCTTCGTCTCTTGAATTCGGGTCATGACGTGCAGTTTTCTTGAGTATTAAAGCAAGATCATACTCAGGATTTCCAATACAAGTGTCAGTTGAAGCGCCGAAGTGAACCAGCTTGCGGCTTCTTTAGCGCGGCCCGTCAAACACGGCGTATCGGGTGTCGGGAAAGAAATCCCCCGCAGGGACCGGAAGCAGTAGCGTGCGTTGGCTAATCGCTGATGCCCGAAGTCCTCATTGTGAACAGTGCAGTGAAGTGCGGCTGTGGTTTCAGTCTCATGGCAGCAGCAATGTAGGGGTAGGAGATGTATGGCAGAAAAGAAAAAGCGGCGACTATGGTGGAAAAGAGAAGGTAGAGGGTAAACAAGAAGCCGTATGTCTGCCAGAGATATTTCGACGAGTCAAGCGGCAGGCATTCTTGGTATTTTCAAAAACCATGATGGTCATATTGAAGCAACTATGCAGTTCTGAGAATATGCGACGCAAGCGGGTTGGTACTGTGCAGACACCAAAAAAAGATACAGCTAAGCACGCGTAATCTGTAAGCGTTAAATTGTTACTATTGCTATAGTAGTGGCTCATGTCTCCAGTTTTGACACGTGTGCGTTGCTTATCCGTGAATATGCAAAAACAGCAGAAATTGGGGGACGAAGTCTGAAGGGATGAAGAACTCCTGAAATCTAGGTGCCGCAGGAGCCGTCGAATATTTATGCGGTAAAAGGTGTCAATACGCCCAATGTCTGTACACCCCCGTTCCCCCCCCCCCACCCCTTTTCATAGGGTACAACTGTGAATTAACATCATAATTATGACCTTTTATATGTTCGTCCGCTGGAGTGCTTTCACCGTTTTGAGTGCCTTGAGAACACATGCGCTTGGACAAATGAGTACGCTTATGAAGTACTGCAGAAATACGAAAAGCACGAAGGTGGCTGTAAAAAGAGTCTAGCATTTGTTCTATACTATGAAAAATTTAATTAAATGCGAAACATTTTCGGTGAATCGCCAGGTGCTAAATATTTGCAACTGCCTTGCTCGCAGAAAAAAATCAGCAACATTTGCATTTGATTCACGCACCTGTGATAAAACTCACACCACATCTCGCACTTAAAGTGCACTAACAACAGCTCCGAATATATGACTCTCGAGTCGCGTTCACGAGCGTACGAAGCACCCAGGCGGGAAAAGGCGTGGCGGGCATGTGAGCGTATCTGCATGCTCGAAGTTTTTTCTACATACAAGCGTGCACATCCTATATACAATGTATAAGTTAAGCAGTGTACCTTTGCTGTTTCAGCAGCACTAGCTAGCAAAAGTGTGTTATACGGTATGCAAGAGCGTCTTTCACTCAATTTAATAGTGGGAACTAATAGTACGAGTTTTCTTAAATGACGTATAGCATACCGATGGAGCAAAATGCTAGACGTCTTGTACTTTCCATTTTCAGAGGGTCTACATTAGCTGAATCCCTCAGCTACGGCATCTTACGCAACCTGGGTCGCTTCGCCATTTTAAACCCCACAAATCAATAAAACCAAACTGCGTAGACACGCCATTATATCGATATGGAGGGTGTTTAAATATCTGTGTTTATTATAGTTAAAAAATAAAGAAAGGTGGCATCTTGGTCCTACTTGAGGCGTTCAATTTAATTTGGCAGAAGGCATATCATATGCGTATAAACATTAACTACGGCTGTAGTAATAGAAATTGAACAATTAACCTTATAAGCAGTGGAAACATCCGGTTGAGTCAAATGGGCGAATAATGCTCTTCCTACCAATAGAGTGTAGCCCCTTCGGAGTTTTAAAAAGGCGGCCACTCTTTCTCACCGCGAAGCAATAAAATTTGGTTAATTTACCTGGCAAGACCAAAACCCACGCACCAAACAGCGTCTACCATTCACTTCGACAATGCCTCAATAAAAAGGTAATTGTCTTAATTTTTTCACTTACTGTCATAATAAATGTTTGTAGACATCTGAAGATGTCCTCTGTCAAAGTAAAGAGAATGCCGCAATGAGTGCGCAATGCCTAATTTCTGAAACTTTTAAATATTATTGAGCCCATTTTTTCAAAAACCCTGTATATGAGACCCGGGCCTAATACGGGCCTGACTCAGCCCCGGGAACGACCTGACCTCGAAGCTCATGGGCCTAAGCCCGGCCCGGACCTGATACAACAATGCTTTACCCCACCGAGCCAGAGCTTTCGTACTGGCCTGGGCACACGTGCAATGCTCTAGTCGATATGTCTACAACTGTTCGAGGTAAACAGCGCAAAAAAACGAAACAAAACAAAGACATAGAAATAGGAAGACACAAGACCAGTTCTGTGAACAATACAGCGCTCATCTTGCATCTTCCTATGATTTTGTCTTTGTTTTTCGCGCTGTTTACCTCAAACTTTTGATAAAATTGCTCGAGAGGAAGCCTTGAAAACGCAAGTGTCATTTTTGCAGAATAAGTTAGACGACGTTGAAAACAGAGGTCGTCAGAATAATTTGATTATTTATGAAAAACAAGAGGATGACACTAAAACATCGGAAAGCCCAACAGAATTACTGCAAAAGAACTTATTCGAGGACAAGCTAGGGCTCGATGTTAGTGGCATCAAAAGGCGCCACAGACTAGGAAAAAAGACTGGTAGGAGCCACCCAGTGATAATAAAATTTGTAGAATATAGAAAAAAAGTTGCCGTTTTTAAGCCTTGCTCAAAGCTGAAAAGGACGAAGTTTTCTATGATGGAAGACTTCTCGTTCAAAGTACACCAAATTAGGAATAAATTACGGCAAAGTGCGAAACAGCTGAAAGAAAACAATGCTAATGTCAAGTTAGTTTTTGACAAGCTGAGTATAGATGGTGTAATGTTTTGTTGGGAAGAAACCAAAGATAAACGCTTCAGAATTATTAAACGGAAATGACTTGTTAATATCAGAAGCAGGCCCCTCACCATACTTAACATGAATTGCCACAGTGTTGTCAATACAACTGCACTACTAAAGAGCATGCTTTTTTTACTTGAGCCCGACATGGCAGTGCTAACTGAAACTTGGTTGAGCGATCATATATTTGACAGTGAATTTGTACCAAGGAATTATAAGGTACTGCGTAAGGATCACGAAAGAAGTGGGGCGGGGGGCATTGCAGTACTGTATAAGCCGTCAATAATACTACATTTAATGCCTGATGTTCTAGATGTAGAAAGCGTCTTTTGTAAACTATACGTGAATAACAACAAATACGTTCCTGGAACCGTCTCTGAATTCTACTGCCAATTACTTTGATCGCTTGTCAACATATGTAAATTCATACATAAAGCACGATGACAAACTGATTCGAGCTGGTGATTTCAACCTGCCAAATATGAACTGGGGAAAGTTTTCCTCATGTTCAGCTCAAAGAGCTGAAAACGTCATGGCTGATATGGCTTATGACTTTAACCTGCTACAAGATGTTAAGAAATTAACAAAAATTCAAAATCATTCAAGAACCATTCTTGATCTATTCCTTGTTAGTAGTAGCATAAAAGAAATTATGTCATGTTCTGTAACGGCAGGTATTTCAGACAATAAGGCGGTTGTTCTGACACTTAACAATGTCTTCACGAAACTAGGTAATAAGGCTCAGTCGTTTCCTAATTTCTCACGTGCACAGGATAAATGCACAATTGATACGCTGCCTTTCAATTACGATCACTTTGTGAGCCTTAGTTGTGTGGATAACCTCTGGCATTCTTTCAAGGGTTTTGTTCTTGACTGTGTTGAGCGTTTAGTTTCTAGAATTGTGAAGGAGTCTGAGCGCCGCAATCCCTGGATTACGTAGGAGACATTACGAATGAAACGGGAAGCTTCAGCTGTTGAAAGAAAAACGAGTGTAAAAGACTCATGATTAACAGTTGTGAGAAGCAATGGATAACCTGTCTTCAACATTTAAGGAAAAAAAGTTTCAATAATAAACACTACTACCACAACACATTGTTGCCAGACTTTATTAGATCATCTCCTGACAGGTTCTGGAGGATTTCGATGCCGGCTTCTTCACCTTCTGACTCCTTTTTTGTAAGTGATAAAAGTGTGTGGGATAAGAAAATAGTGTGGGCTGAATTTAATGACCATTTCAAAAGTGTATTTACAAGTGATGGTGGTTGTCTACCATGCTTCTCTACAAAACTGCCTTCCCTCTTTGACCTTGCTATTTCGGAACATGGCATTCTAATTTTACTGTTAGAGATTGTAATAAAGAAATCCCCAGGACATGATGGTATCCCGAACTGTTTTGTAAATTGTTACGCAGAAGGGTTCAGAACTTGCACGTTCTGTTTACAAGATCTGTTAGCGAAGGAACATTACCTGAAGACTGGAAGGTTGCTTGGGTGAAGCCTTTGGAAAAATCAGGGGACAAAGGTAGCATAAAAAATAATGGCCAATTTTATTAACTTCGACTACCTGTAAGGTCTTGGAGCAGATAATTTACAAACCTATTGATTTTCTCGATGAACACAAAGTGTTAACAGATATGGAGGATAGTTTTAGAAATGGCCGTTCGACAATCACGCAGCTCGTTAAGATTGTACATGAATTCGCTAGCACTTTGAACAAGAGACAACAAACAGATGCCATAATTACGGATTTTAACAAAGCATCCGATAAGGTCTCTCATGTTAATCTTCTTCATAAGCTGCGCGCTGTGTTAAACAATGACAAAATAATAAGAGGGATTACAGCCTACCTAAGTGGTCACCGTTAGTTCGTTGATGCAGATGGAATCGTGCCAGATATAGTTTCCGCCAAGTCAGGCGTCCCACAGGAATCTGTTCTTGGACCACTTTTCTTTTTGTTATATATAAACGATATAGTTCATAACCTATCCGTCAAAGTCAAGCTTTATGCAAGCGACTGTGTGCTACATAAAGAAATAACTCAAAAAGACTAGGTTAGCTTAAACAGGGAGTTTAATAAGGTTGTTCATGTGGGTAAGAAATGGCAAATGTGCATCAACTTTGAAAAACTCTGTACATGCGGATGACATCAAAAAAGAAGCCACTAATAGATTGCTATGGCACAAAGGACCTTCTTTTATCAGAAGTTACTCGATAAAAATACTCAGGCCTCCACATAGCAAGTGATCTCTTGTGGTCAAAACACCTTGACAAAGTGCTAGGAAATTGCCGGCGCAAGTTGTTCTTTTTGAGGCGTGTACTAAAAGTGTTCACACCAGCAGTGCGTTTGTTGGCATATAAAACACTCGTTCGTCCTGTTTTAGAATACGCCATCATTATATGGGACCCGTTCACTAAAACCGACAAAGCGAAATTAGAAAGCTTACAAAAAAGCTGTTAGATTCATTTACAATACGTATGGCCGCACTTCAGTCACTAACCTCTTATCTCAAAGTGGCAACAAGTTGTAAGTAATCGCAAAATTGTCTATGTTGTCTCTAATTCTTTTTCTATTTGACATTAGGTCAGTACAAAATAGACACGTCACATATTTCAAATAGGAAAGGCTACGCTACCAGGCACCACATTCATGAGCTGTTGGTCCATTCACTACACGTGCCATCTGTTACAAGTACTCTTTCTTTCCAAGAGCGATAGTCGATTGAAACAAACTACCTGGTATAACTGTTACACAAGACTCACTATAACAATTTAGGTAGCACCTTCAATAGTAATCAGTTTCCTTGTCTAGCTGAGATATTTCATGTGCTTTTTTTCTTTTTTTACTTGTGATAAATGAATTCTCTGCTGGATTTGGAATTTTTTAGAATAACGCCGTTTTCCTTCTTCTTTCTCGAAAGCGAGAGTATAAAAATGTACATATGTTTGTTTTCTATTTTTATTTTCTGTTCGCCAGTTATGTACCACGCTGCCAAAATCTTGAAGAAAGGTCACAATATAAATAAATAAATAAATAAATAAATAAATAAGAATAATGAATTGTTACCAACTTGCCCAGTTTTCAATACTATTCTACAACTGTGCTTGGTTTCTCTAGTAACTCCCTCTAGTAATGGGTTATCTTGAAATACAGGAATTCTGCAGTAATGCGTCCTTCTTAATGCTTCTGGTGTGGCCATTGATTATGTATCGTAGTTGTAATTAGATACAAACGTATGTTATGGGGAGACAAAAACCGCATCGCACATTCCTAGTGGAAATGACCTAGCCTTACCTGCACGACATGAGTGCACCTGTGAGTAACACCTCCATGTGAAGAAGAGTGGAATTTTTTTTATTATTGCCACGAAGAACAGCTTTGTTAAATACTTGAGTTTCGTATGGCATAATCTTTGTAATTCTCGGAAAACTTCACCAGTACTCATTAGAAAGTTTGGGAAGTCATTTATTTATCAACCACCAAAATTGAGTTCCTTGCATTCTTCGCTTGCGCTGGAAAGCTCAGCTACAGGCCTGCCTTGCTTAAGGGGGTAGCTGTTATTATTATAATTGCTACATTTCCCCCAAAATTCACTATTAAACATTTACAGTGAATGCATAACAGAAATGCGTTAGTTATGTGATGACGTTGGTCATTTAGCTTGAGTAATGAAATATTTGGTGATGACGTGCACTACGTCAGAGTTATTTAGACACTGTAACAGCTGCCCGTTGCTACTCATTATTTTTTAAAATAAAATTGTAGCTGGATGATTGAAAATATTTACCTGCGAACGTGCAGATATTTTGCAAGACCCGGAACGCGCATTCCCTGAATAGTTTAGCTGAACTCCCTTGTTTACGTGGACTGTAACGCTCTATGGTGTTTTTTTCAGACGCTCGCGTTCACTACCTGAGCCTACAGAAGCAGAACTCGGGGAGCAGCAGTAGAAGAAAAGACGATGTCACCGGGGAGCCAACGAAAGGTTTGGGAAACGTCCATTTGTCAAACATTGGTTTCCACTAGATGGATGCACAGTAACAAATAGAATGAATGCTGTTTTATGGCAACACATTTTTCAATATTTGAAGCAGCGAAAAGACCAAACATCCAGGAGATAGTGGTACAAACGATGACTGCACTTCAACTGTGCTGTATGTGGGTGAAAACGATTCGTGTAATGGAAGTCTGCGCAACAAAAGAGGCTAACGAACGCGAAATAACATTGGTGAAAATATATATGCCGGTTTTTATAAGGCTTAGTGAGCTTGGTTCTTCGTCAAGAAGAGACATGGTGCGCTAAAGCAGTAAAACTTGCTGATATTGTCCCATCGTCGTCATGTTGAAGAAGGTTGCAGTTGGTGGTTTTTTGAGACGACACTTATCATTTGGGTGAACCTTGTGGGAATGGAGCCCTTACCTTTAGTGCCTCGCTTCCCATCTTGCAGGAGTACTTGCCCTGTGCGGCTTAAGCGTCGGGAACATAGATGCCGTGGCTTCGCCGCCAGGCCTTTTATGCGCGAAGCTCATTAGGGCGTAGTCTTGCCTGGCGTCGTAGTAGACACCGCTTCACAATGACTCTTTTCATGGTTTGTGAATCTGCACACTCGAAAGGTTTACGAAGCCGCACAACAGTTAAATAAACGTAGGCGCACCAGAGATGCGTGGCAGCATCTTGAGAGTAACTCCTGGCAATACTTAGGCGCGCCAGGTGACAGCTGTGGGAGCCTAGAGAACATCGATTATACGGGCCCTCGGCTTTGTTGCCCGCTACCGCCATTGCCCCCCTCAAGAGAAATCAATGTAGAGGACTGGGACCACACGGAGTATTGGGTGTGCATGATTGGTTTTGTCTTTCTCGCAAGCAAGCGCGAGAGAGCAAATTCAGATAGACACGACAGTGAGGGTGAAGAATGGAAAGACTGTTCAGGGATACCTTTACATAGTTACAAGACACGTTTCTTTGGCGCATCGAGAAAAGAATTCACTCGAGAAAAGTGTAAAGATAACGAAAGGTTTTCGGTGACAACGTAAAAGAGTATAGTGATTTCGAAGAGTCGACCTCCTCTGAAAAATTCATTGTTTGCAAGCTTTGCCGTTTGAGAGTTATCATTGCCAATTGGCAAGGGCGCCGTGAGCGCTACGGATCATTTGCGATGACAGCGCCACATGCATATGAAGAAGCGCCATGCGAACACAAGTTAGATCTTGCTGGGGATCTTGCTATAAGTTAACTGCTGCGTGAGAGTGAATGCAGCATGTTTGGTGCAGTTTGATGAGGTGAAGTTGTGCATGCTTACTTCTATGCCATGATCTTACAGGGCTTGCATGGCTAGAGTCCGTTTTCTTCACATCGTCTTGTTATTCCACTGGAAGAATGCATCACTCGAACCCGCTGAAAGATAGAAGATGCATATGACATCGGGCGTCAGTTTTCCGTGCACTCTGTTATGCTGGCATCCCACGACACGGCGGCGGCGACAAAGATTGCGCCACCGTTGATGTGGTTGTGAAGGAATGTCAGCGCTTCGAGCACGCCAATAACCGTCGCATAACCCGCCAGTTTGCGCGTCTGCCTAATACTGCAGCCACTTCGACCTGCGAAGACAGCCCCAAGTTCACGCAAGCCACATCGTCCGAAAATATTACCCGAGTCATTCGCCGCGAACTAGAAGCAATGGCTCCTGCAGCCATCGATTCCGACGGTCCTCAAGACAACGCACCTACCGTCTCCCTCATCCAAGCCGTCGTTCGCCAATAAATAGCAAATCCCGGCATCGCACCTGTTTGCGCTGTTCGCACTACCGAGAGCTCGGCTTCTGTTAACCAGATCCTGGTGTACCCTTCACGCTACCCTTCCCGCTACCGGAATCTTGCTGAATGGAGAACGTCGGATGATTGACCGATCTGCTTTCACTGCTCTCGCGCCGGCTACATTGCGCGCTACTGTCGCAATCGTTGGACATCCAAATCATGTTGGAACACTGGGGCATGGCGTCGATTTGAAGGCAACTGTCGCCGGTTTTGTACTCCGTACGATCCACAGCCTGCTCCTACTAACGTTCAGGGCCGAAGGTTCAGCCGGTCACCATCACCCCAAGGCCGCCGATCTATGTCGCCGAAGATTTCTCGATCCAGGTCCTCTGCATGACCTGGGCCCTCAACCTCGGGAAACTAGACCATGCAGCTCCCGGAGGTGACGCGGCATTAATAACCCGTTCTGAAAATCCTCTGTTGACGATTCCTACACGCCGCAATATTTTGGACCTTTTGGTGGATGACGTAACCGTTACAGCCCTCATAGACACTGGTGCGCAAAGTTCAGTCATGAGCGCTGCTCTATGTATTAAACTGCGAAAAGTGACCACGCCCCCTATCAAGTGTGCAGTAATGCTTGCCGATGGGAGCACATCTACCATTCTCGGCATGTGCACCTCTCGCGTGTGTATTGCTGGCCGCCAGACTGTCGTATTGTTCACCGTGCTTGAGCAGTGTCCACATGACGTGATTCTTGGTCTAGATTTTCTTTCTGCGCACACCGCCCTTATCGACTACTCGACGGGTCTTCTTCAGTTGGAGCTGCCTTTTGACGCTGCTGTTGCCTGTGATGCTCAAAGTCGCCTTTGTGCAACCGAGTTTCCGCATCGTCCGCCGCAAGCTGTGACTTACGTGAAGCTCGTGTGTGATTTGCCTGTACGCGATGGTGAATATGTCGCTTCACCTATTATCGACGTTGTGCTAAAGCATTCCATTGCTGTCCCGCACACCGTGGTGAGAGTACGTCACAACCAGACCCATCTGTCTCTTTTGAACTTTGGTTTCTCCGCGCACGTGCTGCCTGCTGTTATTAAACTAGGCGTCATGTCGTCGTTGCAAGAGTGTGATATTTCTGAACTGTCAGCTGAGCAACCTACTCCGCACGTCAACTTGCTCACTGTGCCCAACCTGTCAAGCATTGACATTATTGAAATGATAGCGCCAGATCTTTCGCCCTCCGAAGCACAAGACCTCCACCGTCTGTTGACATCCTATGCGGACATATTCAATCTTGACAACCGCCCTTTAGGCCAGACATCAGTTGTGACCCATCACATCAACACCGGTGATGCCAATCCAATACATCGCCGCCCTTACCGTGTCTCCACTGTGGAACGCTCTGTCATCCAAAAAGAGGTCGAGAAAATGCTTGCCGAAGGCATCGTTGAACACTCATCTAGTCCGTGGGCATCGCCAGTCATGCTTTTCAAGAAGAAGGACAACACGTGGCGGTTTTGCGTCGACTATAGACATCTCAACAAGGTCACTAAGAAGAGCGTTTACCCTTACCAAAAATAGATGACGCCCTTGACTACCTTCAAGGCGCAAAGTTTTTCTCGTCCATTGACCTTCGATCTGGTTACTGGCAGATCGCTGTTGACCCACAGGACCGAGAAAAAACAGCATTTGTAACTCCCGATGGGTTATACCAATTTAAAGTAATGCCGTCTGGGCTTTGTGATGCACCGGCCACCTTTGAGCGCATGATGGATTCTCTTCTGCGCGGCTTCAAATGGTCCACTTGCTTATGCTATTTAGATGATATAATTTTTTTTTCACCAACGTTCGCGAGCTATCTTGAGTGACTGTCCAGTATTCTCCAAGTATTCCGACACGCTGGTCTCTAGCTGAACTCCCCCAAATGCCGTTTCGGCCGTCGCAAAATAACTGTACTTGGTCACCTCGTTAACGCATCTGGGGTACAGCACGACCCGGACAAAATTCGCGCAGTGACTCAATTTCCCGTACCCTCTTCTGCTAATGATGTCCGGAGCTTCCTTGGTTTGTGCTCATATTTCCACCGAGTCAGCCAGAATTTCGCCGATATTGCACGGCCTCTCACCGAGCTTCTTAAAAAGGACGTCCCATTTACTTGGAACTCGCATCAAAGTGCTGCATTTTCGGCGCTCATTGCAGCCCTTACGACTACGCCATTATTAGCCCACTTCAATCAGACTGCCCCAACAGAAGTTTGTACCGACGCGAGTGGCCACGGAATCGGTGTTCTTTTAGCTCAGCGTCAACATGAACGTGACTGCGTCATCGCCTACGCCAGCCACCTTTTATCCCCTGCCGAGAAGAACTATTCCACCACCGAAAGAGAGTGTCTTGCTCTTGTTTGGGCTGTCGCTAAATTTCGCCCGTACCTGTTCGGCCGCAGTTTTACTGTTGTAACTGACCATCATGCACTCTGCTGGCTGTCCTCGCTCAAGGATCCCATGGAACGTCTCGGTCGTTGGTCTCTACACCCCCAAAAATACACCTTCTCGGTCGTGTGTAAATCTGGTCACCTCCATCAAGACGCCGACTGCCTGTCACGGTATCCAGTGGATCCGCCAGACGCCACAGAGAGAGCTACTGAGGCTTGCGTCTTATCAATAACAGACTTCCTTGATATCGCTTCTGAGCAACGCAACGACCCGGATTTACTTTCCATCATAGAAAGCCTGAGTTCCGCTACTTCACCCACTTCTCTGAACTTGTATTTTTTTCATGAAGGTGTTCTCTACCGCCACAACATGCGCCCTAATGGTCCTGACCACCTTCTCGTCGTGCCTTCCCATCTGCGTGTAGGTGTTCTCCGACAGGTTCACGATAAACCTGCCGCTGGTCACCTGGGATTCACCCGCACCTATGATCGCGTCCGGCGCCATTTTTTCTGGCCACGCCTATATCGCTCTGTGCAAAGGTATGTCGCCAGCTGTGACCTTTGTCAACGTCGAAAACGTCCAACATCGCCTCCAGCTCGCCTTCTTCACCCTATTGAGATCCCTGCTGAACCATTATACCGCGTAGGGCTCGACCTTCCCGGGCTGTTTCCCACTTCGGCATCCCGGAACAAATGGGTTGCCATGGCGACGGATTACGTGATCACACACGCTCTTCCAACTGGCTGCGCTACCGATGTCGCCGACTTTCTACTGCATGCCATCATTTTGCATCATGGTGCTCCTCGACAGCTCGTTACTGACCAAGGCCGATACTTTTTATCTCGCGTCGTCCAGGATATTGTACGTTCCTGTTCCACGAGCCACAAGTTCACAACGGCATACCACCCGCAAACTAATGGACTTACAGAGCGCCTCAATCACACTATCACCGACATGTTGTCATGGTATCTTTCTCCAGACCACCGTGACTGGGACGCAACGTTACCCTACGTCACCTTCGCTTACAACTCCTCCAGACATGACACCGCAGGCTTATTCCCTGTTCTACCTTCTTTATGGACGTGAACCCTCTCTGCCTCTTGATACACTCCTTCCCGCTGGTTCAAGCTACCCTGTCACATACGTCCGCGATGCCATAGAGCGAGCCGATGCAGCTCGACAGATTGCCCGAGAACGACTCATACTTTCTCAAGCCTCTCAGAAAGATCGATACGATTGTCACCACCGTGAAGTTTCGTATGCACCAGGTTCTCTAGTACTCTTGTGGACCCCATGTCGTCACATCGGCCTCTCTGAAAAGCTTTTATTTCGCTATGACGGACCATACAAAGCCCTACGCAAGATCACCAACCTCACCTACGAGATACAGCGAGTCGTCGATGAAGCGCACTCAATGCCACCACCAGCTACTGTTGTGTACGTCGTAAAACTGAAGCCTTATGTGTCACCCAACAATCCCCTTTCGTGACAAGCACCGGGTCGGCGCTTTTTAACGCCGCGGGGTAGTGCCAAAAGGCAGTAATGGGATTTGAGCACAAAGCGGTAGAGTGTCTCTGCCTGGAAGAAAAGACTACGAGGTGGATAGAGACTGGTCTCAGCCCGCCAGTGTACCAGGCATTGTCGTCGCTTGTAAACGTCGTAAATATTTGGCGTCTCTCATAATCATATGGTGGTTTTGGGATGTTAAACTCCACAAATCAGCGTCGTAAATATCTGCAAATATACGTTTCCTTGTAAGATTATATGTAAAGTTGGTTTGAGTTAGGGTATCTCGCTTGAGCTTACTTCTTTTTTGCTCATTCAAACGTCGTAGGAAAAATGAAATGTGCTTAGGGTGTTTTGATATTAATTGTTTAGGCATGAATTGATGCATGATTGTCTGCTTTCAAGAATATTGCAAACTTTGAATTTCGGAGAAGTGAGAATTTCTGGGAAATAAACTTTAATAAACACACAATTTTCGCTAGTAATATGAATTCAATGAACACCCGCCGATTTTCAAAAAAATTTAAACACCAAACACACAGAGCCAGAGGTATAGGCTAGCCTAAAAAACTGTAGGTGACCTGCAGACCACAATCTACAATAAGTTCAAGGACATAAGTATGTAAAGGTTCTATATTGGTATAAAAACAATTTATTGTGGTCTGTAGGTTTATCTCAGGATATTTATTAGACAACAGTTAATTAAAGTGCATATATGCAGCCCAAATATTTTACTCTAAAAGCATTCTGCTTTTAAGCTAAATACACTGAAGGAAGTCTGCAGTGTGCGTTTTTAACGCTGCTTACAGCCTTATCCTGAGTTCTGGTTGACAGTAAATTGGTAAGAGCAGCAGATGTTATAACGAGAGAGCTGAAGAGCATAATTTGAACGTGCGCAACCAAACAGGACAATTTTCGGGTGAGCTTGGCAAGTGCTGGGGCTGTACTCATTTTCAATGCACGCATTTTCTTAAGAAAGGGGAAGATAAAACTGAGCGCGACATTGGGAAACTTTTTATCTTCCATGAAGGAGGGGCTAATTGCGTCAGCTTGCCTTCCATTATAATGTTGCACGCTGATAGTGATTATACAAATTTTGTTATTTATTCGTTGGCTTTACTGGCACATCTCGGTTGTTTATGTCTCTGAAGGTTCTTGTCCTGTTTATGCCCTTTTTTTGAAGCACCCATCTCTTTTCACGTTTTATTTGTAGCTTATAGTGCTCCTTCATTCCGACACACATGCTTCATATGAATTTATTTGAAAGGAAAACAGACTGCCAAGATTCTTTTTATCGCTGCTTGTGAATCATGGGGAAACGAGATTATCAAGTTGGTTTTCGGGTCATTATGGCGCAATCTCTGTGACTCACTCTATGCATTGGCGAATGCAATAAAAATCTGTTGCGAGTCAGCGCCTGTCGCGTCTGCTGTATACGGCGTTCTCTCCGCGTGTTTCATAGTGCTGCACCCAAGTATGGCAATGAACCAACTCACTGAAACCAAAGTTCTACTTGAGTAAGCGGCCACCACTTCCCAAAGAATAATTCTATTGACATTTTGAAAGAGCATCAATCTGATAGAAATTGGCCCAGCAAAACCTTATTGGGCTTGAAAGGCGGGTCCTACAGACTGCAGACAATAAGAATTGATTTAACTAAAAGCCCACAGATGAAGCCAATTTCCAGCACATGTATACAAAATACGAACGTGCGTGTACAGCAGTGCATGAAGAAATAAAAATTATGCTAATGCACGTAACGCCACGTTGCCTTACATTTGCTTATGCAATAGCAACAATACAATGATGGGCCACCAGCAGACTTTTCGGGACGTAAAAAGAAGAGAAAACATAAACAACTAAAACACACATGACAAAAAATATAACATAGTTCTAACGCGTGAAGAGAAAAAAAAAACGGGAATTTTATTTGCTTTAGCACGACAAGAGCTATGCATAGCCTGATGAAGCATGGCTACCTTAAGATTCCGATGCCGCAGAGGCACTTACCCGCAATAGTAAAGAGTTAGATTAATCCAACGATGTTCCTTCAGTTTAATGTTTTTATTTACACAAATAAAAAACACTTGCGCGTAGTTGATTAAAACAAGATTGTATGAAGTAGCTATGCATGGGCTTATCATATCTGGTGGAAAAACGAATCACCCAAACCGGTTGTTAGATCGAAGGCAGCGCGTCGTGTGGAGACCATGTCATGCTAGGTACTACTTATAAACAGCTCCAAGGAACAGAAGTGAAGGTGTTTTTATGCAAATCACCAGCGTACGCAGGTTTGATCAAAGATGGGGGGCGGCAAGTAATGTTTAAAAGGGAAAATTAAAAATAAAAGAGAACCCTACAATTGTCTGTCTGCAGCAAACAGTGACGCCTCCGCAGTAACTCTCAAGGATGGGGATAACGAGACTTGAGGGAGAAGTAAAGACACTGAGAAAGAATAGTTGATGAATTGGAGATGGTCGGCCGCGGACCCCTATCGGCGACTGATCGCCAAAGAGTGGAAATGGTCGCAGACGGGATAACCGTGAGCCATAAATCCACTGAGCCTCTCGTCAACATTCACATATATGTGCCTATATTTCACCGAAGCACCGGGCGGGTCACGTAATTCGCCAAACCGGCTGACCAATAAGAAAACGACCTTATGAAAGAGAAGTTCCCTTTTGTTTCGACCTCAGTTTTGTGAGGCCGATTTAGCGTAGTGCTATGCAGCTGGCGTCACCTGGCGTTTTTATTTGACACAGCACCAAAACTCAAGTAGGCAAATTAGCCATGTTATTTCTTGTTATGGCGAAAATTGTAGCCATATAAAACAGAAGCGGTATTAAATAGCAGTCTTTACCCTTGATGAATAAATAAAAGCACTTTGAAGAAGTAAAACTTCAAGTCTAGCCAGAAAATAGTCATGGAGCCAAAAGAAAATTTTTGTTGCCCAACGGGTCGAAACATGGCGCAATGTAGCCACGAATGGCAACCATGCAGGCTGGCGTTTTAGTCACCCTGTTTTAATCTTTATGATTCAAGAAGAAATGCTTTGGTAAGTTCTAAACACATTCCCCATAAATTGCACTACTACTCTTCCCAGGTTTTGTCGATTTACTCTTAAAAGGAGAAAGTTTGCAGTAACAAGTGGGACCAGATTTATAGTATGAATATCTTGTGTCTACAATCGAAGTCAAATCCTGGCTAGACTAGACGCCCGCAGGCGGTAAATCAAGTCAAATTATCGCCGCTTCTACGCAGCTCTGCAGCCGTGTCCCACAGAAACCGGCCCGATATGAAGTGGCCTTCGAAATAGCTGGGACAAAGATCAGCTGGGATTTCAGGTCAAAATTTTCCTCGCAAGATGCGGCCTGCAGTTAGGCGTGACATTCCGTAGGCGGCCGGGCCCTGATGCGGTGGTGGAAAAAAATTATTTTACTCTTTTGAGAGCGGTTTCTCGCCGAGAATGCGGCAGACGAAACGACTACAGGTAATTACAAAACCATTAGTACCGCACTTGCAAGATTAACATGCAAAGCACAGCCCTGGAGTTGAACTCGGGACCGCATGCTCATGAAGCAGATGTCTTGTATACCTATTGCACCATAGCGCCACCGCGTGAAGGCGGGTCTTCTTGCGGGGTATATATCTACCTTGTGGATTTTTGCAAACCGTCTTCGGAACCGTTAACTGTTTTTGTGCCATGTGCATGCATTTCATCAGCAAATAGTTTGTAGGGCTTCATGAAGTCGAGCCAACCACGGAGAGCGCTTTCGGGTCCGACTTCGGTTCATAGTGCGCTGTTCCGCAAGAACAAATAACGTGTGTTTGTGCGTCGTTTAGTGCTTCTCCGTGAACTGCGGGTGTTACGCTCACCGAAATTCGCGGACGAGGCTGTTTCAGGCTGTCGAAACCTGCGTATGTTTCTCGCACGTGCGTGTGCTGTGAGAAATTTCGCTGATTTGTGTCGGGAGGTACACGCACGTCAGTGACAGCAGCCTATTCTCAGCTGTTTGAAAACAATGCGCTTTCGCACATAAACGTTGCATAGGTATTTTAGCGCGCTTGCTCTAACATTTGCATTTCGTGCGCGCGAACTGCCGCGAGCTGCACGTTGGGGCAGCAGCACCTTTTTAGCAGTTTAACGATTACTTATCTCTGCAATTAGAATTTATGCGCATTATTTCGTTATATAGTGGCTTTTACTCATTTTAAGTCTTTATAACTGATGCTATTTATGGGGAGTGGCGACTCTTACCTTTATTCAGCATCACACTGCTCTTCAAGTGAATGCCGAAACGCGTGCCAAGGTCCAGTATGACGTACACAAATTAGCGACAGACAGGTTGGTCTTCCTCAAAATAAATAATGCCTGTGCACATCTCTTTCGCGAACTTTGGCGTGCAACTGGGGTTAAGAAATGGTGCAGAACAAACCTCAAAATATTTATTTTTACTGCTAGCAGTTGCTCTTTAGAAAATGGCGATTTTTATAGCTGGTAAATTATCTTCACAGCAGTACACTGGTTGTCTTGGTTGCGGTTCACTGTTACAAATCCATGCTGGAATATGAGAACTGTACCTAATATCCAAAAGTGTGAGCAAATGTCGGTGACATATGCTCTAGTGCTGACTTCTATTGATTGATTCATATGTGAGGTTGAACGTCCGAAAACCACCATATGATTACTAGAGACGCTGTAGTGGAGGACTCCGAAAATTCCGACCACCTGGGGCTCTTTAACGTGCACCCTACCTGAGCACACAGTCTTACAACATTTCCGCCTCCATCGGAAATGCAGCCGTTGCAGCCTGGATTCAAACCCGCGACCTGCGGGAGAGCAGCCGAGTAGCCACTAGACCACCGCGGCGGGGCTATCCTGCTGACTTCTGCACCTGACTTCTAACTTCTGTACTCGATGTTCATTATCAAGTTACGCAACCACTAATCAAACATCGACCAAACGATTTTCAACTTTGATTTTTTTTTCTGTCTCACGGCCTTCGGTTCGTTTCTTTTTTGCCATGCTTTCCTAAAATCATCAGTTCAACTTGTTCGCAGAACATAACCATCAACATACATAGGCCAGTGTTTCAGTAAGCTGTCCCGCGTGCACTAGTACTCTTTTATTTAGTGCATGATACAGTGTCATACCTCGACATCTGATGAACGGAAAGTTGTTTGCACTCTTTTATTGAAGTCAAAACTTTAACAATGAGACTGCACAACCCAGTGTACTCCCAAAAGCAGAGAGATGTATGATATTTTGAATATAGCGTGCCACATAGCACTAGAGAATGTTTCCGTCTCAGACCATCTTGTAGAAAAACGACCGTCACAAGACAGTGGGACGAAACGAAGACGCACAAATGCCGCGGCATGCATGCGACGGTGAACGCGACGCCAGCGCCGGGCACCCAGCTGGCGTGACGATGGCAGGGGAAGGGGGGGGGGGCGTTTCTTTTTCTTTTTTTTTCCGCGCTCGCGCTTGTGGCTGAACGGTTCTGCGTAAGTTGATGCCGGCTCCTGGCGCCAGGCTGGTGCAACGGAGAGGGAGGCTCTCCCTTTTTTTCTTTTTTTCCTTCTTGCGCTTGCTTTTACCGGCTGAATTCGTGACTTCCGCGCCGTGTGGATGTCACGGGTATTTTTATTGCTGGGCTCTCTATAGACAGGAATTTAGTCGATACGCAGGAGCACGCCGCCTATGTGCCATTCGTTATCGGGTACCTGACTAACAGTGTAGGATATTTCCCATTAAAGTATTGCAATTTGTATGTGAGCCCCAAGGTTTCACTCCAGTGGCGTATTGATCCCCAATAAGACGCCATGCTGTACACAGGGCCTAATGTGACAGAATGAAGGCTTACCACCGCCTTACTATGTCACAGCTCTACGTCTTCCAGGTACGCCTTCCTCCGTATAGTGTGATAATTTTATGTCTAGGACATACCATTCAAGCATTGTAATTCGTATCTGAGCCGTAGTGTTTCACTCTATTGTTGTAAGTGTGTATTGATCTCATGCGTACCTAAAAAAATATAAGACGTCATCATGTACGTAGTGCCTACTGCAACACATTTAGGCTTATTGCCACCTTACTTCGTCACCGCTCTACGTCATTATGATACGCTATCTTTTTCGTCAATTTTAATGATGGCCATGTCTATAGCTTCAACAGTCACTTTTTCACAAAGTCACTTACTTGTCGTGTACGACTTTATATCGGATTTATCTTTTAAGACCTCTTTTGCGACATCTTAGCGCCTACAAGCGTGTCCTGAGCACCTCTGACTTACGTTTCAGGGCGGGTGTCTCGATTATCCGATGGTTCAGCCGCTGGCCGTCCAACGTTACCGGGCGTCGTCACCACGGCAGACGTTGGCAGGCACCAACGGCAGTCGCAGCGGTTACGACAGCAACTGACGCCCACTGCGCCTTCATTCGGTGTGCAGGGACACCCCCCCGCGGGACTCCACGCCATGCAGTGTTCAGACGAGTCATGCGAAAGCGAGAGTAAGCATATTTGGTCCCCCGGCTGACGGTTGAAATCTGTCTCAAATCCTTGCTGATCTTACGTAAAGATTTGTTGATACCTAAGAAAGGTTTCTGAGTGATAACATTTAATGAACTCATAATCAACTTGATTGATTGATATGTGAGGTTCAACGTCCGAAAACTACTATGTGGTTATGAGAGATGCCGCAGTGGAGGCCTCCGGAAATTTCGACCACATGGGGTTCTTTAACGTGCACCCAAATCTGAGCACACAGGCCCACAGCCCTTTAGACTTTATCGAAAATGCAGCCACCGCATCCGGGATTTAAACCCGTGACCTGCGGGTCAGCAGCCGAGTACCTTAGCCACTAGACCGTACTTCTTCTTCTTCTTAATATTATTATTTTCTGATTATTATTTTTGCATTGTTTGGGAGCTACTTATAATATTGGCATCGTATCGAAGACTGCAATTGCCCTTTATTTTACGAGTGACAGTCGAAACGCTGACTGTGGTCTGTTCCTGCAGAGACTTGCTTTCCTTCCATAAAAATCACCAGCTAACATTTTTCAATGCCCGCAGGTCGTGGGACCAAATTCCGGTGGCGGCAGCTGCATTTTCGATTGAGTCGAAAACGCTGTAGGCCTGTGTGCTCAGATTTGGGTGCACGTTAAAGAACCCCAGGTGATCAAATTTCCGAAGCCCTTCACTACGGCGTCGCTCATAATCATATGGTGGCTTTGGGACCTTAAACCCCGCATGCGAACACTATTCAATGAAAAGGCTATCGATCTCTCGTCAATTAGGTTATCAATCAAACTCTTATTAATTACTGTAAAAAAAACAACACAATCTTGAATTCTAAGATCCTGACGGCAGGATGTAACGCGCTTGAAATTGTGAATGGCGCCTGAACTCAGTCATGGAGAGAAATGCTCCGACCAATTATAAAAGATTGTTCTTGTTCAGTCTTTAACTGTGGCACATACCCACTCACGGCTTAATTCTTTATCGTCGTCAGCCACTGCATCAACTATTGGCGCAAAACTCCTTGCAAGTGTTTAGCGAGTACCACGCTTCCCAGAAGAATGACGAAAACTGGCATAGCGAATGCTGGCCCACTACCCAAATTTATTATTTCCTTTGTAGGTATCAAGCAAGTGTGGTTGCAGTAGTTACCCAATGAGTGTTTGATAAGGCTCAAAAAGGCCGCCCTTCTAGCTTTCGCTGTGCCTGTGCTGTGCCTTCCGCGCAGGCCTGGTGTTTTTTCTTCATGAAGCACCTCATGGAACTGCACTATTTGAACAAATGTCCGTGCTTGCCGCCTCTATTCCCTCTTTACCCGTTTATTCATCCTTGTCTGTTCGTGGGTCTGGCCGTCGCGGGGCCACAACCATCACGAAAATGCGCTGGTATTGTCGTCGGGCGTTTAGTTTCGTGTGGTAGGTGAAAGCTGCTGTGCCTACCCCAGTGGCTACTGAGTTTTCACTTGTGCGCGCACTGGTTGTCATTGCGCAGAGAATAAAAACGGTGTACTGCCGAAGAGCTGCCCCGCTTATGTGCTTGGGAGTGCACAAGAAAGATAGAATCAGTTTTGTGTTTCCAGTTTCTTGTTTATGAAGACCGTCGCCAGAAATTTGCCGCATTTGTAAAACATGATAGAGGAATTGTCTTTGACGCCGTTTTATCGGTTATGTTTTGGAATGACCTCGGAAAAAAATGATTATCTCCATAAGCGGTTCTCAGGGTAATGGACCTGAGCGCATTTTTTGGATCAAGCCTTCTGTGGAGACAGAGCTCCTTCGCCCTAAAGCCCTGTTATTGATGTGGTAAGCATTGTCATATGCAGACAGTTCTTCACGCTTTTCATTGTTTGTGATATAACTGCAGCAGTATTACACGTGTCAAAAATTAAGCGCTTGTTTGTCGCGTTTTTTTTTTGTAAACATTGTGCGCAATTCCAACCAAGAATACAAAAAGAAATGGCAGCATATCCACGGAGTGAATCATGGAGAGCGGAGCGAAGGATTTGCCTGTCCATTCGTTCTTGCTTCCGTACGTTCATGCGCCTGTCTGTGGGACCGTCCATGCGTCCATCCGCCCGTCCGCGCGTGCGTCTGTTCGTGCGTCTGTCCCTGAGTTCGTCAATTCATTTATTTATTTATTCAGAATTGAAATACAAGTGATACAAGTGCATGTGTTATGTACAAATGCAGAAGGAGGTCTCAAAGTCGTGAGGCTGTGAGTGAGACCTCCTATAAAATCATACATGAATATACAACGTAATAGTAAAGAGTGGTAATGAAAGAAAACTGAAGGTATACAAAATGTACAGATAAGCACAAAATAGCGAACGTAAGTTATAAAAAATGTACAGCTAAGCATGCAAAACTAACACGAAAATGCAATAACATTCACTCTGTATAATATCAAGCATTATTACGGTATGGATAGAAAAATTAAGATATACAAATTGTACAGATAAACACGAAATAGCGAACTAAGTTATACAAGGTGTACCGATGAGCACAAAAAACTAACAGAAAAATGCGATAACATTCAGTTCATATAATATCATGCATTAAGAATTTAATAGGTGCAAACGCAAGCCTTTTTTAAACATTTCAAGGGATCTATTTTTGATCTCTAAAGGTAAAGAATTCCACAGGGAAATAGAAGAAAATTTTTTGGTAAACTTGCCAATTATTAGTCCTAGGTTTGGGTAAAAGGAAGTTATTAGCCTTTGCAAAACGAGTCGATGACGACTGAGGAAACTGACTTGAGTGTAGTAAAGGAATCGGAAGTTTTCCATTCACGTATTTGTAAATAAGAATGCCGAGAAAATATTTAGTCAGCTTCTGAACTGATAAAATTCCATGCGAACAGAGTAAGGATGATGCATTGGACATGAAGCCACTGAACGTTATTATTCTCAATGCTTGGTTTTAAAGATGTTGGATGGCTGATAAATGAGTGGCATACGTATTTCCCCATGATGAAATGCAATAGATTATGTTGCTGTGAAAGAAAGCATAGTAAAGTGACAACAATACTTCAAAACGAAAGAACGGGCGAACTTTTAGAAATATTCGAATAGCATATGCGGCTTTCCGCGTGAGCTCTAAAACATGTGAATTAAACTTTAAGTGTGCATCTAATTTGACCCCGAGAAACATTGTACTAGAGGTAGAATGAATTTGAGTATCGCTTACGAAGACAGAGAGGTTCCTAGGTATAATTCGATTAGTTGACGAAAATACAACGAAGTTTGACTTTTTAGCATTTATGTCTAATTTATTCTTATTGAACCATTTAACGATATTTATCAGGTCGGTATTTAGTTTAAACAAGATCGAGTCAACGTCTTTATCCGTAGTTAATATAGTGGTATCATCCGCATAAAGTATACAGGACGAATGTGCTAGACATTGAGGAAGTTCGTTTATATAAATTAAAAATAAAAGCGGGCCCAAAATTGAACCCTGTGGAACACCGCTGTTTATGGTTTTAGGGTTGGAAAAGGTACCGGACACATATACCACCTGTTCTCGATCACGCAAATAGTTACGAATTAGTTCTAGTGGAACGCCAGATACACCAATTGATTGTAGTTTCTGAAATAAAATGTCGTGCGAAATAGAATCAAATGCTTTTGAAAGGTCAAGAAAAACGCCTCCAACAACACTACCGCAGTCAATAGCATATTTAATTTCCTCTGTTAGCGATATCATGGCGAGTTCAGTTGAGTAACCGGGCCTGAAACCGAACTGCTTGTTAGAAAGAATGCGAAACTTGTCTAGATAACACCGTAAACGTCCCGAAAAAAGCTTTTCTATGACCTTACTGAAGAATGAAATAATTGCTATAGGCCGGTAATTGGAGATTAAACGCTTGTCGCCTTTTTTAAAAACGGGAATAATTTTTGCTTTTTTCAGAGATGTAGGGAAGAACCCAGTTCCAAATACAAGATTTATAATATGACATAATGCATCACAGATTAAATGACCTATCAGTTTCATGTCGGCAGCAAAGAACTTATCGAGACCAGCGCTTGTATTCCTAATAGTATTGATAACGGTGAACACTTCCTCGGGTGATGTCGGATAAAGGAAGAATGAATGTGGTAATCGTGAACAAGTGTGTTCGAGGGATACTGTCGACTGAGGAATATCAATGCCGAATGAGTCATTAAAAGAGTTCGCGATATCATATGGGTTATCGATCACACGTTTTTCTGAGTGAATCAAGGTTATATCTGAATGTGCCGTAGTCCTGCCAAGAAAATTGTTTACAGTTTTCCACTGCTCCTTAACGTTATTTCCGGCTCGCTTTATTTTATCTTCGAAATACATTAATTTAGCGGCTTTAAGTAACTTTCCTAATGTATTTGAATATTCTTTATAGTGCTTTTGAAGGTGAACATTGAAAGGGCACTTTTTCGTCTTTTTGTATAAGTTATCCTTTTTCCGCAGACATTTTAACAGGTTAGGTGTCAACCACGGATTAAATGGGACAAGGTACTTTTTTCTGCTTACTACTAATGTTGAAGCGGCCGTGACTGCATTTGAAATGATAGAGGAAAATTGTTGGTAGGCTATTTCAGCATTATTGCATTTCTCAACTGCCGACCAATCACACTGCTCGACGATGTTAATGAATGATGCAGTATTTAAAATATTCTTGAAGCATCGACTTATTTTTTATTATTATTTGAGATGTCTATGCTTGCATAAATAGGATAATGATCTGTGACAGGCACCTCGATGACAGCTGCTTCAGGAGGACTAATGAGGTTAGACAAAATGTGATCTATTATAGTGCCATTGCCATGAAGTGGAACACGAGTAGGTGCAGTTATGAGGCACTCGTAGCCATACCCACTGAAGCAGGAAATGTATTGAGAAACATTTGCGTTGGTGTCATCAAGAAGATTGATATTCATATCTCCTAAAATAATCACCCGTTTCCCTTCTAATGACAGAGTTTTCAACGCCTCTCCTAAAGCTAGGCAGAACTCCACGACAGAAGACGACGGAGAGCGATATATGCAGGCAACAACTAAATCCTTACTATCTTGCGAAAAATGTGGTTCATGAAGTTCGATCCACACGGATTCGCAACCAGGAATACTTAGTGCCAAGTCCAGTCGCCTATGATAGTGAAGGCATGAAGATATAAAAATAGCTGCTCTACCATGTGCATAGTCGATTCGGTGACAGTATTCAGAAGAATAGGAAGGAAACTTAAACAGGTCCCTGTCATATTCACATAGCCACGTTTCACTGATGCAGATGATAGAGAACTCGTGACCAATGGCCGACAGCAATGAGGTAATATTATCATAATTTTTTCTTATACTTCGAGCGTTAAAGTGAATTAACGCCCTACATGGTTGAGACATCCGTGATGAGAGTTCAGACGGTGAAATATACGCCATCCTGCAATTGGATAGACGCTACAATTGCTAATGTATGATATAACTAGGAGATATTAGACAGGTCGATCTCTGATTTTATGCGAAATACCCTGGTGTCAGTAGATTTCCTTGCTTTTATCTGACAGTTATCAGTCCAAAGAAACGCCCACTGTTTCTCTTTTTTGAGAATAAGTGCTTTAGCAAAAAGCTTCTTGTTATCCGGCGAGAGGTGATCATTAACAAAGAAAGCATGAGTGCTCTCTCCAGAAAAACCAAGAGCACGTGTATTCAGGCGAGCCTTACGTGCCTTCCTAACAAACCGATTCTTTTGCTCACGTGAACAGAAACGGGCCACAATATTCTGTTGGCCAGACTTAGCTGGCACTCTGTGAACAACGTCAAGATCAGTGCCCGATACAGGACAGTTGATTTTGTTACCAATCGACTGCACTATGGCAACACAGTCCTCCCCTTGGGAAGAAGGAAACGCCCTTGATCTCGACGTTGTTCATCCGAGTGTACTGCTCCAGGTCCGCCACTTTCTTCTTTAAAGTCTCGTTCTCATTTTTTAAAGCTTTGTTAGTAGAACAAAGCTCTTGTTGTTGAGTACGGACAGTCTCTACAATGTCGTTAAGCATTTTCAAGCCAGCATCCATACTTTTAACCTCTGAATTTAGAGCACCGAAATCAAATCCCGTCTCTCGAAGCTTCGTCGTAACGTCACCCACAATTCTGTCCACGAGCTTTGCCAATCGGCTGTCAAAATTTGCCTCAAGGTCCTCGATTCTCTTAGCTAATTCGGCATTCATAGGCATTGTGATACCACAAGCAGGAAACTTATTGAAGAATACAAGAGAACACACGAGCGAGCGAATAATACAAAGAGCAGCAGCAGCAGTGGTTGCGGTATAAGACAGAGCTAAATACTAAGGGTTGCGTAAAACCAACTGACCTGTAGAAGGCAGGAACAGCAATTAGACGAGTGTTCTCATCCGCAACCACCACTACTTTGACGCGGGCGGGCCTCCTGTCAGTGATTTTGATGCCTAGACTGAAGATCCACGCAGGCGCAGGACGACGACAGGAATGCTGGGAACGGTAGATATGATGCGGCCAGATTAACCAGAATACAACGTTCAACGTTGACACGTGGATGATGAAATGACAGGTGCTGCAGCAGTCACTATCGGGACCCCGGCCTGTCTGGGACGAACACCTGTAGAAGGCAGGAACAGCAATTATACGAGTGTTCTCATCCGCAACCACCACTGCAACCCCCAATGCATCCGCCCCTGCGTCCGTTCATGCGTCCATCCATGCATCTGTCTGTGTGTCCGTTCGTCCATCTATTCAACACTACAAGTACCACCATCTCGCCTCTTTTCATCATATATTCGATGGATGGATGAATGCATGGATATGGCTATACCATTTAGATCGGGCGGTGGCTAGCGCCACCAAGCCGTAATACTTAATGAACCAAAAACTAGATTTATTTTTTTTCCTTCAAATAGTGAGGTTGAGGATTCGTACTTTGCAGTGAAGGATTTAGTTTTCACTCGTGCCTTGACTTTAGCCACCAATCAGATAACCTCTTTCTAGTTAATTCTACCCGCTTAAAGTCTACTTTGCCCTCCCTGTCTCTAAACCCCAGTGCTTTGAAAAACTCTGCGCCATCATCCTGAACTATAGGGTGAAGCCCTTTACAGAACATTATCAAGTGTTCTGCAGTTTCTTCTTCCTCTCCACACGCACTGCATACCGTGTCTACCCCTTCGTATTTCTTTTCGTATATTGGATGGATGGATGGATGCTATGAGCGTCCCCTTTATAACGGGGTGGTGACAAGTATGCCACCAGGCTCGACAAAAAAAAAAAAAAACCTTTTTTCCTTTTTTTTATGTTGGCCTAATGCCTCTACTTCGATAAATTCTATCTTAATGGAAAAAAGGTAAATTTTCAGCTTAAGTTCTCTGCCATTTACGGCACACTGTCCATATTTTATTTTTCCAATATTTATTTTTGTCCTTTCTCTCTAATTTTCTGCCACCGATACTCTAACCGTCTCTTACTTATTTCAATCGCGGGTGTGTTCAGCTTTCCATTGTTGTCCCTAAAACCCAAGGCTTCCTGTAGGCTCGTGCCCAAACGTACACCCGGGTGGATATCTCCACATTCAATCAGAACATGCTCCGCCGTTTCCTTATCTTTCCCGCAGCATGTGCATTGTTCTTCTTCTTTACTGAATCTTGCTTTATAACTACGCGTTCTAAGGCAACCCGATCTCGCTTCAAACAGTAAAGCGCTTCCCCTTGAATTATCGTAAAATGCCTCCCTCCTTATTTCATTTTTGCCCTTTCGGTAGTTACTCAAAGCCGGTTTTTTCTCCATAGCTGCCATCCAGTAAATCCTCTCCGCCTCCCTGACTTTTCCCTTAACGCTCTTTGTTGACGTATGGCTCACAATACCAGCCGTATATTTACTAGTGAGTCTTCTAGTTCTTTTTCTCCACTGTGTGTCCACGCTCTTCCTATACAAATAACGGAACACCTTCTCTGCCCATCTACTCTCCTTCATATTTCTTAGCCTTTCTTCGAACCTTATTTTGCTCTGCGCTTCCCTCGCCTCAAAACCTGCCCACCCCATATCGCCCTTTACAGCCTCGTTTGTCGTCTTCCCGTGAGCACCCAACGCGAGGCGTCCCACAGTCCTTTGATTTACATCCATTCCAGATTGCACCTCTGCCCTCATGCACACCACTGAGTTCCCAAAAGTAAGCCCTGGAACCATTACACCCTTCCACAGACCTCGAAGCACCTCATACCTATTGTATCCTCACAACGCTCTGTGCTTCATTATTGCCGCATTCCTCTTTCCTTTTGCTGCCGAGGCTTTTTCTTGTACCTCCATGTATCTATCACTCTCATTTACCCATACTCCAAGGTACTTGTATTCACTTACCCTCGGTATTTCTTGGCCTTGTATGGACACCGTCTGATCACAGGGATCATTGAATACCATCAAACCACACTTCGTTACACTGAATCCTAGTCCAAGAGCTTCACCTTCCCTTCCGCATATATTCGCCAGCTGCTGTATATCATCTCGACTGTCCGCAAATAAGACGATATCGTCCGCATAAAATAAACCTGGAAGCTTCTGCTCAATCATCATGCCGCCCTGTTTGTGTGACAGATTAAAACCAATGTTGCTACCTTCTAGCGCTTTTTCCATACTCACCATGTACAGCATGAATAACAGTGGGGACAAAGGACATCCCTGTCTCAGACCCCTGCTAACCTCAACGTTCTCTTTGCTACGCATTCCTTCCCACTCTATGCAAACTGTATTTTCTCGGTATATCTCCCTCAAAAGCTGTATACAGTCGTCGCCCATGCCCATTCCTTTCAATATATCCCACAAAATTTCCTGATTAACGTTGTCGTATGCCCCAGTGATGTCTAGAAAAGCCACGTACAAGGGCCTATTCTCTATTTTAGATATTTCTATACACTGAGTGAGAACAAACAGGTTATCGTCTAACCGCCTGTCGACTCGAAATCCGTTCTGAAGTTCTCCCAAAATATCGTTATGTTCGGCCCATGTTTCTATTTTCATTTTTACTGCTTGCATCGCCAACCTGTATAGTACCGATGTAATGGTTAGTGGTCTATACGAGCGAATCTTGTCCTTTTCTCCCTTGCCTTTATAGATTAAGTTCATTCTACTTTGTCGCCAACTGTCCGGTATTTGTCCGTCCTTTAAGCTTTTTTCTACTGCTTTTAACAATGCTTCTTTAGTGTTATGTCCTAGTTCGTTAATGAGGCTAACGGGAATCCCATCTAAACCCGCGGCAGTGCGCTTTGGAATTTTTCCTTCGGCCTTTTTCCAGTTGAAATTATCTAGTACTAGCTCTTCCTCTGTTGCTTTCTCCGCCACACTTTTACTCACCGGGGAGATCCCCTGGACGCTCTTTTGAAACGAATCGGCTGTTATCTTTTGGATGTAACCTAGCGCTTCGTACCCTTCCAATTGATTTCCTCCTTCATCTAGAATATGTTGTTGCGTTGTGACAGACTTCCTACCTAGCGCCTTTATGTGGCTCCAAAAAATCCTAGGCGCGGCCTCCTTTTTTTCGTGTATCTCTGTCATCCAGCGTTCACTTTCACCTTTAATTTTTGCCTCTACCAATTTCTGTACAAGGGATTTTTTCTCCAAATATATTTCCCATATTTTTTTTACTTCGTCCTGCGGCCGCTTCTCCTTTTTTGCCTTTCTATGCTCCCGTGATGCTTCGCGTCGCTTCTCGATCGCCTCCCGGATTTCCTTGTTCCACCAACTTTTTGGCTTCCTTTTTCCTTTCCAGCAAACGGTTTTCTTCTCTTTCCCTATCTCCTTCGTCATTAGATGTAACAGCTCCCTATACTCCCAGTCCTTGCCTGGTATTTCGCCTACTTCTTCCTCGACTCTTGCGGCTATATTTATTATTTGTTTGTCATTTAAATACGAGCTGCCAGACTTTGATTCCATGCTCATATTTTTAGTTTCGTATCCCATTTGTAATGTTATTCGTTTATGATCACTGCCCAAGCTGTTAATGCCTTCCTCGTCTATCCTCATTTCTGTCAGTTTGTGGTAAATTCCTTCAGTCATGAGACAATAATCAATACTTGATTGCTTGTTTCCGACTTCCCATGTGATCTGGCCGTCACATTTAGGCCCCGTGTTAACTATCTCCAGACTATGTTGCTCGCAAAGATCTAGTAATAACTTCCCATTGGTGTCTGAATATCCGTCAAGGTCATGTATGTGGGCATTCATGTCCCCTAGAAGGATGATTTCGGCCCCATTACCAAATTCCTTAATATCCGCACTCATGCAATCCACTATCTCCTGATTCTTTTCTCTGCAGTTATTCCCCGTCCACAAGTAGGCTACCCCTAGCCACGTTTCCTTTCCACCTACTGTGCCCAGAACCCAGAGGTGCTCTGAACACGTCTGTTTCACTCTAACCCATTTGGCTCCGCGGTGAATTAGCATTCCTACACCCCCACCTTTCCTTTCCGATATGGTCCTGTTACACCCTTCCCAAACATAATTTTTAATATGTGGTGGCTCTTCCAAGTCTCTAAGGTGTGTTTCTGTAACCGCATACACGCCTATCTGTTCTTTGTTTAACTGCTCCTCAATCTCTAACCATTTTGCCTTCTTTCTGCCACCCTGCATGTTTATGTAACTAATTGCAACACGCGCCTTTTTCCTTTTTCTTTTACCTTTTTTCTGGTTTTTCGCAATTCTACCTGTCAAAGCGTCCTCCTGGTTTTCCCTGTTACGAGCTACCCCGGACTCCGAAGGGCCCGTGAGCCCCCCAAAAAAGCTACTGCGCGTCCTGCCAGTCGCCAGCCCACCTCGTGTCCAAGCCTCTTATCGAAATGAATCTTGTCTCTTTGGAATCCACCCCACCTGTGCACTTCCCTGTTTAAATCCACTACCTCGAAACCCTTCTCTCGACTAATTCGCCATATCTCTTTGTTTGCGTCGACTACCGCTCTTTGCAGGTTGACGTTGCGTACTGGTACTTCCGGTACTGTGCATACTACAATTTGCACCTGGGGGGACACGGTGCGCATGTCATCCACCCCTTTCGTCAAGGTCGTCGCTAGTCCTGACGATTCTTTTTTCAGGACGTCATTTAACCCTCCCGCAATTACAACGAGGTTACGATTGTTAGCTTTAGCTGCGAGTTGTTCACCCGCTTGACTCATTACTGTCCCCAGCGTTTGTCCTGGGAACGTCCCTATCGCAACTCTCTTGTCGCCTTTCACCCTTTCTTTGATTGCCGCTGCGCATCGGACTAAATTTGAGTCACCGGCGATGATGACCTGTTCAGACATTCCTTCTGAAACCTGCACCTGGCTTCCGACTAGGTGACTAGCGTGAGTCACGGCTGCTGGTTTGCTCCCTCCCTCCCTCAAAACTACTTCCCGGTAGCTGGGCCCTGTGGCCAATGTATCTGCCTTTGTCATGCCTGTTTCCCTCATCTCTCCCGCACGGGGGGTCGTCGCCATAATGCTTCCGCCATCACCTGCGTCTTCGTTCCCTTTCACGACCTTCGATAGGCCCTTCTCGGCTGCCCGGAGCCTTTCTTCCATGGCTGACGTTTTCTCTCGCTCCTTCGCCAATGCATTCTCCAGCTCTGCGATTTTCTCCATGAGCCCACTCTGGACCGCCATCATATTTTTCATTTTCTCCTCGAACTCGCACTGTCTACACTTGGCGTCATCTTCTGCTTTCTCTTCCGCACTAATTTCCACCTTCCTCCCTATCCCGCACTCTGAACACTTTACGGTCTTTTTGACCATGGCTAGCTCAGTTTACCGATGCCCACGTGTTAGAAAACTGTACTAAAATACACTGGTCTAAGCCAAAAAGAACCACAATAATAAATAAATACGCTACACTTCACAGCACCTGCGCATGCACGTGGTCGGTCTACGCGCAGGCCTCAGCCACGTGGTGGCTGGAGAAAAAAAGACACAGTACAGAATACTAAAAAAAAAAACCTACACCGTACTAGACCTAATCAAGCTTTACGCTAGCGCCTTACGTTCTCATAACGCTACATACAGAGGCAAGCTGGAAACATGCAAAAACACTTATCTGTAGCTGTCATTCCGGAGCTCTCCAAAAACACGTCCGACCTCGACGAAGGCGCCTCAGGAGTGCTTCTGTATTCCCAATACAGAAGCACCGCCATCTAGCGGACATTCCAAGGACTAAACGAGAGGTGGCACAAACACACTTTCTTACGGTTTGCGCTTCGGGTCTACATCCCATCTTTAACCTCCTCGAGTTCATGGTATACACTAGTTCACTGTATTCATGGCACTGCGGCCCAACGCTTGCTAAACCTTTCTACAATCAAGGAGGTTACGCCCAGCGAGTATAACGTATCAACCTTTTCCTGTCGGATAGTGCTCAATGTACATGCCAATGGCTGCTAATGGGAAATGAGAGACAGGAGAATTCGGCTTTTACTTTCTTACGGCTTGCGCTTCGTATCTACTTACCACCTTCAACCACCTCGAGTTCATGGTATATACTAGTTCATTGTATTTATGGCACTGCAGCTCAACGCTCGCTCAACCTTTCTAAAACTAAGGAGGTTACACCCAGCGAGTATAACGTAGCAACCCTTTCTTGTCAGATAGTGCACAATGCACATGCCTATGGCTGCTAATGGGATCGCAGCGTGCGCGTTGACTGAAAGCCGAATGCTCCTGTCTCTCATTCCCTCTTAGCAGCCATTGGCATGTACATTGACCACTATCTTTTATTGTTCAACAACGCACAGAAGAAATCTCTCTTCGGCACCAACTTGGAGGTCAAATTGTTATACTTGTTGCACACTACAACGGCTACGAGGGACGAACGGGTGCCTTTATAAGGAGCTTCGCCCCGAAAAAAGTTTTACTCGCGTTAAGGGGGCGACACTGTGGTCGCCGAACTGAAAGAACGCTTTTCACGTCCGCTCCGTTCTCATTAAATGATTTCACAGCGAATACAGCCAGGCACCGCTCAGATTTATACACCACCAATTCTGCTCGTTACGGAGAGTCCGAAAATACCATATTCGTGGGTGAGCGATCCTTTTTAGAGATTTTACGGCCGAAAACCAGCGCCCACCAAGAGCATCTACCACCGTTACTCCGCGTTTACTAAGGTGGCCATTCAATAGCCAGGCCTCAGCGTTCGCGCCATGAAGGCCGTAATCAATAAATACGGACGTATCCCAGTATAATGAAGGTGTCCCCCATAGGGAACACGACATAAGCAGTAGATGGACAGAAGTTCGAAACAGAAAATGTGCTAAGGATGGGAGCCAGCAACGGTGTGGTAGCCCTAGCCCAACCCGAACACCCAGAACGCGTAGGGCAGATCTGATAAGCAGAGAGTATGTTAAAGGGGCCCGTCAACTCAGTATTATCATTGGAGTGAGAGGGCCCCTCAGCGTAGTGTAATCGTTACTACAATGACGGGACCCATCAGCGCAGTACTACCGTTAAAGTGAGGGGGCTCATCACCGTAGTGAAATCGCTACAGTGACGGGGCCCGTCATAATAGCTATTGCAGCTAAAGCGATGGCCCCGTCATTGTAAATCAATGACTACGGTGAAGGGGCCCGTCGCCGTAGTGTAATGCTAAGAATGAGGGGGCGTATTTCGTGACTTTGGAGCCATTTTAGACGCCACCGGCTTGATTCGCAGTTGCTCGTGACGCCGGTCGTCAGTTGGAACTGCCGTTTTCGAAGTTACTTCCTTTCCCCCCCTTTTTTTTTTCAAGGTGACGCTGCAAGAGAATCAAGTCGCTGTCTGCGGTGGTTTTTTAACAGACCTACCATGTGAATTTCGTGGCACTGTATCGTTGGTGTCTCATTTTGGTGCCAATCGCGCTCTTTTTTATTCTGTCAGTATTTTTTTCAGTATTGTTACTTGTTTTTAAATGATAATCTTGCTTATTCATCGGGGCATAACTATCAACTTCCCTTTACGGTAAACGTGGAATGAACACCTTTCCCGATGATTTCTGATTGATTCTGCGCTAAGCGGGCAGATTTCTTTGTATGCGTGCGAATGAACTTCATTATCGCATTAAGCAACGACTCTCGGCGGGTTCTCTGTTCCTTTGCATTGATACCGTAGCTCCAGCTAATATATTTGTTATACATAATGTGATGTTCTCAACTCAATTCGTTCCACGTATTTTTCGCGTCGCTGTGCAGAGAAGACATATGGGCTGATGCCAAAGGTTGTGCAGGTCAACACAGAATGTATTCCAACCCGAAGGGCTGTGGAGTTGGATAGTTTGTTTCAGAGTTTCAAAACCATAATACATATGATTACAATACATGTAGCTCTGGCTTCACGCCTTCTTCACCTGAAATCGCACATATTCATGTGATCGGATCGGCTCCTTCAAACAAAATGATATGCACGCTGCTTTTGTCCCATGAATGTGGGCTATTGCTATGCAAATATGAACGTTCAAGCTATCTACGGTGCGGTAGATATACGTTGATGTGCTCTCCATTGCTGTTTTTCCATCTTGAGACGATGCTTGTCATGTGGTAGCGAAACGTGTTCCATGTCAGTCTCGAGGATTAAATGCGCGCGTGGCGAAGGGTTGGGCGGGACCGGCCATCTGGATGCTTTAATTTGCAAGTTCTGGCTGGTGCGGCTGTGGGCATTGGTAAACCACAGGCTCTAACCAAGTAGCTGAAACGAGTACGCAAGAATGAACGTGCATCTAGCAGCGCTAATGTAACCTAGACTGAAGAAAGGTAGCCAAAGGAAGCTGGAACGAAGTCTCCTGTTGATGCAGTAAATAAAAAAATAAAATAAAGTAAAAGCTTTTCTAATCGCTTCAATTGAAACACAAAATGCAGCACTAGGTCGTGGCCTGTCACCATAAGTAGCGTTGTTAAAACGCAATATTCACAATTACGTCATTGCGGCTGTATTAACTGCCTCAATGCGATATTGTGTGTACACGCGCTTTTACTAGTGGCGCTAAAAACTCACTAAGCTTGCAGTAAAGAAGTAAAATTCGTGGTAGGGGATGTTCAGACCAGGGGTCTGCGGCAGCTGCCACTCAGCGAGACGCGCCCGTCAGCGAAATCTTCGACTGAGTTGGTTCTACAAGTTCTCGCTGGCCAGCGGCTCCTACAATTGTTCCACTGTACGATGCTGCCTTGAAAATGGGCAACATTACTCGAAACAACATTGAAAGCAGAAAATAAAAAGAAAAGTTTAGTTGTTCAGCGTGACTTGAACTGAAGTCGCACACCAACAATGCATTGCATATGTTACACAAAAACATAATAACTACGCCTCGAAAAAAATCAACGCGGTAGGGCTAACAACTGGCACAAACAACGACGTGATTTTTTTCCAAAAAATCTAAATTATGACTTTAAAAGTAACGTCCATATTGACAGAATAATATAAAAAATAAGAAACAATAACAAAGCAAGATTTGAACTGATGACCTGCGGCACGACCGCATCCCCAACTGCATGTCAACCCAGTGCGCCACCAGAACAGCTGGCCGGAGGCCTAACGACTCCATATTTACGCTATGGGCCCCCTCACTTTTACCATTACAGTATGGTGACAGCCCCCATCACCGCAGTGTTTGCTTTACGAAGACGGGGTCATCACTGTAGCTCACTCACCACCTGTACTGGTAAGCTGATGGAACACAATTTTCTAGACAGAATCAGCACCTATCTTGAGGAGAACGAAATGTACCCAGACTTCATGTTGGGGTTCCGCACATGGCTCTCCAAGCAAGACACCATACTGCAAATTATGCTCCAGATTCCAGACAACAAAACAACATGTACCCGAGTTATCTTAGAATTAGACCTTAGAAAAGCCTCCGACAAAGCATCGCATACGGCTATATTACATCAGATCATCCAATTAAGCTTTTGGTCGAGAGCATATTGACACATTGTGACTTCAAGTTACGATCGCTAGCCGATACTTATGCCCTCCGGATGGTTTGCGGCGCACGAGCCTGCGGGGCCCAGCTGCGCGCGACCCATGTGGGAAAGAAGAAGAACGTGGAGAAAGAAGCAGAAGTGAATCCTCGGGACTGCTAGGAGATTCCGTTCTAGCTGTGTTATTATTCTCGGGCACAAGTTCACACTGCCTACGTTTGTCTATTAAAAGCGCTCATTTAACTGTGCGTTGCAAGTTTGGTGGAGGTGTTGGGTGCGATGCGAAGCGCCTCTCGAGTGACGGAGCACAGTCCAGAACCACAGCGATTTGGACCCAAGGAGCCGACACCTGTTCATCAGTGCTGCAGTCGATGCCTACGTAGTGAGGGTTGTGAATTTTCACCTTTATCGACTTCCCTAAAACCTCAACGACTGTGAACGGGTACGTAACCGACATGACAGTTCAGGTGACTTCAGCCAACATTGTAGTGAACCCGCCAATGCTACCAAAGCCTTTCCACGGCGAAAGCTACGAGGATGTGGAGGACTGGCTTGAACACTTTGAATGCGTCACAAAGGCTAACAGATATGGAGAAGAGCGCAAACTTGGGAGTTTCACGTTGGAAGATAGCGTTGTATGGAAACCACGAAGCTGCCTACCGATCGTGAAAGGACTTCCGACGAGAGCTGCACGCTGCTTTTCTGAGCACAGACCGCAAAGAGAGAGCTTAAGCTGCGCTCCAGACAAGAAATCAGCGCAATAATGAAAGTGTCGCCAAAAGGAGGAAGATACGTCTCGCCTATTCTGCCGAGCGGATCCAAATATGAGCGAACACAGGAAGCTGCGTCATCTGATGCGAGGCGTGAAGCAATAACTCTTTGCCGGACTGAATCGAAGCCCGCCACGCAGCGTCGCCAAGTTTCGTTCCGAGGCGACTACGATGTTCCGAGGCGACTACGAAAATGAACTGCTAAACAGCATACGTACAATTTATCCGTAAATGCGAAAAAAATCAATAAAAGAAAAAAAAAAACGTTTACAAATAGCACTTGCGGAACAAAGATCATACACAATTTACATACAAATGTGGACAAGGCAGTCAGAAAGTAGAAGTATATATAAAAAGCAATACAGTGATTCAGACCTACACGTACTAATACGTTAGATGATTTTTGTTATGGACTGGAATAGCCTTTGACGAAGTTAAGATGTCTCAGAGTTTGTAAGAGTGTAGTTGATTTTCTCAATGAGTTGTGTGTGGCAATAATAACCGGTAAAGCATTTCTGAATATTTGTCAGCTTTTATTTCTTCAGCAATACATCTCGGCAGTTGATTCTACTCCTGTATAGCCAAATGAAGATAAGAAAAACGAAGTAAATCAATACGGGCGAATGGTTGATGAACTTTAAACGATTGATCAAAGCGTGGAAATATTGCATTTGGCGCCGTTAATAATGAGGTAGCAAAAGGGGAAGGGTTGTGATATAACTTATGGAAGAAAACTAAACGAGACACCTTTCGTCTGCATTGTAGTGTTGCAAGGTCAAGGCTGTGTTTGATTTTAGATACACTTGAATAGGAAGAATAATCGGAGGTGATAAACCTGGCAGGTTTGTTTTGTAATGATTCTAGCCTCTTAATGAGGTATAATTTATAAGGGCTCCAAATAATTGAACAATACTCAAGTTGAGATCGGACTAATGAGTTGTAGGCAAGACGTTTTGTGTCTTTATCAGCTTGGCAGAGTGTTTGTCGAAGGAAACCAAGAGTTCAGATTGATTAACACAATACCCAGTCAATATGTGTGTTCCAGGTCACATATGAAGGTAAATAAACACCTAAGTATTTAAATGACTCAACTGCATCGATGACCTCATTATTAATTGTGTAGACGTGCAACAATAATTGATTGTTAGTAGTAAACAGCATGAGTTTTGTTTTATTATAGTTAATACTTATCTGCCAGTCCTGACACCACTCACCCAATTTTCGCAAGTCATTATTTAGTTCTTACAATAATTATGGCCAGAAACAGCACGATAAATAACGCAGTCGTCAACAAATAGACGACTTAGTGAGTTTACACCGATGTGAATATCGTTAATGAAAATTAAAAACAAGGTTGGTCCCAAAACTGAACCCTGGGGTACACACCGGACATTTCAGATCTGAAGTCGGAAACAACACTCTCAGTCAAGACCGCTTGACGCTTATCACGCAAATACTCTTTTACCCAATCAATGACCTGTATCTATTTCAGAAGTCTTCATTCTAGGTATTAAACGCATGTGACCTACCCTGTCAAAGGCTTTTTCAAAGCCAATGAAGACTGCATCAGTTTGCGTTAGTTCATGAAAATTGTTATGAATTTCGGTTGTTACTTCGAAAAGGTGTGTCTCGCAAGAGCGCCCTCGTTGAAAACCATGTTGGCTGGAAAATACAATGTAATTTTCAGCCATGTATTTCATTATCTGAGAGAACAAAATATGTCCAAATAATTTGTAAGTGATGGATGGTAATATTATAGGGCGATAATTGCGAATTCATTGTTATCATTCTTTTAAAATATTGACACTACATGAGAAAGTTTTTAGTCATCAGCAATTTGAGTAGTTTCTAATGATTGGTGGAAAATTAGTGCAAGTGTAAGAGCGGAGTAAACCTTAGTGAATTTCAGAAATTTTGTCCTAATACCATCAGGACCAGGACTTTAGTAGAATGGCAAATGATCGATGAATTTTTCAACTCTGTTAGATGTTTTAAATATGTGAGACATCGGAGAAGTGTCACAATCTGGTGCAGCACTATTGCTCATTCATTCCGTGTTAAAGGGTTTTTCTTTCACAAAAACACTACAAAAGTAGGAGTGGAAAGCATGCGACAAATAACGTGCACTCAAGGAAGAACCATCTGGTAAACATTGGTAGGGCAGTTCTTTCAAAGGCTCAGGAGATATCACCTTCCAAAACTTTCTTGGGTTGTCTCTTAGGAAGTTGGGCATGTCCGTGTCGAAAAACTAATATTTTGCATTCTTGAGCTTCTGCTTGCAGGTGTTCGCAATGTTAAAGTATTTAGTTCAATCATCGTCTCCTTTGGTGTGATTAGCTTTAGCGTACAAACGCTTTTTCTATTTAGAGAACGCTTCACAACGCTAGTGAACCATCGTTCGTATTTAGTTTCAATGGTAAGCCTTTTTGGAACTTGTATTTCTTGCAGCCTTTTCACAGGATTCCGAAACAACCTGCAGTTTTCGTGAACAGATCGATGAGCATATGTTAACAAGAACTGTGCGTAGAATTTTTCATTTCTTTTTTTTATCTTACCCAAGTCAACTTTAGAAAAGTCGTGAATCTTTTTAGTATGGAAGTTTTGTTCTTTAAGTGTTGTTTTAATCACACAGTGAATGACTCTGTGGTCACTGGTCTGTTCTAGGACGGTTGCACTAACTTTATCGGCATGTGTTGTAATCAACAATCAAGAATAAAATCACCACGTGTAGGCGCTATGTATCAATTGTCAGTGGAAAAAATGACATGTCAATGAAACCTTGGAATTCGCGAGTTTTACCAGTGTTACTTGATTGTGAAGATAGCCAATTTATACCGGGGTAGTTAAAACCTCCAGCCATTAGAATATGCGCATCAAATTTGCTTTGAATGGAAGAAATAACATCGGTAAGTTGTGCAACAAAGTTGTCGTGATAATTGGGGGGTCTATAACAAGTACCTATGTCAAGCATTACATGGTTCAAATACCACACGACCCATGCGGTTTCAAGAGGGCTGTCAATGAGAATAGGCTATGATCGAAAATGTTTTCTTACAGCGATAACCACGCCACCTCTCTTTTCGCAGACAATGTCTTTGCACGACACGGAAAACCTGTTAGATATATGCAGTTCGCTGATTTCGATGTCAGGGTTTAGCCACGTTTCCGTACCGATAATTACATCAGCTGAGCACGTGTGAGTAACGTCGTCGAGCTGGTTCTGCTTTTGCACAATACTGCGGAAATTAGCGTAGAATATTGAGAAGTTTTGCACCTGAGTTGCTTGTGAGCGGTCAGGTTGACAGGGTGATTTTTTTTCTGAATGTATCGTGCATACCTTGTCAGCAGAATCATCATATCGGTAGCGTCTGCCTGCTAGCATGAGTGTATCTAAGTTAAGCTTCATTTTCTCGTTTTGGCCGCGATTTGCGCGCGTGTAGTCACAAAGCCTCTTCCGCGCTAACTGAATGCGCGGTGTCTAATATGAACGGATGTATTATTGATAAGCCATAATTTACTAAGAAGCAGCGCCCAAAAAGATGCAAAAACGCACACAAAAGTTATGCGAGGAAGCACTATATAAAGTGCAACTGATTATATATTGTCAGATGACCTGGCGTATATAGGATAACACGCGCATGCGCACGAACAACATTGTTTACAGTGAAGCACGCCAAAAACCATCAAAGAAATTCAGAAATATGTATTCAAGGCAAAATTGTTAAAATTTGCCCTGAGGACACAATAATATCACCTAAAACGACACGTGGCTCTCAACCAAAGGAAATTGATATCGAAAGATGAATGTGTCAATAGGCCCTCCTTATCCATCTCTACGAAAGCTAGCCGATAGTTTGATATGCAAGTCCACCTTTACATCTTTTACCGAATCACGCGCTATAATTTGTCGGTGCTGTAAATTGTTGGTGCTGTAATTTGTGTTTTTGTTAGTTTTCGTGTGGTCTTCATTGTATTCACTGCTGTCAGTGCGCGTGTGCGTGGTATGCTTTATGGGTCAGGTCTTCCGACAATAAATTATCTGTACAGTACAACGTTTGTTTTTATGATTTTGTGCGCTGATTCTTCAAAAACTTTCGTCTAAGTTGAGCAATATACGAACTTTACCACGAGGTTCGTGCAACAGAGGTTTCTGTCTGCGCAGCGTCGTACATGAAGCACCTGTTCAGCTCGGCGAAGGACCCGTGCAGCGATTTCTACGAGTTCGTGTGCAGCAGCTGGCAGGCGCAGAACGCGCTGCCGCCCAACCGCCGCCGCTGGTCCGTCCACGACCTCCTTGTGCAAAAGATAGAGGGCGCTGTCTACTGGTTTCTCGAAGGTCAGCGTTTCATCTGTTTGGGCCACTTGTACGACAGCTTTGAAATGACCAAACTGATGCCATATTTAGTACCGCTGTTACAATTACAGGCCTGTGAACGAGGGATCCATATTGATCCCTAAACATCACTGTTCTTTTGTTTTGACATCTGTCAGTGATCTGTGTTTTAAACAAGGCCTTTATTTTACTAGGCGGTATTCTGTCGGACATAAGCGTGGCCAGGGGGAAGCACACTGAGCCCATGCTTCCCAAATATTTTCTGCCATGGCGTAGAGAGGTAAAAATGACAATTTCAAGTGGGTGCCACCCCCGAAATCAAAAAGGTACTAACCCCCCCCCCCCCCAAAAAAAAAAAATTGGCTGCGCCTTTAATGTCGCACTTTAGACTACACTTACTGGTTGTGTTAAAATACGTTAAGACTGGGAGCATTTATTGTAGGCATATTTCTACCGCTACAACGCATTCAGTTAACCATCAAAATATTGAAGGCTTGCGAGCAGCTGTGTTCTTCTTACCCCAATGCATTTGACGAAACGTGAATAAGAAACGCAAGTTACATGATTTTTTCATCCGTTTCACTTTCTTCTTACTGCATGCAGGAGCGTAGATAGAATGTTTTTGGGTGCGATGCAACCACACTTCATGTATGCGCGTGCGTACTTTGTATATCTGCGTGTACATATAAGCAAGCAAAATTGAAAATTTTCGGATGAAGCTTGAACCCCCCCCCCCCCCCCCTCATCTCACTTTAACGTCACTCATGATTATTATAGTGTTGATCGGGGAGTGGTGCCAGTGTTGATATCTGCAACGCCCATAGACTGTCACGCCACCAAGCAGAATTTCGGAGGGCGGACACGCCAACCCTAGGAATTTATGCCAATATCTGGAGATTTTCTATATCACAGATTCTGAGTCTGCTTGCTTGATCTCGAAATTTTTTAAGGCCCTGTAATTACTATTACTTAGCTTGATTACAGGTGCTAGTGAGTAATCGCGCTATTTCCACTGGAAAGGCTATATGAAACAATATTCTTCACAACTTAGTGTTTTATTTTTATTCAAAAGAGGTTTGGTGTACTGCTTTTCCGAGTGAAGAAGACAGCAATGCTGTCACGTATGAATATAGACCGTTCCATTTGGTGAAAAGGACGAGACTGGCAACCAGCACTTTCCTGCTTTTTGGCTTGCACCGACAGGGTGGAGTGTGCGGTCTAGTGTTTAGATGTGTTGCGTTGTCTGACAACTTTAGCATGTTTTCGGTCAAACTGAGGATTTTTTTCATTCTTATCTGAATGCCACCAACCTAAAGGTCAACCGTAAACCAATGTGTTCTATTTCGTTGTTCTAACAACTAAAGAAAGGAACTACGATCAAAATAAGTATGCTACACGCATAACCAAACGCCCAGCGGTTGCAGTTTCTTGACGGTGCACTGTTTGTGTTACTTGACAAGCACTATTTCAGCCAGCACCACAATAACCCGGAATCTAGAGTGTTCAACTCAAATGGCAATTCGATATGGTTGGATTGGTGACCAAACATTAGCAGTCAAGTACGGCCCCGTTCATTAAACACATCTAAGCACCCCTCGAGTTGCTACCATGGTTGTTCCCGCTTCATTTTATTACGTTCGAATATAATTTGACTGGTAAAAAAATTTAGCCTCTTACAAGATAATCACTGCATCGATATAGCTGTATGAACATAGACGAGAAACCCCTCACTTCTCAGTAGGGTAACCGGCATGAACGTTTAATTTGTGCTCCGCTCTACCCTTGTGCCAACGAACATTAACTGAACTCTACAGTCACCAGTGCCATTCTGTACCGTATTAATCCCATAACATTGTAAGTGGCAAGTCCCGAGAAGGAATCTGAAATTCGTCAGTGCTGCCCCGCTTGTTTTTGTACGTTTGTTGATAGGTGGCAGCCCACTGCTAGTGATTTGCTTGTTGACCGGTTCGAAAGCAAATGTTCTTTGCGCACAGGTGTGTCATGAGTAAAGGAGAGGCACGAGGCATGTGCCGAACGTGGAAGCGCGGCGATGGTGCGCGAGTAGAAAAAAATTCACCCGAGATCTCGCGCACCAGCCACGTAAACGCAAGAGGTTGGTCGAGGGAAGGCTCGTGGCACGTAAGTGGGTGAGTGAGTGAGTGAGAACAACTTTATTAGGGTCCAGTGCAGACGCTGAGGTTGCCACGCGTCACCCGGCTACTCCCACGTGGGACCGGCAGGTCTAGCCTGACGGCCCTGTCGCCGGCACACTGGACGGCCAGGATTTTGCCCTGAAGTTCTGGGCTGTGCAGAAGCGCATCCCACTCGGGTTTGCTATAAGTCGGTCCAAGTGACCCGCAATCCCAGAGCATGTGTGCTAACGTAGCGTTCTGCCCGCAAGCAGCGCAGGCGGCATCGGCGAATTTGTGAGGATAAATTGCATTTAGGTATGCTAACGACGGGTACGAATGGGTTTGAAGTGAGCGCAAGGAGACGGCCTGTGCTCTAATGAGTTTTGAATGTGGCATTGGGAATGCCCGCCTCGCCATGTACTAATACTTGGTAATCTCGTTGTGTGTAGTAGGTGTGTCTTTATGTCCCACGTCGTCGGCACTGGAGCCGTCGCCCAGGTCGAGAGCAGCGCGGTCAGTGAGTGCGCGCACTGCTGTGTGGGCCGACTCGTTCGAGTTCAGTGCAACGCCGTTTACTATGCCGACATGCGCGGGGAACCAATGTATGGTGTGAGGGACAATCGTATCGCTGGTGGAGCTGTTCAAGATCCTGGCTGCCTGTGTTGATATGCGGCCCTTTTGAAAGGCTCTGACTGCGGATTTGGAGTCACTGTACACCTCTTCGCACAGTACATTTAGCAGAGCGAGTGCGATGATCACTTGTTCAGCCACCTGGGGATTCATTGTGCGTACCGTAGCGCAGTTCGCAGTCGAGCCCATCTGGTCCTCGACCACCGCTACGAACTTTTTGCCGTCTCGATATGCTGCGGCGTCAACGAAACTTGCATTTACGCCACCTTTTCCTAGTTGATTGAGTAGAGCCGTCACCCTTGCCCGACGACGTCCCTCATGGTGTACAGGGTGAGTGTTACGGGGTATTGGGGCGACAATGACATTTTCCTGTATATCTTTTGATATACGCACGTTATTTGTTTCCAGCTCCATAGGGTTAAAACCTAGCTCGCCAAGTATGCGCCGACCAGCCATCGTAGTGGACAAGCGAGCCAACTGCGAGCATTGCTGTGCTTCCGCTATCTCGGCAGCAGAGTTGTGCACTCTGAGCGCGAGCAAGTTCTCGGTGTGTGTGCGTACGGGAAGCCCCAGTGCTTTCTTGACGATCTTTCTGATAATCACGTCGAGCTTGTCCTACTCCGACCTAAGCCAGTTGTGCATGGCAATGATGTAGGTAAAGTGGCAGAGCACAAACGCATAGATAAGCCTTAACAAATTGTCTTCCTTAAGGCCTCTATGTCTCCCGGAGACTCTTTAGAAGAGTCGAAAAGCGTTGTCAGTCTTGGCGACAATCTTCTGCAGAGCAGTGCCGTTGCCGCCCTTCACTTCAATAAATGGTGTTTAACCTCGGGATTTTCTCGCCGTCACTCGTGTAAATGTGTATATCGCTTTCTTCGACGGGTTTCTATCCCTTAGGTCGGCCACCTCGTTCTTTTATATTGAGCAAGAGCTCCGACTTGGCGGGTAAGCATCTGAGTTCCGTTTGGCGCAAGTACGATTCCACCTCGACGACTGCTTCTTGAAGGGCATCTTGCACCCGGCCTTCGCTGCCGCCAACGTACCAGATTGTGATGTCGTCGGCGTAGATAGTATGCTTGATGCCATCCACGCTAACCAGTCTTTTCGACAGTCCGATCATGCAGAGATTGAACAGCACCGGAGAAATCACAGACCCCTGGAGCGTGCCTCGATGTCCGAGTGGTACGTCGTCAGAGAAGAAGTTCCCAATGCGCAGCCTCACTTTTCTTCCAGACAAGAAGGAATTGATGTAGTTGTACAGCCTGGGCCCAAGCTCGAGTTTTGCCACAGTCTCCAAGATAAATTTGTGCTTGATGTTGTCAAAGGCCTTTTCTAGGTCTAGGCCAAGAAGAGCTTTTGTATTTCTAGAGTATTCATCAAGGACTTGGTGCTTAATGAGCAGCATTGCATCCTGCGTTGAAAGGCCGTGCGAAACCCAATCATATTGTGCGTATAAATCTCATTTCCCTCCAGGTAGCCGTTAAGTCTGTTGAGAATTGCGTGCTCTGCCACCTTACCCATGCACGACGTGAGGGAAATGGGGCGAAGATTCCGAATGCTAGGAGACTTTCCTGGCTTGGGAATCAGGGGCCGAATTCACAAAGGTTTCTCTCGGCTACGCATTTTCTTAGGCAAGAATTCTCTTATCTGGAGGGACTACTATAGCGCGGGTAGGAATTTAACTTATTCGGCACTTAGGAGGGCGAGGAGAACGCACGATAGCCGATGAAACGACAAGGAAAGAAAGAAGTGTATGCCGATAATATCGAGGTAGCACGCAAAGCGTCTAGCGTCGAGAGTATATGATGATAGCCAATGATTTGCTGCATCTACGTTTCAGTTCCGCAAGCGCAAGCGTCTGCTACAGCGCTTACGGGATGCCGTGTACGTTGTATTAAACGTTTTTGTGGGCTGTGCAAAGCCAAGCACTCGCCTTTCATCAACGACTGTAGCTAAAAAAGAAATCGCTCGATGGCCTTAAGCCATCTAGCAATCCATGCACTATCTCGCCAAGTATAAGTAAACAACACTCCAGGTGCACCACATCAATGAAACCGTGCATAAATCGATGCATGTAATGTTTGAAAATGTGCCTCAAATGTCTTCCCCTATTTAACGCGACCAGTTACCTTACATTTTAATGAAGCTGCGCTGCTACTCGACTAATCGGGTGTAATCGAGCATGGTATAGTGGTGAACGTAAGGGTGTTTTGTACTTATAGTAAAAGGTAGCCTTTGTTACAATATTCTTATCACGAGACACAAGAGCGACTTTTGTGCCTGCAGACGAATTGTGCAGAAATAGATAACAGCAGTAATCAAATGAAATTGTGAGCGAAATTTAGCTGGTTCCATGCACCGAAACATTTTCATAAAGCCCGAATGCGAGAACGTGCATACGCTTATGCTTAGGTATCTGTCTACGTGAAACAAGGGAGACTCGTTGGGAGGTGTTTCAGTGCTAATGTTTTTCACAAAACACCGTGCAAATATTTTGTTCAGCGTTGTTTGAGTGAGCAAAGAAAGCAAGGGACGTGTATACGTGTCTTGAAGTCGAGAGACATTATCACACGTGTGAAAAGGACGAAAAGAGAGAGAGAGAGACTCTCGTTTCGGCTTCGCGAAAGCTTGAAATCAATAGATAATAAAGACAATTTTCTGGCTCAGCAGACGTCAGAGAATGTTCCCGCAAAGAAGCGTCGGATGCTTGGTGAGCATAAAAAAGTGGAGTACGTGTTTTATGGAAGCGACGGCCACACAGAAAGCGAGATGAAGTGTGACTGTCTTTAGATGTGAAAATCAATGCTAATTAGGAGAGTTGTGAGTTAATGAGCCAAATCTTCCTTGAATAACGATAATGAAAACAAACTGAGTATTCATATAGTGAAAGTGACACTAGTGACAGTGAATTCATAAAAATTGATTAGCATGGTCAAAGGCTGATATATATTTTTATTTTCTTATTTATATTTGGCAAACTATGAGAAGGTAGCCTACGTTAATGCCGGCTATCCCAACGTCATGACAGTAATGTACAAGGTAAAAAGCGCACGGTTATACAGTCACACGTGTCGGTTCATATCTTCTAGTAACCTTGAGAAAACGTTTTTTCTATTTTTGAACAAGTTTTACTGTACGTTTTTGCATTTGGCGTCATTCGAAGGAATGACGATATATCAGCAATAGGATGAATGCAAGCACTGCTGCAGTGGACGAGTGGTTACAGCGCTCAGCTACAATCTAGGATGTACTTGGTTCGATTCGCAGAGTCACCAAGCACTTTTTTTTTCAAGAGGTTGCCCGGCCTGACATTATGCGTGGTGGCGGGTACTAATTTTTTGAGAAGGTGGCTTTCGCACTTGCTTCTTTCACTCCCCTTTTGACCCAAAAGCGCTGTACCGTGCTCCTTCATAAATTTCATAATTCATGGTTCATAATTTTCTTTTCCATCCTCTCTTATCGCAAAAGTGTCCACTTCTGAAATACCAATATCATACCTGGTATATTACTTTTAACGTGTTTGGATATTCGACCAGCGATCAGTCGTCACGGTGTTTTGAAGAAAATCTACACATGCACCGAGCTAACTGCTTGCGGCCAAGTTGACTGCCTTTATCGGGACATGTTTTCGTGCGAATTTGGTGGGCATCATTACATGCAGCAAGGCCAATGAGCGCGGACAGTTAGAGCAGACACAACAGAGTGATTAGTTTGTGTCTTTTCTCCCGCTATCTGTCATGCTGCGCGCTTCAGTGTAATGTCGCTGTCAATGGTTAAAATGAACTATAGCGGTTAATCGAATTCTGCTGAGAGGGTCCCCTATTGTCCAGAATGAAACAGAACAATGACAATTTGATTTGTGTCATAGAGAGATGCTCTCCTTTGGTTACTAGCATAAATTTTCAAACCGACGTTTATTTTTTATTAGCAACAGTTCCAGTGCAAATGATTGGTGCATGGACAAAATTTGTGAATTCAGCTTGACTAGGTTTGTGACCTTAATTGTAATTGACAACCGGTATTACAATATGCATAAATATCACACACATATACAACCACGGGTGATAACTTGCTTATTCTGATTAAAATTGATATGCTGAAATCGACATATTCGACCAACGCAATGTGTACAAGATATGCCATGTAGAGTAGCTATGCTCTAAACTAATCTTCGCAGGTTTGTTCCATTTTACCCGATTCCTTGCCCATGACTGTAGGTTCACAAATGAAACATTCTCTTTGAACATACATATTTTGTGTAAGATTATATTTATTTTCATGAACTACAAAACAAATTGAAATGTGTAATGGCTCAGAAGAAAAAGAACTAGAAACACATTCAGCCAAATTATTACCAAACTTACTCACCAATGATAAACGGATTCTCATTTAAAAGATACATACATACATACATACATACACGCACACATACATATGTACACACATACTTATGTACATACATACATACATACATTCAGGTGTAAATAATAAAATGAATGGATATAAAACAACAATTCTTATACACTCATTTTGAATATACAGAAACTAACATATGAGAGAAATCCACCAGCACTGTTATGTCTGAACACGGTGTTTCTCCAACCATCTCGCAAAAGCTTGATGCATAGTTTCTGCTGCTGCCCAGTGACAAGCAGTTTTTATAAGAAACACAAGAATACAGCACTTGACAATGTCATGCTAAAGCAAAAGACTGTGCACCAATACTTTGTACATGTCTACAATATCACTCTATTTAGATAGCTTGGCTCATTCACGAAACACTAACACAGCATGTTATGACAATTAGGCTAAAAGTTGGCACAGCGCAAACAAATTCTAGACAATGCCTCAATAGTACAATTATAAGCTACTAAGCTGCTTGGTGCGAACAGTGTTTATATTGACAGTTATAAGCGCCATTTCGTTTCCCGAAAACACTTCGCAAAAGTAGAATCAACTTTGTTTAGCTAAAAGTTTCTATTCTGGCGCGTCGCGGTGGTTCAACGGGGGAAGTGACTTTTTCGGCCAAGAAAACAAAGACCAATTATTTTTCCAGTTCGTGAATTCACCCCATGCTAACATTGAGGCAGCTGGTAGGAGTTGTTTTCGAGGGAAGAAACCACCACAATCCCACCAGTTGTGGCCTTGGGTAGCTAGTTCACTTGGACTAAAATGATGAAAAACACTCCTCAAGAAGACTTCAAAGTTTGCACATCAACACAGTTCCCATACAGCTGTCTATTAGTCTGCTTGAAAAATATTCAGTTCACTGGTGGGCAAAGAGTGTACACTAATTATGCAAGGTGATGCTCAACTGCAGTGCATGTATGTCTTGCTGCTGGCCTCAACTGCGATGTTGTTCAGCACGTATGTGTAAAATCACAGCTAATACTGTGCCACTGCAAAGTAATTATGTGTCATTTGCATGAAACAGAGACCACAATGAAAGAACATAACAACAATTACCTTCACATAGTTCGAAAAATGCATTTCCATAGAGTTTTCACAGCTCATCTGAGAATAGTGTAATGGTTATAAACACATTCTTACTTCCACTAATAAACTATTATAAGATGCCAACTTCAAAATTAGAGTATACCAGAACATTTTTAGGGCTAAACAATTGTACAGGCACCTAATAAGCAAATGCATGCTATAGGTACATATAAATTAAAATAAATACTTTTATTTATAGTGTAAGTAAAGCTGCATAGATGATAAGTCACTTGCATAGTACACAATTACATTGTGAACAAACCTATCCGAGCAAAGTATACATTAAAAAAGTTAAGCCTACACGGTAGAAACAGAGAAGTAGACTGTTGAAGGACGGACAGGCAGTGGGATAACAATACACAAGCCCTAAATTCTACTGTTAAGATATACTAGGAGTAGTGATGATCCTCTTCCTTCCAAATAAAATAATTCACATATATTCACTTCCCAGAGCTTATACACTCATGGCTCCATTGGTGCTATACAAATGAGTGTACACTGAAGGATTACATCGACTAAGTACAAGATTACCACATCCATGGCTTTACTTCTTGTACTACAAAGATTGCAAACACAGTTACCATTACCGACCATGGATGCTGTGATTTATGACAGGGAAATGCAGAGACACGCAGGCACTTAACACGCATATTAAAAACTTCAGCTCACTAACACTACAGCAGCCTTTAAATTAGTGTCATAGTTTGGTATCTTCCACGCAAAATTTAAATAATTTGGAATGCAAGCAAATGAACTGCTAAATAATGCGCTGCTAAGAAGTTAAGGTGCAGCTGTGCAGAATGTCACTACGTATACAGCTCAAACTGCTCCTGACATCACAATGTGCTCTTTCTGCTGTCGCAAACTTTGAGCAGGAGAACAGTCACTGGCAGTCCCTTTATACTTGTAGGTCTTCTGTACTCTCTTCTTGATACACTGTGTATTACCGAGGAGCCCCGGATTCCTTGTTACTGCTGGAACTTGGAAAAATACAGATCATTGTTACAACCACGCTACATGCAAGAGTGCACAATTGTTAAATATGTGCTCATATTTACAGATGTATTTTCAGATGCCAATGACAAGCCTCAACACACACACAAACAGTGAAGACTGAAAATATATTTTATTATGATACAAGAGCAAAACAACAATGTTATAGATGAAGGCAATAAACTTCTTCCAGGCATAAAAAGCCAATAAAGTTTCTTCTATTTCGACTTTAAACTAGGTGCGAGAAACAGACCACAAATAAGTTCACTAAGAAACACAAGTTAGACTGCATTACAACACAACAGCCAATGTACATCACTTTAAGACTGTCTAACATAGCCAGCTCACCATACCGTGTATAGGAGCAAATGGGCAGTCTAGAAGACACAACACTTGTGGATTATGAGTGTGCTTGTTGTTGACATTTATTATTCTAAAAGAAGAAAACCTTTAAAAATGCTCTTCATCAGGGGAAATAATCATACGCAACAAACACAACGGGCTCCTACCGGTGCCACCAAAACTCACCATTATTGTTGATACCAGTATCTTGTCGTATGGATATGCTGCGTCCTGCACAGAACACTAAAGGAGTGCACCATGACTTGGCTTGCATGTGTGCTGCCTGCATCGCACTGCTGCTGAAGTAGGCTAGCCACAGACAGAGAGATGAGGAGCCATGGCTTTGAAACACACTGAACATCACCTTTAGAGATCAACAATGCATACTTAGGTCAGGTACAATTTGTAGAAAAATATATATCACTATGCGATCGTGGTGAACACGTTCGGCTGAAACACAACAAGCCACAGCACTGAGAGACAAAAAGCTACATGAAGTAAAAGATGCAGTTACTGGCCCTATGTCGTTTGAGCCTTGTTCAATAGGTATTTCTCCTTGCAAGTAGTTAACAGCCAGGTGATATTCACGCCCTTGCTATTTTCTTTCAGAGCGCTTGATTCACAGAGGGAGTCACAAGCTTGAGAGCTCAATAAGGAATTAAAGTATTTGTGCTCCTCTAAAAGCACAAGCTTTTGAGTCTCAGATGATTGGAGTTTCATTCATAAGCTGCAGGCTTTCAACTTTCAACATTCTCAATTATCCTGCTATTTGTTCTATAAATGTTGAATAAGAATTATGTGTGAGAATAATACACGTATTCACTGGAAGCAACCATGCTTGATTGATATGTGGGGTTTAACGTCCCAAAACCACCATATGATTATGAGAGACGCCGTAGTGGAGGGCTCCGGAAATTTTGACCACCTGGGGTTCTTTAACGTGCACCCAAATCTGAGCACACGGGCCTACAACATTTCCGCCTCCATCGGAAATGCAGCCGCCGCAGCTGGGATTCGATCCCGCGACCTGCGGGTCAGCAGCCGAGTACCTTAGCCACTAGACCACCGCGGCGGGGCAAGCAACCATGCTTGGGTTTTCAATTTGTGCACAGTAGGTGGTATTCACTTAATCGTATGTATTAACGAAAAACTAACCTTGCAGCCAGCGGTTAGGCAGTTTTGTGCCCTCGAAGCTCCCAAGCAGATCGCTGTCTTTCCATTTGAGGCTGCCATGCATGTTTCCAGGCCACATCCGCTGAATGATAACAGTCCCAGCAGTGACATAGACTTGTACAGTTAGGGAGCACGTGTCCCTCCTATTTTTGTACAGGTGCTCCAAGTCATGATGAAGATTGGTGTGCCAGTGTGTGCAACCGATGCATCCTAGGACCGTAACGAGCAAATCTCTGCGATCTGGGAAGAGCCAAAAACGAGATATTTGAAAACAATCATTAAATCACTCACTTCTAATACTTTTTTAATGAAGCTGTTACTTCGTCAAAGTAACCAAAATCTGCTATAATCACTTTGAAATAAACTGAATCCTCATGTAAAATTTACGTACCGCAATATATATGTCCTAGTGAAGTATAGTGCTACCACAGTTGTAATCGTCTATAGAACTTATTTTCCAAAATAACATAAATTTCTTAAGTGCAACCTGGCTTCTGGAAAATAAATTCACATTAACTTTCCAATTATCAAACGTGCTAAATCGACAGGCCCAACCTCATAATCAAAAAAGAGCTCACTTGTATCAAATCACAAAAAACTTCTGACGTATTTGCTCCATAATATATGTACGCATATAACATTAGTAGTAAATTTTTCATTCTTCAACTTACCATAGGAAAACATTACATTTGATGGGCTTAAAAACTTGCACACGTTATAGTACTGCGTGAATTATAGTACCGGTAAAATTTAGTTCTGCAAGGTGAACTCACCGATGGCAGCATTAAGTAGCCGTCGGTGTCATGAGGAACCAAGTGTGCTCTACGGTCAACAGGCAAAGGGCATCTGCAGACTGGAAGCAGCCGATGACAGCAATGAAGGGCTGGCCAGGTGTGCACGTCCATTGATAAAGTGTAAGAACTGGCCATGACAGGCTGTTGTCAAGGCTCTAGTGCCGTGCAAAACGATGGCCAGATGAACCCGGAAACTTGTTGTTAGGCGGTATTGGCCTACAACTTCATCCAAAGCGAGGCACCGGTGAAATCTTTGCTCTTTCTGGGGGCCGAGGGGAAGCTTGACGTTCCCGGGCTCTCGCTGCCACATAGAAATCTCAAGGTATTACCGAAGAACAGTCTAGGCGCGCTGCCGAAGGAACACGATCTACAACAGAATGTAGCATCTCGCAGCTTTGGTTCATAACATCACAGCGCTAAGATTATGGTTATCACAAAAAGAAGTGACGAGTTAACAAGCAAAAGCGCCAAGCTCCACCACCGCAACTTCGCAGGGCAAAACAGTTATCAACGCTATCTTTCAATTTTCTGTCACACGAGCACAGCTTGTTCACAAGTCTTGGAATGTCAACACAGCACCACTGTTCACTACGAACATCATTTCACTCGCGAACACTAGATTTCTCTCAAGAAAATAGAAGCGTACGGGCTAACTAGTGGCGAAGCAAGAACCGAACACAGCGCGTAGTTCATACGTTGCCGTACGTATTTGGGGTCACTCAAGTAACGTGCCAAAACGCTGTCAACTCGACATGTCGCGCAGCAACCAACAGAGAGACTAGAAAGTCAAGCAAACGAACTGTTACCGGCACACAAACACACATTGCAGGCTTCTCGAGTGCTAGTTGCTGTCGATACACCGACGCCGATCCCCGCTTGATAACCACACCGACACGCAGGCTTCGCTGCGCTTCACCGTACACCACTGTACTGTCGCAGCATTCCGAACTGCTTACACGCACCGAAAGAGCTGTCGTAATCACAACGCATCTGGTCGAACGCTGAAGTAACTCACGCGAGAAGCGTTTGCTGAAAGTCGCACCGACCGATATGCTGTTTACGACGCCATGTTGCTTTTGACAACTGCGCAGCACGTAAGAGAGCTCTTAGAAAGTACTTGCGCTATTTTCACGGCGTGACGAAATTTGCTCTTATGTGCGAGGGGGGTGATATGACGAACACGACAGGCGTGCCAGATGAAAGAAGTGTTTTGGCAACGTCACGGAGTGAGCTGATGTAGAGGGTATTGTTTCACAGCCAATCACAAGCTGTGCCTGTCGGCCAAGCCATCGTCTGCTCGCATTTGTCGTCTGCTTCGATCAGAGCATGCGACAGGGGATTCGCCTTCGCAACGCTATTATTCTCAGGTCAAGTGGTCGCTGCGTTGCACAAAATACATGTCAGTGGCTCGCTGTACCTTTGAATGATGTTCGTGCGCCAAGTTAAATGGCTGGTAATTGTTGCAGCGATAAATTCAGCCAAGGTTTGCTCCAAAATCGTCAGGGTTTGCACATTTCCGGTGTCGTACAATGTTACTAGGGTCATTTTATTCCGCCTGCTTGCCATATTATCACGGTCCATATCGGTGTCTGGACAGTGGAGGTGAAAATGCCTGATTTGTTTATAGTTCCTTGCGTAATCACGCACACCCCTAATACGCTTCGGTTTACATAGTACGCTCCGTTCTAGATCGTCCCAAAGTGTATCGACAGCTGTGTTTCAAAGATCGCACCCATTGGATAGGTAGAGCCAATGGAAGTACACCAGAGTACAAGCTTTACGAACCACTAACTAAAAAGTTCCTCTCATTTTCATTTTGAATAGCGTGCAAGGAATGTGCTCCCATTAACCTCTTTGGTGGTAATTTCCACCAATGAGGTGAAGATCTCGAGTCGCACTTTTAATTGGATGAGATGGGGCGCAACACAACATAACAAATAAGGTTGATCCTATGCCATGCCGCGTTCGAATGCGCCGACTATTCACGTATCACATTGGTTTTCATCCAACCACAAATCTTTACATGCACAATTTTACGCTATTGACGTCCAATAGAATTCTTCAATTACTGTGACTTCGAACTTATTGGACGATGGTGGTTGTCAACACCATCCACTGCGTACAAGGAAAACAACACACGAAAATCAAAGCGCCAAAAGAAATAAAAACGCACCAGCAGTCATCAGGCAGCCCTTCATGGGCGCGAATTACCTCAAAACCAGCCAGGGCACCAAAGTATATCACTGCGGCGGCAGGTTCTGAGTAGCCACATTCTCCCTAAGAGTGGTCTGAACTACTCTTAGGATTTTCTATGAGCCACGCTGTTTTTACGCACAATTTTGCTTCGTGAATCCACTTACGAGTACTTTTCGGTGACGTAAGCAAATATAGCAACTGCATCACCCTCGCTGACATGTTCCCGGGCAGTCACAGCACGCTTTATTGCAGCGGCCGATGTAACAACGACGGCCTCTTACGACGTATTTTTCGTTTCGTGAATCGAATTACGCAACAAAATTTCTCTTGCGCGAAAATGTTTTCATAAGTGAGTTTTGTGAATCCGGCCCCAGTACGGTGTCAGCTAGCTTCCATTCCTCAGGAACCCTTCCCGTTTTCCATGCTTCATTGATGAAACCAGTTAGACGTTCTATGGATGCGTCGTCGAAGTTTTTGAGGGCTCTGTTCGTGATCCCGTCTGGCCCTGGTGCCGACTTGCGATGGAGCATTTGTATCATTCTCCTGATTTCAGCCTCTCAAAAGTCTTCGTCTAGTCCAGGTAGAGGAGGGCCGCCATACTCTGGGAACACGCCATTGTCGTCCTCTCGTTCAACCTGCAGGTACTTGGAAACTAATCGAGTAAAGAGTTCAACTTCCTGTTATTTGGTGGCTTCGTGACGGGCACGCGCTAAAGTGTGTCTCTGGTTGGCTCTAGTGCTGTGCTCATCCCGCAGGTGCTTCAGAAGGTGCCAGGACTTGCCATTTCTGATTTGACCGTCGACAAACTCGCACAACTTGTCCCGCTGCTGCTTACACAGTGTGTCACAATGTTGTTCGATTTCTTTGTTCAACTTTGATATTCTTTGCTGCAGCCTACGGTTGTGCCTCTGTATCTTTCATCGAGAAAATAGAGCTGTCTTGGCTTTAAGCAGGAGGGCAAGCCTACTGTTCATCTTCTCCGCATTTAAATCTGTCTTTATCTTCTAGGTGGCAGCGGTGGTATCTCTGCGGATGCCCTCGCACCATTCCTCGAAATTGTCAGGAGCACTGACCCTTGTACCGCGATTGATGCTAAGAAGATCCCAGTCAACAACCGTGAACTCTCGGACTCTGCTACGGTCCACTATAATAGAAGTTTGCAGAACGTAGTGGTCGCTGCCAAAATCCATGGCGGTGTTGGCCCATGTAGTCCCTTCGACATTCTTGATGAAAGCGAGGTCTGGCGTTGTGTCTCTGGTCGCAGAGTTGCCTATCCGCGTAAGAAAAGCCTTATCAGTGATTAAGGTAAGGTCTAGTTCGGTGGCGTCCTGCCGGAGGTAGCGAGCATTTCTCGTCTCATACACGTGTCCCCATAAGCCATGTGGGGCATCGAAGTCACCGACTATGACAAGGGGCCGAGGACCGGCTAATTCAACTGCCCTCTCGAACAACGTCTTGAACTGCTGGCGCCTGTGGCTGGGGTGGCTGTAGACATTCAAAACAAAAAACACTGTTTTTCCACTGAATGCGCCGTGGCGTGTGAAGTAGGATCTCTACCATTACATATTCGATATTGCATCTGGCCATCTGCAAGTTGTGGGCGATGTGCGTCAGCTTTTTACTTACAAGTGTGTAGACACCTCGTCCTCCTGACTGGCCAAGGACTGCCCGGTAACCAGAAAGGGACGCTGCAGAGGCTGAGGTCTCTTAAAGTGCTATAATTTGAGGTTTCTTCGTTAATGTTCTAAAGTACTGCTGCAAGGGTGCTATTTACCAGCGTACTCTCTGCAGTTGCATTGCCAAATACAGACAGTGTCTTTATCGTTATCCTTTATGAATTCTACTTTGATCACCATCCTGGGGGGTCAGTGTGGCTCGAAAAATCTGTTCCTCTTACTAATTAACTCCTCGGCTATCGACATGTATGGAAGTGGCCATTTCCACGTTGCCAGGCGACGCACCCTGTGGCGCAGATTCAGGCAGCCTGCCATTAATTTCTAGCGCAATGATGCGCTCGTTCATTGCCCTAAGCCCCTCTACTGGGTAACTGAGTGCAGCCTGCATCTGCCTAACACACTCCGTGAGGCTAGCTACACTCCCTGCCACCATTTTAATGCTCTCTGTAATTGTAACCAGCGTTTTCTTTATTTCCTAGACTTGAGATTTCGTGATCTTAAGCTTGCTTACTACCGTTCTGCGTTTGGTTGCCATGGGCCCATCACCAATAGGAGCCGGAACCGGTATCGGTGGTTTCGCCTTCAGTATTGCTGTGCATCGTGCTCAGCATTCTTTTAAACTCCGCCATTTCAATTGCCATTTTAGTAAGCGTATCCTTATGCTCGGCGTTTTCCTTTTTCAATCGTAATATCTCCGCGTCTCTAGCATGCTCGGGGGACGGGTCGCATTGCATAGGTTGCTCGCCGTCATTACTACGAACCCTGTCGGTCCAGGTTAGGTTTGACTTGCCTGTGCTCTGGTCCTCGGTGGCGTGGACAGCCCCGGACAGGTGGAGTCCCCATGCGTGCCCGCAGTCTGTCCTGGGCGAGGGGTCCGGTCTGGTGCTCGGTGCGTCAGTCTTTTCCTGGCCAGGTCCGAGACCGGATCCAGAACGGGCACCGGAGCTGGGACGTGGTCTGGTGCCACCCCTTGATTGAGACCATGTCCTAGACATGAAGTGGGCCCTGGGTCTCGAACGGGATCCGAGAAGCAATTTGGACGTGGAACGACTCCTGCAGCTGCCTCTGGTTCGGGATCTCCCTCGTGATTTGAATTGGCCTCCATGAGCCAATGGTCCGGGCTGGCCCTGCTGATGACAGTCTTTGAGCTCGAGGAAGCCATCGACATTGACGGATGGAAACCTCTCCCGAAGGCCGCGGGCCCTCAGGCCTCGCCTGCGCCTGCCGACATAGGGTATCCGATATCGGTGCTGGCATTCCCCGGATGCGGTGAAGTGCTTTGCGCCACACAAACTGCATAGTGGTTCACAAACGGGATTCTCTTCTTGCTTGATAGCTTGTCTGCAAGCCTTGCAGACTGTAGCGTCGGGCGTCGGGCAGACGTCAGAGCGGTGTCCTAGTCGGCCGCAGGCATAGCAAACATCAACTTGCTTCCCGTATAAAGTGCACTTGATGAGGGTGCCGCCATAGGAAACATAATTGGGAACCTTGTATCCGTCGAACAGCACTATGATTACGGCAGTATTCTTGATTCTTTTTGCTCCGAGGGCCAGTGAATTTCTCGCATTGACAATCTTCCAGTCGATGGCTCCTGGATCATCACTAAGAAAGATCCCACGGATGACTCCCTCGCAGGTGGCATGCGGAGCAGCAACATATATATGCACTGACTTCGTGGCGCTGTCCGGCCACCATAATAGCTTCAACGTTAACGTAGCGCTTAACATTCTCTTGGCTCGAAGTACGGACGACCATAATATTTTGCAGGTGATTAGGGCACATTGTGTCCGTGTTTCTCTCTTCCAGACCGAGCCCCGCCGCACTCCATATGGCCTCTGCCACGACAGACGCACCAGACTTGCTAATACACAGACCGCCTCTCGGCCTCACGACGTTCTTAGTTTCTTCACACGGCAGCGGTGGCATCTTGCTTCCCCTTATAAGGTTTTTCTCGACATCTCTGAAGCTGTGACGGCCAGGCGTAGGTTCTTGAGCACTTGTCTTAGATGCCGGCGTTCCGGCGCCAGCAGCTCTACTGGCCTTCCTCACTTCTGATCGTCTTTTAGTCACCGTAATTCACCCGGAATCCTTGTTATTCTCTTCAGCGTCCCCCGGGGTCTTCGATGATTCATTTTCCATCTCTTGATGTGGCGAGAACAAGTCCGTTTCTGTTTGAGACGTGGTACCTTTGCACCACGCAAACAACGGCGCGGCCGGGCCGAACGACGGCGTCTGTAGCTGAACACTCAGCGTCGTTGTCACGAAAGTCACTTATGAATGTGCAAATAGTCCACCCACCGGTGTGATTCTTGTGTCCACAGCGTCCCGGTGATTTTAGAAGTCAGTTGTGGCCCAATATCGGGTGAAGCGGCCTCACATAACACCAAGAAGCGAAGAAATCACTGGAGCTTATCGCAACGCGTCCGACCTGCATGGCGCCATCGGCTGACATCTGCACGTGACCCGGACCAGGAAGAAAAATGCCAGAAGATGAGCTGGCACTGCATGTTGGCACGCCGAGCAGCAAGGACGTGGGGAACAAGCGTCACTACCACGACGAGAGCAACATGACCACCCAATTTTGAGGATGCCTGCGTTAGAGGCACGGGTAATGGCTGTTGACCTCGGAGGTTCCGAGTGAGGCTTCCCGGGCTTGCCGTACCTTTACCCAGCAGTTATTAGTCGACTTGAAACTCAACCACTTCATGGCAGGACGGCGACTGTCCACATCAGTCAGCAGAGCGAACTTACTGTCAGAAAAGTCCATGACGAGGCTAAGCCTCGTCATGGGCTTTTCTTCGGCCTAGCGAGGCCGAAGAAGACAACGTAGTCCGCGATACTGGCGACGGCGACGAGCGACTCGTTTGGTGGGACCACCCGATGTTGGCAGTGAAGAAGCTGAGGATAAATTCAACGACTTACGTGACAAACCTAGACACGGCATCGGAGAGAAGCCGACTTCAACCATAAGGTTGTACAATGTGGTGATGCCATTTCAGATCAGGAGCAGTGGTTAGGACTAAGGACAGATTTAGACTGGTTTGCAGACTGTTTTGCTTGTACTGTTGCTGGGCTAGGACAGATTTAGACTGGTTTGCAGACTGTTTTGCTTGTACTGTTGCTGGGCTGGTTTTGTGTCCACGAGTGTTAGTTTAGCTTTCGCTTTCGATTTTCTGCCCCTTATCGTCTGCATTATAAAGTTTTCTTTGTCCTACGCCCGTCTCCCGACTCTCTCAATTACATCCGATGCAAGTGTTCCCGAGATAAGTTCGTGACGTATAAGGGGCGAGCCTGCAAAGATCAATTACATGCCATGACCTCATCTTGGAAGCGCTAACATCTGATGGAACTGAGAGAGTCGGGAGATCGGCATGACACAAACAAGAAACACCTTATAACCCAAAAAACAAAAGGCAAAAAATCGAAATTGAAAACAAAACTAACACTCCTGGACACAAAACCGCCTCAACAGCAGTAAAAGTGAAATTCGCAACATTCACGACCTATTGATGGCACGACTGTACATCCAACATAACGGTCGTCGAGATGATTGCCCCGAAAGAGACAATAGCAGAAAGTACACTTTTGGCGAAGAACAATTCTTCGCGCTTCAGTGGCCCTTAAATTTATTTTTTTGGCTAAAGTAGGGGAGCGCTAACATACTATAGTAAGCAAATAAATGCCGGGTAGCATATAGGCGAGATAAATATGCGCAAAATTGTAAATTAGGCCCACACGTACGCTCTTCACATTGCTGGCTGTGCCTCATGGCTGTGCAAATCGCGTGCAACGCTGCACAAATTGCTAGCGGTGTGAAGGTCATGGAACCACTTCGCAGATGCCTCAGGTGTCTAATGATGCGATGAGCGTTTTTAAACCAGTCTTCTCGTTCTGTTCTCGAAGCCGAACGCATCGAGCAGACGTACTAAACGTGAGAACTGTAGACCTCGATGTTGCTGTAATCGTGCAGAAACTGGGTGCGGCATACATTCACGCGCCTCTGTTATTAGGCAACACCCAAATGCAGGAAAATGTGCATGGCTAGACTGCGAGCATGGCTGTAACGCAAGCGTTAGTGAATGTAATAGTAAATAATTTTATTCCCTTAAAGAAGAAACACCGGGTTCATGACGGCGCAAGTGACGATGACGGCGTGTGTTTGCAAACGATCACCACGTTAAACATTTGGTCCCAGACAGGGGCGATGACGCTACTCACTGGGGGCCTACAACTGCGGCAAATCGATCAGGTAGCCTCGGTACGTACTACCTCGGAGTGCCGTTCAGTACATATGTTATTTGATTTCTAGTTTATGAGTTTTCTGCAGTTTTCACAGGATTTCGATAAGCTCGGCAATGGAGCTGAAATAGAGCCGTATACACGGAGACATATAATTAGGGGGCTAGCTTCCATGGTTTCGCAAAGTACTTCGGTTTCAAATAATGTCAGAGCAGCTCGTGACTTCAATCAGTGAAAGTGGAACTAGCCGTCCATCCGCACGTCCTATCTGTTCCTATCCTAGCAAGCGGGTTGGCCATTCTGTGGGCGCCATCTTGAATCACATAGCACACCACCTATAGACCGTTTTCACGGAGAGGAGGAGCGTTGATTCAAACCAATAAATTTTCGTCACTCTCTCTCTCTCTGTCTCTCCACCATCCGTTCGGCTACGACCATTGGTGGGCGGAGATGATTTCCCGTTTTGCATGCGTGCCGCGTGAAAGGTAAACGTGTGCCCTTGTACTTTGGTGCTCTAAAGCAGTTACTCCACTGAAAATTGAAATATCAGACCAGAACTGGTAGATCGAATATCACGGCGCTGTGTTATGTTCGTACAACAGAGCACAAAAGGCTGGCAGACGAGACACGTGAGGCGCATCTCCCTCCGAAACGACTTTAATTAGGTCATAGGCCTTCCTCTTCGACCCAAATTTTAATATATGCGGTGTCTGTCCTGGTGGCCGTTCCTTCACTGATGAGTAGCTGGTACACTTTATCATCTGCAGCAAAGAGAAGCAATGCCAAAGCTGATAGTAAATACCGGAAATGTTTCGCCAAGAGTTCTTATATTGTAACATGAACATCCTCCTTTTCATGCAACCGCACATGACGTATACAGTGCCAGCGGCTACCGAAATTTATGCACGTGCAATTTCAAGGTTATCACATAAGTACTTTCTAAACTGCATGGCTGAAAGACCTGCACGCCTTAAGTGTTTTTTGGCTCAATGACGTGCCTTCTGCGCTTTCTCAAAGGCACATGGTTTCTCGATTTGTGAATTATGCTTCCATAACTAGGGCAGTTTTATGGTAACCGCACTCTTCGTTGCAGCTTATGTCGCGAATAATCCACCTACCATCTTTAAAGCCATCTTATTACCTGAACACGTGTGCTCGTCGTGATACTTAAAAAAAAGACAACAATGTTACCTAAATTCGGCGCACTTTCGACGTAACGCCAATGGTGACTGTTTGCGCCGAAATAAACTTACGCCATGCCGTACGTCCAGATGTGCAAGACATTTATTTTAGTTTTCTTTTTGTGTTGCTTCTACGTAGAAGTTCGAACTCATTCGGCGTACATTCGTTGGTTATAATGCGCCACAATGAGGCACAAGCTTTTTCTCACTAATTAAAATAGGTGCTTGTGCTTCTTTCGTTCCATAAACAGTGAATTGCGGCGTTATTAGCCCAACCAGATGGTCTGCTAGCAATTATAAAGTCATGTTACGCCTAAGGAATCATGGCGAAATTCGCGAGTCTTATTAAACCCTAATGAGGGCAATTAAAGAGCTACTCACCAGGCCCCATAACAAATTTTAGTCAGACAGTGGAAGTTGTTGTGTGTCCGACGAAGAGCATTATGACACAAAAACTTTTTTCAGTCGGTTCATTACGAGCTGAGAATAATAAATTTTTGAAGCGGTGCCAAACAAGGATGAAAGGAGGCGAGCTCGAAACCCTTGCCGATCCGCCGCGTGGCCTTCGCAAGCCAAATCTATTCTCTACCCTCTCTGGCATCGGACCAAGGGGTCACATGCCCATGACGTGCTCGAACAAGCCCAACCAGCCGAGCATGCGAGTGGCGTTGTTTTGTGAACCAGCGTTATTTTGTGGTCCACTGCCTGTTTCTGCAGGATGGTTTGGAAACGCTGGCTCAGACAACACGTAGAAGCGTTACTTTTGCTTCCACGGCTGTCATCTGCTCGATGCACTGAGCGCGGGGCCATGGTTGCATGAGAAACGCTGGCACAATAGCCCACCATCTCGTTGTCATTCACGGGAAGAAATGAAAAAGAAAAGAGACGCATACAGTCCCTTATTGCGTCTCATTGTTCATTTCAAGTTTTACTAATCACTTTAGGCGACGAATTACATAAACTACACATGTCGTGTTAAATAGTTTTCGCCGTGTCACGTGCCACTGTTGCCAACGTCAGAGCACACCTATTTACGTAAAGGAACGACATCACAGCACTGCCGTGCACTTAGGGCAATTTATACGTGCACGTCATACCCTCATTCTCTGGGCGTGCGCCCGCAAAAGGAAGAGAGAGCAGCGTTCATCTTAAAATTTCACCAATTTATATGGCACGCAGCCTTGCAAATTTTGGCCGATGTGATCGTGGATGCCTCATATACACATCGCGATTAACAGCTAAGTATTGTCAATCATGATGAGTGGCCCTTCAAAGTGCTGCTGGGCAATCACGTAGGTATTCGCTCGTCTTCATTTACGTTTCACCCGTTACTGCGAAAGTTGTTCAAAACCTCAACACGTGTGCCTACTCTCAGAACCGCACAAGGCCAGCTATAACAAAACATACTGAAAATTACCCATTTATATGTGCTGCTTAATAATTGCATTGGAATTCTTTTTACTTTCTGTGTATCGTTGGCCCCGCTGCCGAAACGTCTCGTAGGTCACTGCTGCTTTCTGTTTCAGCCATTTCCTAGCTGACAGCTTAGCGAATAATTACTATATCTCGCGAAAGTTTCCTGCGGCTGTACAGCCTAAGCTACGTGGTCGGAGGTTCTGCGCATGTGTTCCTACGCCAAGAAGTTCATTTGTGTACGGTGTCGCTTTCTGTTTCGCAAGCGCATCCAACATCTGCGTTATTGCATGAACATCCAAGATACTGGATGTTACTTCAAAACAGTGTTTTAACATGTAGGTTATATATAACTCTAACGAAAACATATGACAAGACTTGAACGAAAACATATGACATGACTTGAGGTACTTCCGGATGCACAAATGAAGGAAAAATACTTGGAATCTTTTGTGTGCTCTTCTGCCGAGTTGGTAGCGCGGGGCTTTCGATAACACGGTCTCCGATCGCTCAAGGTTTTGGGCATTCAGGGTGTCGGGGGGAAGGGAAGGTGAGGGTTCTTAAGTTCTCTGCATTATACCAAGATGTGCGGCACGATGACTTTTTTTTATTTGCAAAACGGACAGATCGTGTCGTGTTTCGCAGGATACATGTGGTTCAAATACGATATGCGCAAGCGACGCCACTTGCACCCGACGCAATATCGTATGTTTTTGCTGGTGAGGTCGAGGTGCAGTTCTGGTAGTCTGCACCTTTTCCCTCGGTACATCTGGGTAATATCTCGAAATTCAAAAGCCGGTAACAAGGTGCAGTAGCTCTTTCGGCTCATGCTCGGCCTGGATTGGCATTTCTCGGGCATGATATTCGGCAAGTGATTTTCCGAGTGAGCCGGGACGCACACGCACTCTACGTCTTTTCCCGGAGGCTTCCACTTGATCAAATGGCTCGTGCCACGGATGAGATTACCTCCCGCGTAAGCTTCCGTAGACTGTCTTTGAGTCGGTACCCACGGTGTCAACGCTTGGCTGTACGAGTGCGAGAGCCACGGCCACTTTTTCGGCAATTGCGGGGTCTGTTGTCCGCAGGGACGCGCTGACGATAAGCCTGCCAATAGACGTAACCTTCACCGCTGCACGGTCACTGTGTTTCAGAGGACGGACAGGGGCCAGAAGCAGCTGGAAACGAACGGGTCCCGCAACTAGGAAACCACCCCGTCTTGTGCCTGCGTGCTCTACCAACAATGTTATGACCAATAAATATTGATTCATCATCATCATCTCCTACTGCTAATCCTATTTTAGCGGTGATCTGCCAGTGGCTCACGCTCGCTTGCATTGCTAGCGCAATACTTTCATGCTTCCATTTATTTTTGAAAAGCAATGTGACATTTTTATTTGAACGAACACAGGAAGCGGCTTTATGGAAGCATGAAGATGTATTTTAGGGAAACGGTGTGATAAGAAACGCCACGTAATGCGAGAAACCATGTCCTGAATATTGGTGAATACAAGGTAGGTATCTTCGTTTTACTTAATTTCTAGACACGAAAAACTTTCTGGAGACGCTCACGTTATTTTGTTTGTGGACGCGAAGGCATCAACGGGTGGCAGATACCTCGGCCACGACCAGTCACGAGTAGGCGTCTCACGTTCGTAAATATAACCGGATGAAACGCGCTTCTTACTCAGACATGAAGGCAATTTTTGCACATTCAGCCACATCATAAACACGAACGCGCTTGTTGCCGAGGCGGAGCTCTACACTGGCGATTTTATTCGCGAAAAGCACTGCCATCGAATAGTGCCATGAACCACAACCGCCGTAGACGCCGAAGAATACGCTGTTACAGCACGCGATCTTTATCGTGACTGTTTCTGCAATAATAGACAACCGAACTATCGACCAAGTATGCAACAAAATTTATGAAAAAAAAGTATTGCTTTTACGTACAATTTCTAACCACGATTTTGCTGAAATTGATGACCATAAGCAGGTTGCTGGTGTCAATTTTATGGGAGCTGCCGCACTGAGAGACCCAGATTCACTGATAGTATCACTCACACACGTTTCTCTGCGAGTGGCCATGCTGAGAGCAATATATTTGACGACGCACTACTGTCTTCGTTTCCATCAGCTCAATGAACACAAATCACCTAACGGACATTCGCTCATGCGGGCTCGCAAGGTTTGACGTCAACTTGCTGCAACTAAGAGACGTCATCAATGATTGCTGTGACAGAAAAAATGTGAAACGACGCAGAGAAAACAAAAAACAACAAAAAACAACAATAAGAATGAAGCACAGAATAAACTTTCTTCATAACAATGCGAACACTCTTGAGCAGAAAGCTATATGTTTTGATTTTGTGTTTTCTTTAATGCTAGAAAATATATAAACATTATCATCCGCGGACTACATGCGGAAGCGTAGTAACAAAGCTACGTGCATCGGCTTCGTATACAGGTTTAGCGCCTTTACAATCGTGTTTTCACCGTGCACCGCGAAGAACAGCAACACTCTGTGTGCGGAACGGATACGCTGCATACATCGTCGCAGATCCCCACCCACTGACATGGGAGCGAAACATAACGGATGCTATACGGCACTGCGGTGCAGGAAAATGGCAGCTTGTTTGTGAAAAAGGTCCATAGTTCATGGGCATTACAAACATGCGCTTGAAAAAGGAATGAAGGACACAAGTGTTATTAATCAGGCAAGAAGTGACTGACTTCAGGAACTTGATATTGCCTTGTAAAATTAAAAAAAAATTGATTAATAATATTAATAATGAAACTTCATAAAACTTCTGTGACGCATATTACGAATAAGGGCTGTTAGTGCACAGAAAAGTACAGTTAGTAGCACTAGTCTCACATCTTGTGCCTTTGTATAAAACTGCATGGTTAGTACAGTGGCATTTTGAAACAGTTTTTGTGGTATATTTATCTGGATACATCAACTCAATGCTGTATTGTAGGTTGCATTATCAAGAGCCACATGTCGGACACATAAATGCTAGTTTAAGGATATTCTGCTAATCTAAAAAAATACCGTGAAGTGGCTTTTGGACTTGAAGAATGTGTAATATGGTAAGTTACCAAATGAAAATACATGGCCTTTTAAATGTCATGGTGGGGTGACAAAGGTGTCGCCGCAACCAAAAGCACTTGCTTGAAAAAAAACATTACACAAGTGAACAAAGTACTTACAAGGCGTACAGCAAAACACTTGCAACTTTCATGGGGCTCGATCCCCACAAAAAGTGCGCGTGCTTACAGGGAACCTGACCTGTAGCACGAAAGATCTTTAGAAAAGGGTGTGTTGTATTGTCGGTCCATTGAGAGAGTACATCTTTCTTCGTGAGTGTTCAGGCAACGGTAGTCGACACAGAAATGTTCTGTCCCATTCTTTTTTTCACTAGCACAACAGGAGACGCCCACAGGCTCTTGGACGGATGAATGATGTCGCGTGGCGTTTCACCCACTTGTACTTTCACGGCCTTACGCTCGCGCGTCGAAACTCATTGCAGGCTCACCTAAATTAGTTGGGCACTTTCTTCTGTTATGAAGTATTGTTTCGCAACCGGGGTCTGTCGGATTCTTGACGAGGAGAACCGATCCTTGATTTGCAGGAGCGGCTGGGTTCTGCGCTGGTCTTGCTTGTGATTTGGAAAGCTCAAACTGTCGTCTTGTTATCTGGTTGGTAACCAGCATTCTTTGGAGCAGGTTCGGTAGCATCGAAGACTCTAAAAACATTGCTGGCGTACACGAATTTGTCTATACGGGCGAACGTTCTACCCATGTTGAGGTACGTTTTCGACTGGGGAGACGTGTCTGCACCGTGGTCAGACAAGTCTCGGGGATAATATGAGCAGAGTAGCCGGAGCGAATGTCAGAAATGTTTATTTACAGTATTTACATGCTGAAGGTAGCATGATACTACATGAATAATAGTAGCATCCTCTGAGCGTCTCAGCGCTCTCGTTCCAAGCCGGCGTCTTCCGAAGATCCGCTACAAGAGAAAACAATCTAGCCCAGAGCACTCCATTGAGGAGGGGGTCTTCATCTGCGCCCACAGAATGGGAAGACCAAACACCGCCTCCTACTCATCCCAGATCAATTCTGACTCACCAGACCAACTGGACTGCATGGATGCTGACGACTTCGAACCCACGGACAATGTCGGGCCCAGCGATTCTACCCTCGGTCCGAGCGGCGTTGCCGAAGCGTCCAAGAATACATACCTGCGGCCATCCGTGCCTCACACTCCATGGTTTCGGGTGATCGACGCTCGCCGAAAGAAGTTTGTTGCCGAGGAGGCATGCGCGACGCCACCAGCCACATTCTACCAACGCGAGCACCGACATGAAACCGGCCTTCCCCGCCTGCCATGCCTTCCCGTAGAGGACCACAAGGTGATATTTCGTATAAGAGGAGGCATATCTCTACAACAAGAAGCGGTTTTACCCTTGCGCGCTGCTATACGAACCGCGCTCCGAGCGCCCTTGCCCATGAGTGCGCGGTTACGAGTACGCAAGGAGCAGAACATCGCCCTAGTCAGCACCTCAGACCCAGACCTCGCGGTACAGCTGTGTCATGTACAGACGCTCAAGCTCGGCAGCAGATCGTATGAAGTCTCCGCTTACGTGGCTTCCCCAGATAATTCCGGCAAGGGAGTAATCACAGGAGCCCTACCTATACCACCAGAGAACGCCCCCATGAACGACACCGTCACTTATCCCCAAAGTATCAATATCATCCAAGCGCGACCATTCGGGACGAATGAAGCATGCCTCTACACTTTCGAGGGAAAGCGTGTTCCCCGATACGTTTACTTCCAAGGCGCGGAATTTAGATGCATACCTTTCCGACCAGGCACCCAAGTGTGCCACTGCTGCCTCGGAACTGGCTACCGACACGACATCTGCCCACATCCACACGAACGCCGGTGTGGAAATTGTGGCATTCTCAACCCAAGTGAACACCACGATGGTTGCGTCCCGTGGTGTTTAACCTGTGGCTCCGATGAACACCCCACCATCGACCTGGGTTGCCCAGCCCGACAAAGGAGATCTGGGCCCCGTGTTCTTAAAGATGAATGCCAGCTCCTAGAAAAGCGTAATGATCCTCCACTGAAACAACTTTCTGAACAGTTGCCACCAAACAACCAACCTCGCAGCCGTCTTCAGCAAGCCAGCAACGAAGGCCACGGTAGGAGTGCTCGATCCAAGCGCTCGAAAACCCCAAAGCATGGAAAGCAGACCTCGCAACCTATTCAACCTGGAGCACCTCCACCTATCCAGGCATCTGTGCATTCATCCAGGAACTACCCACCGCCTTCTTCGCAGTGCAGTGCGAAAAGCTGCAATACGTGGCCAGCACTCCCGTAACGAGAGCCCACCCATACACCTGGCCTGGAGGCCACGGCAGCGGCCTCTAGTTCATCTGGCTTGGCTGCAGAAGGTCGCCTAGATCAAGCCCCACAGTCGCAGCTACAGTGACGGCAGGACCCCCTGGCCGTCCCTGGTAAGTCGCCCGTTGAGCAGGCCTCTCAAAATCCTTCGCGATCAACACCACCCCATTCACCAGCCCTCGTTCAACAGACGTGTGCCCAGTATTTACATACCCCAGAATTCACTCAAGCCCTCACACAACTAGTTCTAAAGTTCGTAAGTGATAGCCTCGGGGCTGTTAAAACACAACTGATTAACGAACAAGAACAGGCCCTCCAGAGAATGGAGACTACGTTTAGTCACCGCATGGAAAAAGTTGAGGCTGCAATTATCCCCTGTGCGATATGGAAGCTCAATCATCACCAACCCGTAAGCATAAACAACGCAAATCTGCCGCCGCTTCCTCTCAGCACATGGCGCAGGCGAACAGCCCACAATCGGGAGTTTCCACTCCCACAACGACTCAACATGGCGAATTCTAGTAATGGACAAAATACCGGAAGAGCAGGCTTGCCTTCTCCATCCGGAAATCGAAATTCATCTTATATCCACATATGGCAGTGCAACTGTAGAAGCATCAGAAAAAAAAAACACTCGCAATTGGCCGCCTACATTCAACACTCCGCTTAACCACCTCATATAGTGGCTCTGCAGGAGACGGGGTCTGTCCCTTTCTCTCTGCAAGGATATCAGGTGGCATCGGTAACATCGCGCACCGCTATTCTTATTCATAAAACCCTTCCATTCATAGATCGGATACCTACGAGAAGCTCATCAGAGAATGGAACCGAGTACAGTGCCCTTAAGGTAATCCCGTCGAATCACACATCGGGTAAAGGACTCTTGGTAATCAACATATACAGCACCCCTAAAGATAAGGGCACTGGCATACCCGAAATTCTTGCTCAAACGCGGTCCACACTTCGCATTATAGTAGGCGACTTTAATGCACGCCATACCGCATGGGGTTACATAAGTAACTCACCGAAAGGTAACCTCGTACATAGCGCCATGATGCACCACGTACTTACCTTAATTACTGATATTACTGTGCCAACGCCAGCAGGCACTAGCACCGCCAGGGATACCACGCCTGACCTCACGATGGTTAGTGCACATGTAATAGTAAAAACACATGAGGTTCTGCCGGATACATTAGGTAGCGACCACCATGTGATTCGAACTGTCAAAACGCAAAATTCTAAAATTTTCCGACCTAAAATACAGACCCTCGTTGACTGGGATAAACTCCGCACATATATCGCCGCGGAGGATACCACTCCGCAATCTATATAGTCCTGGACTCAAAGGATACAAGATGCTGTTGTTAGGTCCGTTAAAAAAATTAAGAACACGCCAAATGCGCCTCAAGTTGACCCCCACCTCCTCCATCTGTGGGAGGCCCGACGAAGCCTTTGTAAACAATGGAAGCGTCAGAGGCTAAACCGCAAACTTCGCCTACGTATCGCTGCAGTCACAGAGGAAGCCGCACAGTATGCCACCCAGTTAGCGAAAGCCAATAGGGCAACTTTTTTGGGACACTGAAAGAAACACTTGGCACAAAACGTACATGGAACATTCTAAGGGTACTTCTAAATCCCACGTCGACCAAAACCACATTCACACCGCTACCCAACGGCTCAATTACCTAGAAGAGCAAAAATGCACAGGCATTATGACACACATAAAAAACCTTTACATTACTCAGCCCCTACCGGCGGATCTGAACGCACTTCTCTAACACCCCCTGATCCGGACGAAAGCTTGGATGCAGATATCACGCTTGCCGAGGTAAAACAGGCGCTTGCTTGTATTACCCGGGACACTGCACCAGGGCCGGATCGTATAACATATAAGATCCTCCGAAACTTAGATGACGTGTCTCTACAGGAGCTCACGGATCTCTTTAACGAACACTGAAGCAAGGGCACACTGCCCTGTGTTTGGAAACATGCACAGAATAATCTGATTCCAAAATCAGGCAAATCACTACTTCTCGAAAATTTACGACCCATCTCGCTCACGAGCTGTGTAGGTAAACTTTTTGAGCATGTTGTTCTCCGTTGACTACAGCCACATTTAGAAGCTAGCAATTACTTTCCCAACACCCAGTTTGGTTTTCGCCCCAATCTATCGGCGCAGGATGTCCTCCTGCAGGTTAAAGAAACTCTATTTCATCCCAAACGGCAGACAGCCCAAACCAGAGCCATTCTCGCATTAGACATACAAAAGGCTTTCGACAATGTAGGTCACGAAGCTATTCTCAGGACATTGGCCACAATTGGCTGTGGTCGTTGGACCTGGCATTATGTCAAAGCTTTTTTGGAAAACCGCACCGCCGAAGTTAGGTTAGGTACACTTACATCCGCCACTTTTTTTCTCCCAAACCGGGGTACACCCCAGGGAGCTGTCCTATATCGCCACTCTTATTCAATGTAGCCTTGGCCCCATTGGCCAAAGAGCTTGCTGATATTCCTAAATTATGGCGTGCATTTTACGCCGGTGATATGACTCTGTGGGTGTGCCATGGCTCTATTGGGGACGAACAAAACGTTCTACAGACTGCCATCAACGTCATCAAGTGGTATATTAGTAGAATGGGCCTCCCCTGTTCGCCAGAAAAGTCGGAGTTACTATTAAACCCCGCATGAACGACGCAAGCATCGACCTGCACGTGCATGGTCAACCTGTGCCAAGAGTACATAAAATCAGGGTATTGGGTCTACACATACAATCAAACTTAGACGCAAACTACGCCTTGAACATTCTTGATAAGCAGATAAAGCAAATTTCAGCACTGATCCACCGGATTGCGTCGTGCAATCATGGTCTATCTGAAAAGGACACCATGCAAATTGTTGAGGCTATGGTGGTTAGTCGCCTCATTTATCATCTTCCGTATCACCATCTCACTCAAAACAAAATGGAACGGGCTAACAGTCTAATCAGGCGGGTGGTTAAAACCGCACTAAGGTTGCCGATGCGCACCAAAACTACTCTTCTCCTAGAGACAGGTCTGCATAATACAGTGCAAGAAATAATAGAAGCACAGAGAAGCAATCAGCTCCTGCGCCTTTCTCGGACACCTACAGGGCGGAACCTGCTCCGAACCCTGGGGCTTGAATCAAGTGACACGATCCGATACGAAGCAGCATGGTCACCTATTCCAATAAGGGTCGCGGCACACATGCAACTCAAACCATTGCCGCGCAACATGAATCCACAACGCCATCAAGGCCGACGCAAGGCACGCTTGATTATTACATACGAAAGTACAAAAATCGTGAAGACGACCTCTATGTCCACGCTGCGGTAGGCCTACTTGAAGGAACGGCCATGGCTGCTGCCATGACAGAAGACGAGCGCATTAGCATTTCCGCGTCCGTTAAAACGGCACGCCCCGACGTGGCGGAGGGGGTTGCACTAGCCCTAGCAGTGGTGCATGTGGCCGCAGATTCTACCATTACAGAAATTCGCACTGATTCCCAGAGCACTTATCGATACTTCCGTCAAGGCATAGCACCAAAGACAGTCTCACGCATACTGAGCAACATTCCTTCACTTCTCCATCCGGTGACTATCACGTGGGTGCCTGGCCATGAGTGTATCCCCGGGAATGAGCGCGTTCATGCGCATGTCCGAGGTCTTTCCATCCGGACCCTGGGGGATTGCTGACTCGAACCCGTGAGAAAACCACAAGAGGGAATCCGCACCTACCATGAGATTATGAGGTATTACCGGAACAGCATACGAGATTTCCCTGCCCCGCACTTCTCCCTCACCCCTAATCAGAGTTCAGTTTGGCGCCAGCTACAGACAAAATCATTAATTTCTCCCTATTTGGCACACCTATTTTACCCCACTCTTCACCAACCACATTGCACTACCTGCAGGGCACCCCGGGCTGATCTTTTCCATTGCTTGTGGAACTGCCCAAAACCCAGGGCGGTAGACCCTATTCCTAACCCTTCCCTTTCCTCGTGGGGGCCGCTCTTCGGGTCACTGGTTCGGACGACCAGTTGTGGCCGGTGCATCGGGCCTGCCTAGAGATGTCGGCCAGGGGGCTCCCGGACGTCTAGGGGCCCAACCACGTATACTTAGATTTTTTTTTCAAATAAAGTTGTATCCCCCTCCTCCTTCCCAACCCAAACAAGAAGCACTCCTAGTTCGTTTTACGGCGAGGGGGAAGCGCAACAAGAGAAACTATGCGATTATATGACACGGCACTGCAGCAAAATGATGTGGTATCCTGTGTGCATTGTTGACTCGTCTATGCGGCCGCAACACCAGGCAGGCCGTGGTGTTTAGGTAGGTGTCTAAGGCAGGCCGCGGTGTAAGACACCACGTGATGTGACACCACGTGAAAATACCACGCGATCCAGGCCAGAGCAGCCAAGATGGCGCTAATAGGAGAATACCCGTCCACTTCTGCTTCGTCTTCTAAGTCAGCGACACATAACAATATGTCCGGTAATGAATGATGGCTCTTAAGCCGTAACCGCATGCACGCGATTTCCTCGCGAGTGCGACAAACGACAGCGATGAGCAACAAGATTTGCCGTCGCGGAGGCCCATCCGTCACCGCCGCTTGTCACGTCACTCGTTAATGGAAAACAAGAAAAGATAACTGAATGCAGGAACAGCGCAACCTAGAAGTAGTTACTTCGTAACTACGGAACCGAAAAAAACAAGGACAGAAAACAGCGCTCTTTTCTGTCCTTGTTTTTTTCGCTTCCGTAGTTACGAAGTAACTACTTCTAGGTTGCGCTGTTCCTGCATTCAGTTATGTCCTACCAACTTGCCCAAGCTTCCACGCTTCATAAGAAAAGATAACTTGTCGCCCCGAAGCTAGCGTGGTGATTTCCGGCAACATGGCTACACCCCTCCTCCTCGCTTGAGTTGCAATTTGCTCTCGATGCTCGTTATCTGCGCGTACTTCAAAGAATGCAAGGTATTGACTGCCTTTTGTACATTCCCATTTCACGCGGTGAGTGAGAGAGCACCCTTATTTTGTCATAAATCTCGTTATTGAAGGTTTGTTTTGATGTCTCGACTGTAGCTTGTGACAATATGGTCGCTTGCTACAACGCGAAATCTTCGTGCGAAGTGCGTCGTAGCCGTTGTAGCGTACGCTTCTGAACTCCCTGTGGTGGTTAAAGCAAATATTGCGAAAAAAGGTCGCGAAAAGCTTTTGTGGCTTCATTATATCACACAGAACACTAAGAAAGTTGGAATGTTGCCATGATCCAAATTTTTTTACTTCTACTGATGAGTATTCACACGATAGTATTATTCCAGCAACAATGACACTTTGTCACCGACATGCGGTTGCAGCCGTCGCGACGTGACGGCGCGAAGGAGCAAGTTCGTTGTTGCCGCCTGTCACTGTCGCTAGAAATTCGCCTACATGTGGTTAGGGCTTTACTGGGCAGACTACAATAGGCTTTGTAAAGTGCCCTCTAGATGTATCAATTTGAGACAAGTGGTATTTCTTCAGCTTGGTGGTGATCGGCCCACTGATGAGGAAATAGTCGGCACCAGTGCAGGCAAGGGCGGTTACATTGTGACAGTCGCTGAGAACGTTCATATCAATAGTTAGTTGTATTGTGTTCCGGTTGGGTCGTGATGTCGGAGCATGGCTACATCGGCTCATTCTGCTGCCTCAATTGTGTTTTGACGACCATCAAGGTGGCCTTCATGATGTACACATCCGCTCCATCTCGCGTGTTTGTTGGGGATTTTGTGTGGTCGTTCACCCTGCTGTTGACCCGGGGCGTCGATGGGGAAACCACGTAGCTTCACTTGTCGGTACTGGCTGTGGTGGTAGGCATGACAAGCTTCTTGCCAATGGCGGTGGAGTAGGCGGTGGTCGGGCGTGCGCCATACGTCGGTCTTCATCGTGGTGAAGCGCTCGCCGACAGGTGGGCGGGATGGCGTTGGTGCAGCTGTGGGTGTGTCTTGTGGTAGCAATGCGGCGGCGCGGCGCCTTTCTGTGACCGTGGAGAGGTTGCGTTAAGAAGCGCTGCAGCAGCGTATAGGTCATGGCTTGTGGCTCAAGCTTCCCTGATGCATGTGCTTCTCGAAATCGCTCAAATCGCTCAGCTCCTCCCACATAATCGATGTGATAATTTCGCGCTTTGCGCAGGTGCTTAGCGCAAAGGCGTAGCCGGATATGGGAAAGAAATGGATGTAACGTCGGCGTAGCCGGCTATCGGAAAGAAATGGCTGTACTGCCTTGCCCATATCGCAAGGATCTTTGCTGTTGCCGCGCCTCGGTAAGGACTTCGTCGAGGGTTTTGGGCACATTGCTAACAACTCTCGCAAAGAGCTCTTGCTCGAGCCCTCGCATTAAGAACCGGCGCTTCTTCTGAAACCTGACGGTGTCGACATGACAGAAGAAGCGAGTCATTTCTAATGTGTACATTCGACGCTGTCCCTTGGGAACGGTACGTAGCTTTTTAGCAACTGCGTGGTCCTTTCGCATTTTGGGAAGATTCCGAGGAATGTGGTGCGAAATAAATCTCAGGCTGTCATGGTGGCCTCCCTGTTGTCAAACCCGACCCTGGGGCCATACTCACGAACGAAGTATACGTAAAGAATCTTTTCGTCAAAGTTCCACTTATAGAATAGGAAAACGTAGTCGTATTCTTGTGAGCAGCTTTTCGGGTCATTGCCTTGTTATCCACAGAAGGTTGGTGGCAACTTGAGCTGATTAAGGATAACGAGTTTAGGTGACACAGTGGCCGTCAGGGTGCATGTGCTCTTCTTGGTGGTGGCGCTTAGTTTTTTAGCAGCGGTTCGTATTGTGCTGGCAGTCCTAGCAGTCTGCCACTAGCTGGATTTTCCTTGATGATACCAGTTGCTTCTTCGTGATTTGGACTAGGATCACGTCCTAAGAGGGCGTTCGGAACATGAAAGCGTGGCCCCCTCACCAGATGTCGCGTGGTTGGGACGTGGACGATGGCAGCGGCCGGTTTTATTCAAAATGAAACTCTTTATTGGGCTGAGCTTCCGGACGGCTAATGGAAAGTCAAATTACAGGAAGCAATACATGCTGTACAGTAATGTTGTCGAAAAGATTGGTGGTCGTTGATAAATCGAGTCCTCATTGCGACGTGCTGTCTTTTATACATCACACATCGAACTCTCTAGCGTTATTGCAAGCTGTGCAATAACCTTGGATGTTGGGCTTCTGCGCATAACATAAACAAAGAAGCTCAAATAAGTGCGAAGCATTTTAAACATAGCGACGAGTATTGCGCCGAGTGTTGCTGAGCTTTTTTTTTTTTGCGGATGAAATCCGAATGCAGAAAACGAAACAAGGAACGCGCTAGGCAGTAGTGTATGAAAAATTTATTATAATAACACAAGCTCAAACAGTGCCTTGCAGCTAATTATGTTAACGATCAGCACAGACTCATATGGCATTCAATACTTTCGAGCCGCTTCCACACTGTTGATGTATGCATGTGGAAGTAGCTTTTGGCATATATGTAGACAATTGCGCCGGTGGCAGCTTATCGCCTCGAAATATTGCTGCTATAGTCGCTTACAACCCAAGGTACAACTCTGCCCCTCGAACTGCTGTGGACTTGCCAATCGTCTGTGCAAGAGAATCATGCTAAGATCGCATGAAGGTCCAGCGTTTGTCCGAATTTACCACGCTTTTCTCGTGTACGTGTTTTGGTGTATTTGATGGCACCCTAACTTTGAAGTTCATTCTAGGGGGTTTTTGTTCCTGCCTTACGTACTTTTTGGTTGCTATTCATAGTAAGAAGAAAATTTGTATCGTTTCTGTACCTAAAATATTTTGTTTCGCTGAGCTATGATGTCGGAATCTTCGTTGACATTAAGTCAATGTAACAATTATCTGCTTGAAATAATAAAATAGGGCTTCACGTCATGAGAATGAGCGAATTCAAGAGACCTTTGTGCAACCTCACTGTGGCTCTAAATAAAAGCACAGTAGGAAAATACGGCGCACAAAATATAAAAAGAGTGGACGTGTGCTTTGTGGGTAGGACAGTGATTGATGTGCGCTCAACTTACACTAATCTTGTGTTTTGACTGGCTACAATATTGATTTTCCTGTAAAAATATGGTGTTGGGGCTCATGTTCTGAAAAACTACGTTTTATTGACGGTGTGTGCTGCTTGGATCTTGCAGATTTTGCCCGCATATATAAGGACCTGATGGCGAATAAATCACTGCCCACGACAAAAATATACGCCTTGTTGAAGGCCTGCGAAGATACTGGTGAGTCAGTTGCATCCGTGTTTTTTAGCTGAAACAAAAAGGAGGTTGTGCTACGCCACGTCAAAGTTGCAACATTTAGCTGCGAAAGTGACTACTCACACGCAACGTTCAAATATTCAGTAAACCACACTGTAAATCAGACTACACCCGTATGAGTGTAATATGTTGTCTATTACACACACCCCTACAATCCACAGAATGGATGCAACAAGCATAACTACGTGCATACAATGAGCGTGTTTCCGAATTTTCACCCTAGGTTGTGAACATTTTTGTTGAGTGTAATAACTAATAAACAAAGGTACACCCAAATACCGAAGCAGTGTGAGGTGTGACAGCGAGATTACACCCAAATGGATAAAATGGTAGGTGGTGTAACAGCCTAACGAAAAAAGAGTGTGGGGATGTTTATGTGGAATCACACCTAACGCCCATAGGAAAAATTTTAGTACTCGAGCGTTATTTCTGTAGTGAAGAAGAGTGGCCTCAGCGGCATTTCTCTGCTCCTCAGGGGCATCGCCACCCACATGAACTACTGGTGGCTGCGCTTAGCGGGACTTTGCTGACCGCTTCTCCATCTGTGTTCTCCTCTGTCAATAAACCCTTTGTTTACTACACCTCCTTCTAGTAGACTCCCATGGATGCACTAGAAAGCTAAACTAGAGCAACTGTTACTCTAAGCTAACCTTTCAGCTAGATCTCGCAGGGGCAGACCTCTTACCATAGTGCTGGCTCCTGCCACAGTGGGTAAATCCTGGCGCTAGCACTGATTTTTTGATGCATGTATATGAGGTCTAGTGGTCGTGGCTTTAAATGATGTTTGCTTCATCAAGGCCAGATCCACATACATACACCACTCTTCTCTATTTCTACGTCTGTCGCGCCTCCCTCGAAGTTCATGCCCCACTTTATTTTAAACATTCTCCGAGGGGAAGGTAATGCATGTGACGCAAGTCATGCTGTTGCGCACAATATGTACGGCATTTATACCGACTAGTCCACCACTTTGTCAGTTGCCAAACACACGGTACAGTCTCCGACTACTTCGTCTCGTGCGTGACGCACTTATGCCAGGTCCAGGCTGTGCATCCAATGGCGAAGACACCACGGGAAACACAGGACTCCTAACCTCGGCAGACTTGTAATGACTCGCCAACATCCCGCTTTTGTGGCAGCAATCCGTGCTGTGTAAACATCCAACGTTACAAAGCCCCCAGGAGCGTTAAAGAATACATTTATAATACAAACGTTTGTCCATTACTCGAGTACGCTTGCGCAGAATGTGACCCAGACACCATCTGTCTTGTAAATAAACTTGAGCGTATCCAGAATCGCGCAGCCAAGTTTGTTTCTGGTAATTACAACTATAAAAGCATCATCTCATTAATTAAAGACAACCTTGGCGGGAAAACTCTAGCCCAACGCCACTTGGCAACAATATTGGAACTTTTTTTTATTTACTCAGATCTCACAGGTATTAACAAAAACTTGTACATTTTCTCCCTCACTTCATTTTTATGCGTTGTGATCATGACTATAAGGTACTTGAAACGTGATGCCGCACAAATGTGTTTCATTATTCGCTCTTTCCTCACACCTCCACGGTTTGGAACAGACTTCCTAAAGGTATAGCAGATTGTAAAACACTTTCCCAGTTCCAGCTGTTTTTACATACAAATTTTTCATATGTCGCCTCTTTGTTGCATACACCGCTTTGCTATTAGCTCATTCTTTCATCTTTGTCTTTTGTGTAAACATATGTGCTTTAGCGTGATTAATCGTGTTACCCGCCCGCAATATTGTCCTCGTGGCGTTGCGGGTATTTCTATAAATAAAAATAAATAAATGTCTCTTTCCATTCCCATGAAATTGTTACGGTCATCCGCGATCTTAGGGAAACTAACTAGGTTGTAGTTTCCATGGTCATGACCCACAGAAGGTCCATCTTGTGCTTTCAAAGACACTGTGAGCACAGATCTGAAGCTCACCGAGACTGGTATCTCCCTGACCATAATAATGAAACACCGAAGTTGCTTCGGCGTTTGTTCCGATGGTCTCGGTCAAACAACAGTGGCCGCTCATCGCATCGACAGAGGCGGATCCCTTATCAGTCGCCACTGATCTTATCATGTAGCAGCTTAGAACGCAAGGTTCCTATTGAAAATATGTCCACCATGAGAACGGTGAAACCACTATCCATCATTATGGTGTGGATTATGGTGCTGGCACGGTGGCACGATGGATGGTGGCACGGATCGTAGCATGGTGAATGGTAGCACGGTGGATGATGGCACAGTGAATGGTGGCATTCTGGATGCTGAAATGGTGGATGGTGGAAATGGTGGATGCGGAGAAAAGAATTATGGTTGTGAAACAGGTGTGAAAAGATTTTATTGCACACGTACGTTGAATAAATAAATAAACACGTATTTGTGCATGTGCGTACACACATTAGCAAATTGCTCTTTGTTTGCCAGGCCTGCCTTTTCTGCCTTTGCCCTCTTGCTGCAGCGGCCTGCTTCTGTGAAGTAGCAACGCAGGTGCTTGCGTCCAGCGGCAAGACGTATCTCGGCAGGAGCTCCTGTTGGAGGTAGAAGGTGGGCCTCCACATACTTTGCCAAGCAGTCTACAAAATCATGCAAAAAATGCTGGCGTGTACTTCAAAATGAATTTGTGAAATCAAATTGAAATATAAATCACGGCACAATACAGCTGCACAAGAAAGCCATATGGTAAATGAAAAACACGTCATCCAACATTTATTTGTCATTATTTAAAATGTAAGATGCAGTATTAGCCTGGAGGAATTTGTCAGCCCACCAGTAACAAATGCTGCTCATGTCGTAATCAGTTTAATAGTTTTGCATTTATTTGCAGGGACACATTTAGTGTATTAATTAACTACAGACTCCCTAACAACCGTGCCACAGCAAAAGTTTCAGCAAGTCCTAAATGTTGTCCAGCTAGCGCATCTATTCGCGGCGAGATATGACTATAGGTGGCAGCACCATCCCCGCGCAAGTGGGGCTAGGCAGTTGGCGGCGTGTATACAAGTATACACAGCGGCGCTTCGATGAGTATGCTCTGAGCCGATTGTCGGTGGATAAAATGCGTTGGCTACAGTTTACTGTTACTATTGTTATGCTGAAGTGGCAACGTGTAAAGAGAGGAAGAGGAGAACGAAGTGGTGTGTTTGGAAGCAGCCCGGTGTCAGCGCGTCTACCCTTCGCCATTCGATCTTCAATAAACACGCCCCATCGTAACAGTTTTAGTGAGGGGTGCTGGGTACGATAACGGCGCCCCCGTCGAATGGCGACTCATCGACAGCTGAGGTGCAATACGGGGAGCTTCACCGAAGCCGACGACTTTCTGTTGTGCCGCCAGCGATGGTGTCTCATGACAACAATGACAACGAGCCACCTGCTTCTCACATTCCGTGGCAGCCCTACATCCAGCCTCCATCCTTCGCTGGACAAGCTGCAGAAGATGTCGACTCGTGGCTCCGCTCCTACCGACGGGTGAGTCGGTTTAATGGCTGGTATGCCACCCGCTAGCTCAATAATGTGGACGTTTTCGCGAAGGAACCACATCTGTATGGTTTGAAAAGCATGAAGAAAGCGTGACGACGTGGCAGAAGTTCGTCGATAAAATCAAGTTGTCCTTCGGGGATCCGGCAGTAAAGAAGAAGCGTGCCGAGCAAACTCTTATGCTACTAGCGCAAGTCACCGGGGAAACCTGCACGACGTATACCGAGGAGGTGCTCAAGTTGTGCAGGGCACTGGACCCCTGGATGACAGAAGAGGACAAGGTTGGTTATCTTCTGAAAGGGATCGCGGAGGACGTTTAGCAGTTTCTCATCGCAAAAGAAAGTTTGGATTGTGTAAGTGACGTTAACAAGCACTGCCGTAGGTTTGAAGCGCTGAAAGCGCGGTAAATTACACTAAAGTTCAGCCACCTGCCCAACGTCACTAATGTCGCCAGTGTCGACGTGCATCCAACCCCATCGAATATCGCGTCCATGATTCGCCAAGCAGTGCGCGAATAGCTCGACCTATGCGAGGCGGCTTCTCGGCCGGCACCTAATGTCCGAGAGCCCTTTCCTTCCTGCGACTCAAGCGCTACGACTATCAACGCCGGGTCCTTTGATGCCTACAACTATACGCCTCGTCCTCGAAGGCCAAGCCAAATTATGCGTCCGTACTACCCATTGGCTGACGAATACGTGCGCAGACCACCTACCTGTTATCAGGCATAGAACGGCCGGGTCATTAATTTTTCTGCTAACATCAGCGCACCTCGCGAACGTCCCATATGCTTTCACTGTGGCATTCGCAGTCATGTCACCCGATTCTGCCCCGATCGCCGTCACATGGCAGCACCGTCCTATGGGCGACCACGCACGTTTTACGGGCGCAGCAATCAGCACGTTGACGAGACACCCTGGCCCTCAGACTCTGACAGCTTTTGGCGGGGAAATCACCGCAGTGACTCACGGGCGTCTGTGCAGAGCTTGATGCCGCCACCTTCACGCCACCGAAGATCCCCATCTCCTCGACAACGTCCCACTTCAACGCCGCTGGGAAACTTGGCGGTGCGACCGATGGAGGTGAGGTCGCCAGTCATCTTCAGCTACCCGCCGCTACGCCTCCACCAGTGACTATCCGTCATAACAAGATTTGTGTTTCTGTAGACAATGTAACATCGACAGCTTTAGTGAACATGGGAGAGTGTCTCCGTTATGAGCATGGATTTCAAAACCCAATTAGGCCATAAGGTGATGTACAAGTGGGATAATGCGAGCACATTTCGTGCTGTGAGTGGAGAATTGCTACGAGCTCTTGGTGTGTGTATCGCGAACGTTTATTTCTCTAATAACGTCTATCAAGCCGAATTCACAGTGCTCACTAAATCAACGCATAATGTGATTCTCGGTCTAGATTTCCTACAACAAGTCGATGCCACTCTTGATTGCAGTACCGGCGAGCTTTTTGTCTCTCCTTTTGTTCCCTACCGACCTGCTACGTGTTCGCACACCCTCGCCGTCTGTGAAGATTCTGTCGTACCGCCCCGTTCGTTATTCAGCTTCAGCTGACTGTTGCTAATGCCGACAACGATGTATTCGACGCTGTTGTTGAGTGGATGCCATCAATTGTCGCAAAGAAGGGTGTGCTCACGCCTCGCTTTATTGTCTCTGTGCCCTGTGACACAAGTACATTGTGAGTGTCAGATTTGCTAACCAGTCTGTTGTGCTTGCAAGCTATATGTGACTTGCCTCGTTTGAAACGTATACGAGCCTTACTATTGATGCCCTTAACCAATCACGCATCGAATGAATCCCGGGCGCATGAGACTAGCCCTGGTGTCCCCGAAGACTCTTCTCCGTTTTTGAACATGATTAGCAAGACACCACCCTCTTAGAAGCGTCAACCCCTGGTCAGCGTCCTTAGCAGGCATGCTTCATTGTTTGATTTCACCTAGGACGCTACGAAAGTTTGTGTTCCCAATACGTGGGCTCGTCACCGGATTAACACGGGGTCCGCGCATCCCTTTGGGCAGAAACCATACCGTGTGTCTGCATCGGAGCTGAACAGGTAGAAGACATGTTGACTAAGGGCGTCATCTAAGACTCGTCTAGCCCCTCGGCTGCACCGCTCATCCTCGTGAAGAAAAAAACGGGTCTTGGAGCTTTTGCCTCGACTACCGGCGTCTAAATTCGGGGACGAAAAAGGATGTGTATCCGCTTTCCCGCATAGACGACGTTATCGACTGTATTCATTCGGCATCTTACTTCTCATCTGTGGATCTCCGATTGGGCAATCGGCAGGTACCTATGCATTCCGCCGACAAAGAGAAAACCGCTTGGTTACGCCAGATGGCTTGTTTGAATACAATGTCATGCCGTTTGGTTTGTGCAACGGCCCTGCAACATTTGAAAGGTTTATGTACACGGTACTGCGTGGTCTCAAACGGGACATTTGTTTGTGTTACCTCAACGACATCGTCATTTTTCGACGCACTTTTGCTGAACACAACCATCGACTTGACGTTATTCTATTATGCCTTGAACCCGCTGCCCTTACCCTTAACTCCAAGAAATGTCACTTTGGTCAGCGAGAAGCACTTGTACTTGGTCATCTTGTGGACAAACATGGTGTGCGCCCAGACCCTGAGAAGGTTGGTGCACTTACCTGTTTCAAACGACCGCAGTCACTACGCGAACTAAGGAATTTTCTGGATCTCTGTTCATACTTCCACCACTTTGTGCCCAAGTTTGCTGATACTGCCTACCCATTGACTTCACTGCTTTGCAAAGATAAGGATTTCATCCGGACAGCGGATTGTGATACCTCGTTTCGCGAACTTGAATTCTTTCTCACGCCTGGATCCATACTGCACCATTTTGGACCCGTCTGCCACGACAGAAGTGCATACCGACGCGAGTGGCATCTGTCTCGGTGCCGTGCTCATCCAGCGTATCGATGACGCCGAGCATGTCATCGCCTACACCAGTCGTTCGTTGAGCAAGGCCGAGAAGAATTGCACCGTTATTGAATAAGAGTGCCTCGCTGTGGTTTTCGCTGTGCATCAGTTCCACCCATATCTCTGCGGGCGGAAGTTCACGATCTTGAATGAGCACCATTCACTATGTTGGTTGGTTGGTCTCCATGACCCTTCTGGTCACCTCGCGCGATGGGCTCTACGTTTTCAGAAATTTAACTTTACAATATGCTGCAAGAGTGGCCGCCATCATGCAGACGCCAACTGTCCCTCGAGTAGTCCCCTACGAATCACTCTATGTGACGACGACAATTTTGACTATTTTCTAGCTGCCATCGACGATACTGCTTTTCTTGACCTCGCTACCTTCCGGGAAGGACAGCGAAACTACCACAGCTTGGATGATCTGTTTGACTCAGCCGCTCAACCGATGGGTAGCCATGGCTTTATCACCCGAGATGGCTCACTCTACAAAAAAAAAATACGCGGCTGATGGTGCCCGCTTTCTTTTAGTGGTCCCAAAGAATTTGAGAACGCACGTACTCTATGCTGTGCACTGCGACGCATCAGCGGAGTACCTGGGGTTCGCCTAAACGTACCAGCGCCTGGTGGCTCGATTTTACGGGCCTACCACGCGACGCAATACAGAAAAGTATGTGGCCAGTTGTGATAAATTCCAGCAATTCAAGTGACCAAATACTACCCCGGTTGGTCTCCTCCACATCTTGATGTCACCCTCGTCTCCTTTCCAAACGGTTGGAGTGGATCTTCTCGCTCCATTTTTGCCCTCACTGAACAACAACCGTTGGATCATAGTCTGCGTTGACCACATGACATGTTATGTGGAAACCAAAGCGCTAGCAACAGCCATGGTCATAGACGTATCGAGGATCCTCCTCTCTTAGGTAATACTGTGCTATGGACCACCTCAGATTACTTTGAGTGATCGTGGTCGACGATTCGCAGCCGATGTTGTAGAAAAACTCTTGCGTCTCTGTGCTTGCCAGTTTCGCCACTCGACCCCATATCACCCGCAGTTAAATGGTATCGTCGAGTGCACCAACAGAACGTTAAAAACTCGCTTTTGATGTACGTTGACTCCAGGCACAAGAACTGGGATGAAATCTTGCCATTTATCACCTACGCTTATAACATGGCAAAGCATGAAACCTTTGGCTACAGTTCATTCTATCTTCTTTATGTTAGACCACCCCGCCACTTTCTTGAAATCATTCTGCCTTTTCATGCGCAAGAGGACTCTTATATTGTCCAGACTCTCTGCCGTGTAGAGGAAGCACGTTGCCTATCTCAGCTCTCTACTTTGGCAACCCAGGACCACTCCAAGTTCGCCTATGATTCGTGGCACAAGAGCGTGTCGTACAAAAAAAAAAGGAGAATAAGTATGGCTATGGATATTATTTTGCAAGCGTGGTCTGTACCAGAAGTTCCTGATTCGTTACACCGGTCCTTTTGTCACCGTCGATCGCCTAAGTGATGCGAGTGACAAACTCAATCGCTCGTCTCGTATCTCACGGCTACCGTTCTAGGCAGACGCAGCTTGTTCACGTCGCCCGCCTAAAGCGCTTTCATCCTCATGACTGACGCTCGCCTAGGGGGCTTCATCTGGGAAAGGGCGGGTGTTACGCTAAAGCGGCAACGTGTGAAAAGGGAGAGGAGAACAAAGTGAGTGGTCTGTTTGGAAGCAGCTTGGTGTCGGCGCGGCTACCCTTCGCCATTCGCTCTTCAATAAACACGCCCCATCGTAACAATATCTATGCTCTCGATTGGTACACGATGCCTATGCAACGTTAACAATACCCGCGAGTAAAGCGCATGCTGCCTCTCATAGCGATGCTCGCCCTGGCGGACTCTTCACACTTTCGCACTAAATCACGCCATTGATGTGTTCTTTGTACGTGGTTAGCTTGGTTTCTGCCTGCTACGCACTGCTGTGGACAACTTATTTACATGTTTGTCATCTGCGTACTACAAAAAAGAGAAAGCCCGGATATTTGTGTGATTAGTTTGAAATACAACAGTTCAGCTGACGCTTTATTCAAGCGACAGCAAGATGGCGCCGAAGAAGAAGAAGAACGGGCCGAAGACTGATGATGGTTATTTACAGATGAGGAAGATGACGTCCAATGAACTCTTACACTAATTACCCGCGTCGACAGAAGTGGCCAGCCTGGCCGCGAATTACGCTGTGGAACGCATACGATAGGGCTTGAGACGCGAAACGTGCACAATTTCTGTTCCGCGGCAGCGTTGGTCAGTGGGGACATGAACAGGTGTGACAAGGTAGTTCACCGGTGAGGTCTGTTCGACAACATTGTAGGGGCCAAGATAGCGTGACTCAAGCTTCTCGCATAAGCCAGGTGTTCGCGCAGGAGTCCACAGAAGTACATCGTCGCCAGGGCGGTAGAGAACGACGCGGTGAATGGCATTGTAACAATGTTTGCGATCTTCTTGGCTAGCTTCGGTGTTTACACGGGCAAGACAACGGCATCGAGCAACAGGGGACAGAAACTGGTCGCAAACAAATGGTGAAGAGTTGACGGGGTCAGAAAAAATGAAACGTCGAGTGTTGATGTCGGTTGGCGTCCGTATACTAGGAAAAATGGAGAATGGCCTGTGGTTTGTTGAACTGACGTATTATATGCAAACGTGACAAAGGGAAGTAGGGCATCCCAATTGCGATGGTGCGGTCGAATATACATGGACAGCATGTCACACAGCGTGCAATGAAATCTTTCCGTTAAGCCATTGGTTTGCGGGTGATAGCTAGATGTTGTTTTATGAACTGTTTTTGATGCTTGAAGAACTTCACTGAGCGTGCTTGAAAGAAATGTCTTGCCCTGGTCGCTCAAAAGAAGACGAGGGGCTCCGTGACGTAAGTAAATAGCATTCAAGAAGAAAGTTGCCACTTCCAAAGCAGTTCCTGAAGTGATCGAGGCCGTCTCATCGTACCGGGTCAAGTGATCAACGGTGGTGACGATCCATCTTTTGCCGTCTGATGTAGTTGGGAGGGGCCTGAAGAGGTCAATTCCGACGACAGAGAACGGCTCTGATGGACAAGGAAGTGGTTGTAGGGTCCCGACTGGAGCAGTAGTGGGCCGCTTGCGGTGTTGGCAAAGTGCGCACGAGGCAATATATTTAGCTACTGTCGTGGAAAGACCTGGCCAGAAGAATTGACTGCGGATGCGCTTGTATGTTTTGTAGTTACCTAAGTGTCCTGACGTCGGGTCGTCGTGGGAAGCGCGCAGAACTTCAGTGCGTAGTGCGCGTGGTACGACGGGAACCCATCGGTGGCCTTCCGGGTAAAAAATGTATCGATATAGCACATCGTCCTCCTACTTGAATAGTCGGAGTTGTTTCCGGAGCCTGGCATTAGGGCAAGATAAAGCGCCGGTAAGCCGACCGATGATGTCAGTGCAATAAGAATCAGCTCGCTGGTGAGTAGTAAGTACTGACGGACGGGTGGATGACTGTAAAGAAGAAATGGCTGATATCGACGAAATGTACTCCGTATAGCCAATTTGACAAGGGGATGTGACGTGCGCCGAAAAGTGCGGCAAGTGCATCGTGACAAAGCGTCGGCATCTTGATGTTGTCTTCCAGTCGTCTTGTAGATGACGTCAAAGTCATATGATTGTAATCGGAGAATCCAGCGGCCAAGTTGTCCGGACAAGTTTTTGATTGTGGACATCCAGCAAAGAGCATGGTGGTCTGTCACAACAGTAAAATGTCCACCTTGTAGATACGAACGAAATTTTTGGATGGACCAGACAACAGCCAAGCACTCTTGTTCGGTTATCGAGTACCTCTTCTCTGCAGAGGTCAAAATGCGGCTTGCATACGCGACAGCTTTCTCGCGAAAGGCATGGTCATGCTGGAGGAGTACGGCGCCAATTCCTTGTCCACTAGCGTCCGTGTGTATTATCGTAGGTGCCCTGTCATCGTAATAACAAAGAACCGGTGAGAACGTCAGTGCCTGCTTGAGTTCTTGAAATGAGGCTTCGCATTGATCATTCCATTCGAAGGAACCGGTACTAACAAGGAGCTTGTAGAGAGGAGCGGCAATAGTGGCAAAGTTGCGAATGAAGCGGTGAAAGTACGATGCGAGACCAAGAAAACTGCGTAGTGCTTTGGAGCGAAATGGTCGCGGAAAGTTGAGGACTGCAGAAATTTTGTCCGGAACGGGCTGGATGCCATCTTTACTAACGAGATGTCCTAAAACTTTTATAGCTGTGTTGCCAAAATGGCACTTCTTTGTGTTTAGTTGAAGTCCAGCATTGGAGAGACATGTGGGCACTTGATCTAGGCGTTGCAGATGATCAGAAAAAGTGGAAGAAAACTCGACGATATCATCGAGGTAGCATTGACAAGTTTCCCACTTGAGGCCACGAAGAACAGTGTCGATCATCCTTTCAAATGTGGTGGTAGCACTAGATAGGCCGAATGGCATTACGTTAAACTCGTAAAGACCGTCCGGCGTAGAAAGGGCGGTTTTTTTGTGTGCTTCGTCCATTGGCATTTGCCAATACCCGGACCAAAGGTCAAGGGTGGAGAAGTATTAGGCGCCTTGCAATGAGTCAAGTGCATCATCTATACGGGGTATCGGATATACATCCTTTCGGGTAATCTTGTTGAGCGCACGGTAATCAACACAAAATCGTACCAATCCATCCTTCTTTTCTACCAACACAACGAGTGATGACCAAGAACTGGTAGAGGATCGTATGATGTTTCTTTTTAGCATATCGGTCACGTTCTTCTCGATGATTTTGCGCTCGGCCAAGGAGACTCGGTAGGGACGACGGCGAACAACAGTCTGACCTTCAGTGTCAATGCGATGATGCGCAACTGGGTCTGTCCTAGTGCCGAAGCATAGGCGTCGAAGGAGGCCTGGTGTTTCATTAGCAAATTTAGCAAGGCCTCACGTTGAGAAGCAGAAAGGTCAGGATTTATCCCGGGAGCAAAGGAGGAGGAAGTAACAGACTGGGCCTGTTGTGGCTGAGCTGTGAAGGTGTCAAGGGAGACCAAAGATGCCGGTTGGGTATCCACATAACATGACACTGCAGAACCTTGGGAAAGGAGGACAGGCTCTGGGGTAGGGTTCAGGCCAAGGATTATCGCAGCACTGTCTTTGAACCGCACCAGGCTGGAGGGGACTACAACGTCGCGAGCTAGACAGCTGCTATAAGGGGTGATAAGGACGTCACCATTGGAAATATTCGGAGAAGTAATGGTGATGAGTTGCTCCTGACCCTGGAGCAGTATGGATTCGGAAGCTGTGAAGAAACGCAACGGTTTTTCGTCGACGCGTTCGCTACAGTGATCGGTCTCGGTCATCTCGACTACACGTTGACGGCAAGAAATTAATGCAGATGCTGATCAGAGAAAGTCCCAACCTAAAATTAGTTGATGAGCACATCAAAACTAAGACAGCGAAGGTGATGTGATGACAAATACCATCAACGAAGACATGCGCTGTACATTGGGCCGATTGTGTAAATATTGCTCCATTGGCCCCAATCAAAGATTATCCAAGGTAGGGTGTCTTCACTTTTCGCAATCGAGAACACAAGTCGGCACGCATAACTGAAATAGTTGCTCTCGTGTCCACCAAAGCCAACACCCGCACGCCTTGCACAGTTACCAATAACATGATTGACGGGTCGTTCAGGAGGACTTAGGTCATTTCGCCGCGATGCAGTTTTCCCTCCAAAAACTGCACTGTTTAGTTTTCCGATCGCTGGGCAGCCAGTTGAGAGACAGGCCGAAGTGGTGAAACAGAGCGTCGGAGTGGCGAAGAAGAGCGTGGTCGGGATGCACGTGTATTGTTTGTCGTGTTGAAAATGCGCACAGGAGACGGTGATCGGTGGTTGGAACGACTGTCGGCATAACGGTAGTAACCTCAAGCACATGTGTCGTCTCGTTCAAAAGCGGCTTAACCACGACGTTCATCTTGCTGCTGACGTCGACATACCCGGGAAATGTGTCCTCCAATTCCATAGTAGTAGCAAATAGGCCATGGGGCTCGCCAGGAAGAATGGTAGGTTGGGTTCGGTGGACGGGTGACTAGAGGTGCGAGATGTTTATGCTCAGGCACAGGTTGTGGTACTTCAGACGGCAATGGTTGCATTGAAGCGATCTCTGCATAAGAAGCAGGTTGGGGGCATGGTGGAGCACAGTGGGTTCTTTGAAACGCTGACATTTCTTCCCTAATAATGCCACGCAGATCGCTGGAGGCGGGTTGAGCGGGAACGTTGTTAGAAGGAGGTAAACTGCAGGCTTGCAATTCCTCACGAATTATGGCTCGAATGATAGATCGGAGCTCCATACTGTTTGCAAGGGGGTTCTCAGAGAAGTCGAATCGCAGGCGGATTGACTGCAAGGTATCAAGCCGTCGGCATACAGAGACGACGTAGGAAGCCCTGGAAGGGTTGTGTGCGACGAGGGCGTTGAAAGCGGTAGGTCCGATACCCTTCAGAAAGTGCCGGACACGATCACCTTCTGGCATGGTGTCGTCGATACGGCGGCAAAGTGCAAGCGCATCCTCAATATAGGAACTGAAGGACTCACCACAATGTTGAACGTGTTCTGCCAGTTTCTTGCGAGCAACTTCTGAACGGACGGTCGGTGTGCCGAAAATGCGTCGGAACTGGTCTTTGAAGGAAGACCAATCGCGGAAGTCGCTTTCATGATTCAGGAACCACGTTTTGGCAACCTGAGAGACGTAAAACTGAATGCGTGCTAATTTCGATGCCTCGTTCCAGTTGTTGTAGACACCTGACACCTACGCAGTCATAGTTGTCGAGCCAGTCTTCGACATCTTCGCCAGGCGGACCGGAAAAAATTGGAGGCTCCCGAGGGGGGTTGTTGACCGGGCTAGGGTTGGCGGCTGGTTGTTGCGCCGGCGGGTGGTTCGGTTGGGCTTGCTCTTGCACCATGGTGCTCTGCTGGCGTAAGCGACGTCCCGAACAGAGCTGTAGGAGCTGGCTTTGGATGGAGAGAGGTCGAAGAGATCGGGAAGCACCTTCCACCCCTTAAAATACAACGGTTCAGCTGACGCTTTATTCAAGCAACAGCAAGATGGCGCCGACGAAGAAAAAGAACGGGCCGAAGACTGATGATGGTTATTGACAGATGAGAAAGATGACGTCCAATGAATTCTTACAAGTTCATTACCACCGTTCTCATCTTATACGATTATGATTTTTTTTCTTTGATTCTGTTCACCAAGAAATGTGGGACAATTGATGAGTCTAGCCAGGAAAGCTTAGTTGCTGACGGTGATTTGCGCTATACGGCGTTTACCACGTGTTCGCACATGTTCTTGCTCTAGTAAAAATTTGAAAATTTTATATAACAGTTCAGCAGAAAGCTTTAATCAATGGATTACGTGCATGTGAGTTCCACAACAAAGTTCTGTTTAAGGGGACAAGAATCTTTTTTTTTCGACAAAAATCACCACTGCCTTACTAATTAATGCCACACAAACACTGAAAACATTGTAAAAAAGATAAAACTTTCAGTGAAATCATACGACGTTTTATATAAGGCATGACATCTGAATTATTTTCAATGCCTGAGCTCTTGAAAGCGTTCGTAAGTCCAAGCACAAGGTTGCGCACGGTAACTGTGTTTTAAGTGCAATTTAAGTACGGATGTGTCACAGTTTATGTGATTGTAATATTTATATGTAGTGGTACCATGGCCAGATAAACACAACTAAGGCTCCTCGCATGTTACATCAACTGCAGCGCTGTCGTTGTACACCTACCAACAACGCGAAAGTGCATGGCCTAGAGCCTGTGTTTTTTTTCTTTTTTTACAGCCGAGTTGCTATAAAACGTTGCATTCATGCACCAGTTTAATAGTCCCCAAGTTTGGGAAGATGTCAAGAGCATTTTGCGATGTCCTTGAAATAGAAAGTGGCACCCACTCTGAAATCATTCTGGTGAATGCAGGGTACGACGCACTCTGGAAAGCACTCTGGAAAGTTGCACTTGCCCATCTTATTACAATGCATTAGCTGTCGAACTAGACCAAATGCTTTCGTACGTTGTTGCAGGCATACGTAGAAACAGTTGAGCTCACGCGAACATGACCGGACAAACCACACTTTAAAATACGACGTGACTAGCCGACAATGCACGGAGCAATCCACACTTCGTCTTTCAGCCAGTTGCTGCCAGGCGGCGACTCTGCTCGATCTCGCGACCAATAGGGCGTCCACTTAGAATTTTGGCTGAAGAAGCTCTTGTGTACTGTAAAAGCGGGAATACAAGTCGAGATATCTTCGTTCAAACAACAAGCCACAGTCGCCCTTCGTCTTATATAGCAGTTAGTCAATACTGTCACGCTGGAAACGTGTGGCGTGCATGTATGTCAGAAGCTACACATGGTAGTATCTTTCTTCATATCTCACTTTTATTGAAATAGTGGTTTTCATGAGAACTACGCATAATTTTGAAAATTTTAGTGATTTTTGCATATTTTTGTTCTATAGAAATAAGCTTTCTTTGTTATACTGCTTCAAATTTGAGATTTAGTGATAAGAAATAGATTTGTTTTTTTCATTAGCTGCTCCAAATTTGAATTTTCATGCTTTAAAAGGAAAAATTTGCTGCTCCGAAAATTCCTTCAAACCCCAATTCTGTCTCTTTATTTTCCAGAATAAAACAAAAACATGACATTCTGGATGGTCTCCTGGGCTAAAAGCTGTGATGAAACAGCTTTACTAAGGCCCAGAAGACCAGTTACATGGCAACAAGTGACACCTGAAAAGTTTTGCTCCAAAAAAGTACAATTAATCATCACACATGGTAGAAAAAATATTTAAAAAACAAAGCATATATCAACACCTTTACAAATGCAACCGAGAATTATATTGAATGAAATTTCCAATAACAAACAAACAATAACAGAACACTCAAGTTTATTTACAGAAAAAAAAACGTAATACTGAAAGTACAAGAAAAAAACTACAGCGATGGTACACTTGTAAATTTGGCAGTAAGCTACAAGAAACAGTAATATCCACACAATATAAAAAAGCATGGTAGCTAACCATACATAAAGGTATACAGTGAATTGTGGTACAGCATGAATAAATAATTGAAATCTAAGAATCCATTAGTAAAAAAATTAATTTACGTAATGTCTTTAGCGCTGGTTTATGTAAATGCCTATGCTTGTTATGAATACATGGGACGTTATATTTCGGTGACTGAAGTTTATAGTCGGTGCGGAAGCGTGGTATAAGCCCGCATCCAACATTCCGAGTATTGATAGCGCGACTGTTACGTTGAAGTGCAGCCGTGAACTCAATAAATTATTGACATGAAGAAGAACATATGTGAAATGACCGGGGGATGCGGAACTCGTACATATATTGGATTTTAATTACACTGTAGTTACGAAAATATGCCGATGTCGGTGATAAATAACCAGTGTTGGCAATGTGACGGACAGCTTTCTTCTGTAAAAGCAATATTCTGTTCATGTTGCGTTGAGTTGTAGTAAGCCAAACCAGACTTCAATAATGTATGTGGGATTGAAAAAGTGCTGAATATATGCTGACTTTTATTTGTGGAGAGAGAATTTCATGACATCGTGACAGAGCTCCCACTGTAAAAGAAAGTTTCTTGCATAAATGACTTACATGAGAGTCCCAACCTAAATGAGATGAAAATGTTACACCGAGATTTTTATGTTCTACAATATTCATTTTTTGGTCTGCACAAATTATATCTTGTTTAATGTCCAGAATCCTATTCCTAGCTCTAAATATTATTACATTCACTTTTTTAGGGTTAATTTTAAGTTTATTTGATAGTGACCATGATGTAATATTACAAAAGAAACGATTACAAATTTCTACCAACGTATCAGTATCTGCATGGCAAAACAAGACCGTGGCATCATCAGCATATATTATAAATTTTACGGACTTGTTGATATTCACAATGTCATTGATAAAAACAATGAAAATACGGTACCCTAATAGACTTCCTTGTGGGACACCTCTACTGACAGGTAATAAAGATGAGTGATGGTCACCTAAACAAAAATATTGTGATCGCTCTGCTAAATATAATTTTAATAAAGCCAGGGAGTGCCTCAAACGCCATAGATTTCTAACTTATGAAGTAGCGTGCTAAGGTCAATAGAATCAAAAGCTTTAGTGAAATCAATTGGTTTTGGCTGGTGCACCCCTGTAAGCTGTTAAAGACACATAACACCATAGGAACGCACAAGTAACGAATGCAGTTTGTGCTGCAGACAAAATCGTAGTTGCTATCAATGAGATGGGCACATGGAATTGTGCCTCGCATGCATTTACATGCATGGACGTCACTAATAAGGTGGTCGGACGGACGAATAATATAAACTATGAGGGTGCACGACCATGGTGCTTTTGCTTGTGCTCGTAAATGTGATTAGTACAGTGATGCTGACTGCACTGTTTTGTTGCAGTAAGAGAGTGCTCATTTTGTTTGCCCTCACGTTTACGTTACTCACACTTGCTGCTCTTCATCGATTGTCCAAATGAATGGTTGCAGCCGAGTGTGCCAATAATTACCAATACTTTCATGGCATTGATTATTCTCAATCCTTACTAGGTCCGAACAAAACTCTGGATTCTTGAGGATCAAAGTGACAAGCTTGTACTATACTAACGATGCAAACTCCAGAGCTAACAGCAACATTTATAAAGTTTTTTCTTAACATTTGTCTTAATCAGGGCTTTAATTATTTCTTTAATCAAGGTTACTTACTCAAAACAACTTGCACTTTTTCAGTTGCGGCAGGCACCTTCACATTTGAATCCTTTTTGTGTGGCATGCCTGGCCTGTCAGGCTCCTTTCAGCTGCCTCTGATGTCGTCCAAAGGTGCCGTGCCACATCTGAAGTGCACCTCGCATCAGAGGTGATCCTAATTAAGTATTGTCATTTCATTTCGGGCACCAACACCCATCGTCCGATCAGCACCTGCACAAGTAATTTCTAAAGCATATGTCTTTTTCTCTCAACATACAGCACCATAAATTAGCCCTTTCAGGATTAATAATAACGTACACGTATGTCATCTGCTACTGCGCTCCTGGAGGTCAAGGATATATATGTACATCATCACTTCTATGCTTAAAAAACTCTGCTTTTTCTACAACTTTTTCTTGCTTGGCATGTGCTGGCGCATTGCAGGAATACGTAAAAATGTTTTTTGTACTACTGTCTCTCTCTTCAAATGTTTTACTGGTATAATGCACTGGCTAGTTTCAGTCTCATCTTTTGGCCATTCCCCACTTGTGCTTACCTGTAACACTGATGGCTTTTTGCTTTAGAATGTTTCAGAGGTGACTCATACTCTCATTAATTGCTCCAAGCTGTGTGGGTACGCAATTGTGCCTAATTTCACGCAGATGAACCATGCCGCTTTGATTGCGGTCCCTTTTAGGGGACACACAAGAGTCGCTTCCATCTTACGGGCAATTAGACAAATGATTATTATAGGTTTCGGACTTGTTTTTGTTTACCAGCACATGCTCAAAACTAGTTTTCTTCAGTGTGCTTGCCCGCGCAGTTTGCTTGCGCTATGGAAGCGCGGGTTGGTTTCTGTAGACCACCGAGTCAGAATCTGATTTAGCTAATATGAGCCCATAACACAAAGACTTATTAACGAGTTAAGAAAAATGTTGAAGTGTGAGTGAGATCTCAAAAGCGTGCCTGACATGACAATGCAGACTGCATAAAAATAGGGCTTACTGCCTCCCTAATCCCACTTAACACCACTTCGTGCGATTGTTTTTGGACATCTGTAAACTACACAGAGGTTTAATGCAACGTATATTTGTGTGATATAACTTCCTCTTGAATTTGTTAACTTCCTCTTGTGGTTACTTATGAATAAACTATAATTACCAACACAAAAAATTGTTTTGTCACTTTCTGGTCACAGTAAAAAATTCCAATTTTTTTCTCAAGCATATTAGCCAGAACAATCAAAATCGGCTATGAAAACATTAAGGCATCTAAATAGTCTACTTGTCATTGATTGAATGCTTTCATATTAATAGCGAACACACACAAGGACACGAGAGTAAGAGGCAGTACAACTGCTAAATTTCAAAATACTTTCAATCGACCTAACAAGCAACACACAGCATTGCACTGTGTGCACACAGGCAGGTGCCTTGTCACAGACAAAGTATATGCAAAAGGAACTTCACTGTTGCCTGTATTTGCCACCTGTAAACACTTGGTTTTTGCTTGCACGAGAGTGTAACTCTTTTTAAAACAATCTGATGAATGGAGTACTCACACGTGCGTCTCCCGCACTGTAAATTTCAAGAGCCTCCACTAACTCCCTTTATATTTGCTGCTCTCTAATCTGCATTACAAAAGCAGTGTCATATGCCGGAATACAACCTTTGCACATTTTGTAGTGCATCGCCAATAAACCTTCCAATGCTAGAGATCTGACAGCCATGCAATGCTGCCTGGGCCATTCATTGATGCATCTTCTGGCCTGACCTATGTAGGCTTTGACGTAGGAAAATAGAATGGAGTGCACAACTCCTGTTGTGCAAGTTGTAAACTGGAATTAGTGTTTCTTAGAACACTATGGCTTCTCAGGCTTCGTCACTGTTGAGCATTAATAAGAACGCGAGCAACGAACTTTCGGGCTAACTTTTTCTGATGATTTTCCAACAGGGATGTTCACATACTTTTTGATATCATGTTGACCTACGATCTAGTAGTTGAACCTTGATTTGATTGATATGTGGAGTTTAACGTCCCAAAACCACTATATGATTATGAGAGACGCCGTAGTGGAGGGCTCCGGAAATTTAGACCACCTGGGGTTCTTTAACGTGCACCCAAATCTGAGCACACGGGCCTACAACATTTCCGCCTCCATCTGTACTTGAACCTGCTCACGTGCAAGGTTCTTCATGATAAGTTTTAGACCTGGTATTCTTTGCTCGCAAATTTGTTAAATTCACGGTGGTTGTGGAGACCGGGCTGTCAGATCACTATCTTGTCTATATTTTCTTGCTGCTTACTTCCTGCAGTAAAAGCGATAAATAATGTGCCCATTCTGTTAAAGGTTATTCTCGCGCAAATAATGCATGTGTGATTCATTACTTAGAAAACTGCTTCACCGATTTTGAAGAGAATTATGTGGACATACTTTGGACTCGCTTCAAAGATATGTGTCGTTTTTGTCTAAACAAATTAATACCAAATAAAAAAACGATTACACAAGCGAACACCATAGATCAATCGTAACTTTATTCACATGAAGCGCAAAGTTAAGCGATTGATGAAGGCACATGATCAGCTGGACTTGATATCAAAATTACAAAACGAGCTCGCGTTTGCGGTGGGTAATTCGTAGGACTATTATTACTTCACCGCATCCCTGCCCAATTCATAAAAAATAATCCAAGTAAGTTTTCAAGTTACATTGCCGCAGAGAAAAAAAAAACATCATCACAAATGACAGTGAATGAACAGATCGTTACTGAGCAGCTACAACTTGCCAATCACTTTAATAAGTTTTTTCACGGTGTTTTTTTAAATTCTGGTGATTTTTCACACAGCTGTACAGTGTCGCAACTTTCTAACTCAAGTTTTATATCGAAGCCGGGTGCAATTGCTATGCTGCTAAACATCAAACCCAATAGTTCTAGTGGACCTGAGAATATTTCTAATCCATTTCTTCGTAAATATGCTGTAACTTTATCAAAGTTTCTTGTTATAATATTTTGTACGTCTTGGTTGTCAAAATTACCGAGTGATTGGAGGACAGCCCGCATTGCACCAATTCATAAGAAGAGAGATCGTATTCTCGTTGACAATTACCGTCCTCTTTCTTTAAACTCGTCATGCTGCAAACTTATTGAACATATAATCACAAACAGCATAACTACATATTTAAAGAAGCATTCTGTTTTAACTAAGTGTCACCTTGGGTTTAGAAGGGGCATTCGGCTGTCACACAGCTGATCACTGTTGCTCATTTCTTTGCGTCAACTCTTGGCAAAAACGGACAAATCGGTATGATTTCTCTAGACTTCCGAAGAGCTTTGGAAACTGTCCCTCACGATAAATTGATTCTGAAGCTTGTAATCGCAGGAATTCCAAGATTGTTCATTTCTAGGGTTGCAGCATATCTAAGAAACCGGCATCAATTTGTGGAAGTAAATGGTGAAACATCGGGCTCACTTCCAGTCACATTAGGCGTGCCGCAGGGAATTGTCCTCGGCCCTCTTCTGTTTATTATACACATTGCCGAAATTGTTAATATGGTTGAAGGTGGTGTCCAGATTCAATTAGTTGCTGATGATTGCGTGCTTTTTAATGTCATTGATTCTATCAATGATCATATATCATTCTATTCACCATATATCATTCTATCAATGCTCATATAATAGTTCAAATAGTATTCTTGAATGGTGCATGCACTGGGGAATGACACTAAACGCAGACAGAAACGTACTAATGTGAATGACCCGTACGAAATCACCTTTGCTTCACACGTATAAATTAGGTTCATCACACCTGCATGAAATAATGCAATACAAGTATCTAGGAGCCACCTTTAACAACGCTTTAACAAGGAATGACCACATTAGTAAAACTTGCTCCTAAGCCTTCAGAAAATTATGCCTCCTGAGGCACAAACTTAAAAAAAAGCAGCTTTCTACGTAAAACTGGTATGTTATAACACCTTAATGAGAACCAAACAAGAATATGCATGTATTGTTTGGGATCCGTAAACAAAAACTATTATCAATAACCTCTAGAGAGTTCAGCGAAAGGCAGTTAGATAATATTCAACAAATTCTCCAGACAGGATTCATCCACAGAACTCATGAATGCTAACCACGTTGAACTACTCTATATCAGGAGACAGAAGCACAGACCGGAATTTCTTAAACTAGTTTACACGAACAATTCACCCCTAGACTAATTGTTATGTCTTTCGCCCCTATTAAGCCGTACCGCTCATCACCGTAGACAAGATGCATTATTATCCTACTTCGCTAGAACAATCACGTTGTAAAATTTTTTCCTTTGTAAAATAACTGAATGAAATTGTGTAATCGAATCAACACCAGCATGCTGATTATTATAATTTGTTTGTATAGTGTTCTGCCAAACGTATTGAATCTAATTCTGTATTAGTGTTCTTGTTTCGTTTATTCTTTTTCTTTTCGTCATGTTCACTGTTGTACGATTTTATTTGCCTTCCCTGCTTAAACTACGTGTCCGCAGTATTTGATAAATAAATAAATAAATAAATAAATAAATAAATAAATAAATAAATAAATAAATTATTTCTGCGTGCCAGTGGCGCGAAGATGCGTGCCAGTCTTATCTTCTTTGTCGTCTTCATCTCCATGCGACTGGCACATAGCAGTATTCTCAACAACTTGCATCATTGTGAGAGCCCCGTTTTTAGCATCTTACATATTTTGAAGATGCGTGCCGAGGTAGGGGGGTTAGTTCACTCATAAAAGGCTTGCGGATGGCACCACCCAGCTTTTAAATCTTTTCCTTAGTATAACAGGGGAGCGCATATGCTAGATGTACAAGCCCCGTTCCAAGTTCTAAAAAGATTCGTAATTTTTAATTGGTTCTGTAGGGTATGGAGAAGCCATGCCTACGTGTGGAATTGTGAAAGCCGTGCCCACACACGTGCAGGCTAGGTCTAGTAAACAAGGTTCTATGTAAGTCAGGCTACCCTGAGGCAACCATGATGCTCATAGCTGAAATACTCTGAGAATGCTAGCTACACAGGAAAAGAGGCCAATGTAGATCTGGACAAATGCAAGCTATAGGTTGCAATCCCGTACGCTCATGGTGTTTCTCATCAGCTGAAGAAAGTTTAGGTGGCGCCAAAGTTTGGTCTTGGCGTGATCATGGAAAAAAATATGCTTGTCGGCCCATCAACAACACTGAAGAGCTCCTCCGCCGAGGGGTGTGTGGAAGTAACCTGGAGATGCGCAAATGCTTGGGCAGTTTCTTGCACCTGTGGTCCTTCCACTTTACAGGGGCTGCCGCAGCTGTACACAACAAACAAGATAACTGAAGCGTCCGCGCACAACTTTCTTTTTTTTTGTTGCAATGATGACAACTCTAGAACAAAAAACACCCACATATTGACGCACATACCATACTTATTCGAATATAGGCCGATAGTTTTTTTTCCTAATTTCTTTGTAACAAACTCTGTGGTCAGCTTAGATTCAAGGATTTTGAAAACACTTCATGTTTCATTGAAAACGGTGGTTCACAACTAGCGCCACCCATACAGTACTGTAGCCGTTAGTAGGTGAGCCAACAACTGGCTTAGGTACACACATAAGGCCCCCATTTCGATGTTTGGCGTGAATGCTGAGGTGAGCCGTTTGTCATTTCGAGTCGTGTTTCGAGTCGTCTGTGTGTGACATAGCTTTTATCCTAGCCACTGAGTTGTCGTCCAATGTTCAAGACAGGCGGGACTTAGCGTGAACGAAAGAAATGTGCGTCATTGGAGGGGCTGCAGTGTGGGAAGATATACCAACAACTTTGATTCTGCGCTCATTTAGGAAGTGCGGCTTATCCAATGCGCTCGATCGCACCGAGGATCGTGGATTGTTTGGAAACAGCGACAAAGAAGTCAGCGACGAGGGAAGCAGTGACGATTTGGAATGGGCGCGGTACCGTAATGATGCAGATAAGTAAAAGCAGCGTGAAACACACACACACACACACACACACACACACACACACACACACACACACACACACACACACACACACACACACACACACACACACACACACACACACACACACACACACACACACACACACACACACACACACACACACACACACACACACACACACACACACACACACACACACACACACACACACACACACACACACACACACACACACACACACACACACACACACACACACACACACACACACACACACACACACACACACACACACACACACACACACACACACACACACACACACACACACCATCACCAGTGGCTGTGTGTTTCTCGAGTTATATTCATCATGAACCAGCGGCTTTGTTTCATCTTCTTGTTCAATAAGTATTTTCTCTTTGTGAACGCTGTCGTCCCTGTTTTGTTCAGCCTAAATTCGGGATAATCATCACGGAAGAAGTGGGGCGTGGTACACAACACGGACTGGAGGAGATAACGACAAAAGGGCACACTCGCAACTGAAAGTTTATGGAAGGTGCACGCATATATAGCTTACAAAAATTTTCACACAATACAAGTTATCTCGCCTAAAGTACGAAAAAAAAACCATCACCATTTCGCAAAAGATCACCAAGTATAATCAAAGTGCATGCACCCGAACAGAGGGAATAAGCAAAAATATGCATAGGTAGATAAAATAATAAAGATTAGTACGGCAATTTTATCGAATATAAGTACTCTTCCTCTGAAATGGCAATTGAGGGGTGGCTAACACATTTTCCCCCACTTCTCTCAATGTGGAATCATTCGACTATTTTTCGGGTGGTCTTATCCCTGCGCCTTGATTGGACAGTCGCGTCAACAAAAAATACTGCTGCCACACATAATATAATGCGTCCTTCGTCCTTTGAGGTCACCGCTCTGTAATGCTCCTTTAAGCGAATATTTAAACAATGGCCTGTATGTGTGGCTGTTAACTGTTTTTTGTTGACGTGACCGTTCTATCAAGGCATAGTAATAAGACCACCTGCGAAATAATCGAATAATTCCACATTAAGAGATGCGGGGGGGAAATGTGTTAGCCACCCCTCAATTGCTATTTCTGAGAAAGAGTACTTATATTTGGTAAAATTACTGAACTAATCTTTTTTGTTTATTTTATTCGCCTATGTGTAATGTTGCTTATCTTCTCTGTTTAGGCGCGTGCGCCATCATGATATTTGGAGATTTTTTTTGCAAAATGGCGATGATTTTCCGTTTTTGCGTTTTTTATGGTGAAAAAACTTGGGTTCTGTGACAATTTTTGTAAGCTTCGTCAGTGTGCACCTTCAATAAACTTTGAGTTGCAATTGAGCGCTTGCGTTGTTGTTCTCTCCTCCAGTCCGTGTTACGTACCGCGCCCCACTTCTTTCATTGAACCATTACCAACTAGCCGAAATGGCTGTTTTGCTACAATACATTTCCGGATAAGTTTGTTCTTTTTTATTTTTCAGGCTTCGCAGTTTCGGAAGGTTGACTTAGAATCAAAGTCTGCCTAGGTTCAAGCAAATACAGTACTTATTTGATCTTTTTGTAGTCACTGTGCTTTATCAACTATATCTCTGACAGGTGCCACAGATATGCGTCATACATTCAATAATATTGTTATGGGAAGGATTATTCACCGACAGCAGGTCTTGCTGACGGCTTAAAGAGCGCACAGTCATGCAGGCCAACGGGGGAAGCTAGAGACCAACCCACGACAAACACGTTGTCGTCTTCCTCCTTTCGGGTGTCATTTCAGCTGTGCCGAAGTGACAGTTCCATACACGTATCAATATTTATTAGGTATACTTAACGCCCCAAAACCACCATGGCAATATAGAAGATGTCATAGTGAACGGGTCGGGAAATTTGGCCACCTGGGTTTTTTTAACGTGCACACAAATCTGAGCACACGGGCCTACAGAATTTTCGCCTCCATCGAAAATGCGGCCGCCGCAGCCGGGGTTTGATCCCGCGACCGGCGGGTCAGCAGCCGAGTGCCTCAGCCACTATACCATTGCAGCGGGTTTCCCCATACATTCAGGATTCAGGGGCACATCTTCGAATGTTTCTGAATATTCTACTCGAGTGGCATGCATAATTCATTTACTTCGGAACATGGTGAAACATACGTGAGCGTCATTGAAATCTTTGGAATGTACGATTACACATGTACACAAGCTAGCACATTCCACTAAAGATCTGTTTCTCAACAAGTGGCAATTAATTGTGAGCTTGCTGCTATCATTGTGCTGCTAATGTTTCTTGTCTCGCAAATTCTTCCTCAACTAAATCTTACATCTTTACTGGTTTGACTGGCATGTTTTTTTTTCTTGTAACCACTCTATAAGGGTAAGAAACCTAGCACCCAACAGTTAGACAATAAGAACTGCACTGCGACCAGTTACAGATGTTGGAGCGAGCTATTATATGCGTTGCTACCAGATTTGCCAGTTTTCTTCGTTTCATGCGGGTCTAGCAGTCAAGACTATAATCACCTTCCCCATCCCATTGTCCACGTCTCTGATCAAGATATAAGTCTGCTGCCTACAACTACGCGCCTCGTTCATTTCCCCTGCAAGGCCCTTCACGTTTAATATGAAATGAAACAATGCTGATGTGATGGTGAAATAATAAACTCCTCTGGAAGTCCTATTCCTGCAAAAAGTAACAAATATGTGAATACAAGCTTCACATTCAGGCACACAAGACAATACCTTCATTCATAAAAGAATCCAGCAGAAATTCTGCCGCAACATGTTCACTTGCAATCTCTATGACCATGCCTGAATGGCTGGTCAAATCTGTCATCTCTGCGTTGGCTACATGGCCCGTAAGATGATGTGGCGAAGGGGGCACTTGACTGCGAGCAACCTCTGCATTCAGATTCAACATAATGTTCACATTAGTTCTGGCAACACCCCTGCATGCCGTGAAGAAAGATAACTTGCCACTGGCAGGCACAAAATCCGTGACTTTCGATTGACACGATCTATGTTATTCGAAGGTCGCAGGTTTTGTCTCTGCCTGTGGCAAATTATCTTTTCGTGCACTTTGCTGTCTCCACATTTACATTAAATTGCTTCTGATAACTTTCCCTATAGTTCTGTGACATTATTGGCTGTTAGTCTTCTTTATTATAGTGTAGACAAGCATTTTAAATGCAAATAAACAGCATAGCTACATAGCGCTTCCACGACCAAAATGATAATGACACGTGCTCTGTGCGTAGATATGCAAACCATGTGTTTGTTTATATTAGTCTATTGCGCAAACCTTTCAGTACCGGTTGTGGTAACCTTGTTAGTAACACAGCGGAACAAAGCACCTTCAGATCATCTCTAGCAACACACTTCTTTATGTTTGACTCAAGTGACGCACCACGTAGTTTCGGTTTCGTCCTTTGAGTCAATGCTGTTTGTCGCGCCTTCAAAACGTATGGCTGTCTGGTTTTCAACCTCTCAAAGGGTGACCATTTTTTTCTTGCTCATTTACCGCTTCCTAGGGCACAGCCACACCTGTTTCCATGCAGCTGCTGACTGAGACAAACATGCAGCACTGACTGTGTTTCCTGTTAGGGGACTCACGAAAACCATCCCAGTTTTGTTAGTGATAAGATGGATTGTTATTTTTTCTGACTTGCTTTTTAAATTTCTGGATGCGCACACAACAAACCATACACTTTTCCTCAATGCTCTCATTCATGCAGGCCACTTGCATTATGGCACTGTGTGCCAGTATCTTAGCTGCAAGTTGGTGTAGCGGCGATTCCTGTGAATCCCTGCTCGACTGCCAAATCATAACTTTATGGTGGATGTCAGTCCATCATATTGAGAGTTTGAAGAGTGCGTGACACCTTAGAAGCGCGCGTGGCGAGATGATGCCGACTTAGTCACAGGTGACTTTTTCCTCAGTCTTTACACAACGGCACTTAGTGCACTTATTGTTGCATGTCTGTGAGCTGCACGGAGAGTAAGCCACTTACTGCAACGAATAGTTCTTCAAGAATAGTATAAGCTCTTTTTATAATTTATGATGTTGTTTTTCATTACAAAATTCTTTGTATATAGCAACATAATTTTTTGTTTCCTTGAAGCAAAGTTCAATTGAAGAATTTAAATCAACAATCGAAATATTTTGCACAACAGGCCGGAGTTTTTTTTTTAGTGTCAGAAAAGGTAGTGCAGCTTTCTTCACTGAGAGAGAAAAATCACACTCTAGGCATGCCGAAACAGTGGAGCAAAATATGTGCGAGATAGTCAGAACCCAAAGTCAATAAATAATTTGTATGCTTTGCCAGGAACAGATAGCACATTATCAGATGGGGTATATAATGCAAGAAAGGCCGTAATAAAATTTTTTCTGCTGGAAATATCAACTTTATTATTTTCCATTGATCTTAGAATGATAGTCTTGTTAGTAATGTATCACCGAGAAATGCATCCTGTACATACCTATTTTGTCAAGTAAGGCATCTGTCAGCCTAATAATTTTAGTTTCAGGGGCCCGTAGGCCTCTTCTCAGCTTTTTTATTTCGGAGTATCTCTGCTGTTCAGTGGACCTCAGTTCTTGAATTTCTTTTTTCAAATGGCAATCTCACAATCCAAAAAAGATTCATTTTGCTATAAATTAAAACATGATATGGTAAAAAATATTTGTAACTAAATATGCTGCACTTCCTGCGGTAAACATTCATTCCTAAAATTCCTTTATTTCCATTCCCACCTTATGAACTTGAGAAATTTTTCTGTGAAGGGCTTCCTGTGCAGCCATTTTCTGCGGCTTTGCATCCATTTTTTGTGTGAGTTCCTTCCAGAAAACCAGATTGTTTTTTTTTCTGGAAAGCCAGAATGTTTTTAAAATAGGAATGTAATGTCACTTCATGCACCATATCTTTCAAAGTTGAGGTTACTATACTACAGAAACTACCTGTATAAAATGTCTACGTTACCCTTTAGCAGATGTTTTCCTACTTAAGGGGACCCTGAAACACTTTTTCAGCATGGTCAGGAAACGCTGCCGATCGATTGTTGGGGCTCCTAAGAATATTGCAGCTAAACAATAGTGTAGAACATTGGCCAGAATTTACAATAATTTTTGAAATCGGCTAGAGGTCTTTCGCTGCTTTTGCTAAACGTGATGGCATATACGCAAAATAACCGCATCATATACCTAAATTCCCGACCACAGACGGAATTGACGATTCTGCGCTGCATAGTTGCTGGTGCCACAACTACCTACGTGTGCAATCGCAATCACACTGAAAGGAAGCTGCGCATTCAAAGAAACAAAAGTGCTCAGCGTCATGGCGCGCTCGCGGCATACCTTGTTTCCTATGCCACACCTTTTTGCTAGCTAAGCTTCCAGCACACTTTCGACTGTCTCACAAAAATAAAAATTGATTCTTCCAAAAAAATACCAACCCTATTCTTGCGTGCTTCTTCCTACACTCCATCTGCAATGAGCCTTGGAAATAGTTCTCGCATTTTTTAAATTTTGCATTCATTTCTTGTATGGTGTCTAAAATGAAAAGAGTACGATTTTGTTGCATATATGTGAAATAAGAAACGCAAGCGATCACGCTATTTTGTGTATGGAGGTTTAACATTACCCATTCCACTGTCAGTTCCAGTGTAGTGTCATTACTTTTAATATGTGAGTGTCACAATCTGGGAGCATGCATAACATAAGTAGACTGGCAAGAAAGGAAAAACGAAAAGAAAGAATCATAGCGTCTCAGTCTTGGACAAAAGCGGACACGCCTTCGGCTATCCTGTAACCGATGCAATGAAAGCGCGCTCCGTGTTGCCACCAAGGTTTCTTCACTCGTGGGAAAAGATGCGAAGATGCGGTGTGATGATAGACATTCAGCATAGAGTGAACTAGGTTGATAATGCTTGGAAAGCAAAGTGAGAAGACATAAGTTTATCACCTCTGTGTGTTCGTATAACTTTTATATAATACATTTTGTGTTCAGGAAGAAAACAGAAAATTTCTAGGGCTTCTTTTTCTTTGTTGGACACAATAATAATGATAAGGATATTATTAGAAGTAGTCTTGAAATGACGCTGTGCAAAATAAACTCACAAAAACATAGAAATTATATTTACAAGATGCTACTGTTCTGATAAACACTACTTATTCCACGTATTATTGAATAGTTGGCTGTATTTTCGGTGAACTGCCAGCGTGTTGTGGTCACACACGAGCATGATCTGTGACAGCAATCTTCAAGAAGAAGGTTGGGAGCATATGTTTCTGTTCCTTTCCTTTTTTCAACCTTTCTTTTAATCCCACTGTTCCCCTTCCACAAAAGCTCCGGTGGTTTGCACCAGCAGGGAGCACTTGCTCGTGGCCGGAGCTGTTCGCAGTGCTTCTGCGAACTGTAGTGGCAGCTGAGCACGTTGAGAGACACGGCAACAACTGGCATTGTTGGCATGACATTGTGGTGTGCTGTAACTTCACTGAACATCATCTCCCATAGTTTACGGCACAGCTGTTAGATGCGGCAGTTTGTGAAAAAGAAAGCATCGAATTCTTTTCTTCTTCTAATTTTTGCCTAAAATGATTGTTTTTATCAATTTCAGTCCCCAATCTTTCAATTTGGCTGCAAATATGTGAACAAACATTATATTCAGCATTGATTTATTGTAAATGTGAACAGAGAAAAATGGACGTAAAGATGACCTGCTGCTGGCAGGGATCGTACCTGCAACCTTCGAATAATGCAGTCAATGTTCTAGCAACTGATTTACAGTGGTGCACACCTCCCCTTCAGCTTTATGGGAAATATATGTGCATTTAAAGAAGCGCTGCCACAAATATAAAATATTTCCTTATTGTCACTCTAAATGAAAATACTGGTGTCGATCACCCTAAACAGAGTACTGTGGTGCATGGGAATGCACCGAATATATTTGTAATATCGTTACCTGGAAAAAAGAAATAGCTTCTCAGTGACGTGTCCTTGCAGTGTGATGTCATAGGGAGACAGCCACTTGCCACACTACTAGTGGCAGATCCCTCATCTTAATAGTGATGCACGCAAACGACATGTGAATCGTCTTCCCATGACCCCAACAGTGATTTCTGCAATTTGGGCTGCGCACAGGATGCCGAGCTCACAAGCTCAGTGACACTGTAGAACTTGTCAGGATAATATTCTGTGCAGTGGAGCTGGCTTGCTAATGCCCAGCGAGGAAAACTTTAAAAATGAAGTCAAATATTTTATTAATGTTGTGTGACTCTGACATGTGGATAATGTTAACAATACACACAAAGGAAATGATGAACGTCTTTTTCACGGCGTCCCAAAATTGTGTATATACTCCTTTAAACCCGGGAGTGTGAGTTAATCTACTGAGTGTGAGTTAGTGCCATGATGGCAAGCCTAGAAGATTTTTTTCCTGTTGATGTCATGTAGCATACGATGCCATCACGAGCTGTTCCACGACCAATAATCTCTCACATGCGACCTGAAGGCATAAAGTCTGTCAGAACGAGACCCTGAGAATGAATGAGGGCAAGAAATTTAGGGCCCGTTTTCCTTAGGTAGACACAATATTCATTAGAGCTAACAGAGAGTGATGTCAGGGAAAGTATCAAGAATATCATTTGCGTAAAATATTATTACAAATGTGAAAAAACAGAAGTGGCTCAGAAGATAGGATGCCTATCTAGAGAATGCACTTTTAAAACAAAGAATTTTTTTTGGCGCGACGTGGAGATTAAGTCAGTATCACAGCACGACGCTCATGTATTATTCTTTTCCAACCATGTACATTCTTGGTTTTATCTATTTTTCCTTTTTTGCTTTTTATTGAACAACTTTTAGTTGGAAGGGTGTGCTGCGTCCACGTCCTCTCGTTTTTCTCTAGTAAAGTCTTTGCGCTAAACAGCATTATGACTGCCTTGTTCTAAGTCGCCCAACAAGCGTAGCTGTTTTGGCTAGTTGGTATGACATGACGATAGTTAGAGCGCAAGAACAGAACGACGACAAAAGGCCAAAAGGAAACTCCTTCTCGTCCTTTGTGGCCGTTCTGTTGTCGCGTAACGTCTCCGAACAAGCAACGTTGTTGAATTAAGTCAAATTATCGACCAGCCTGTTTTCTATGTCTTCAAACAACGAAATCAGCTCGTGTTGAAACTTTCCTATATAATTGGCTCTAGTAGATAAGCCCTACACGTCGCTCTTGACGTTCAGCGTTAAAAAAGTGAAAAGGTGAAAACAACATTCCTACAAATGCTACCTTCACACACGTAATATCGATCGATTCCGACGGTGTTCGGGCCGGATAAATACTGCAGCGCGATTTGTTCCTTTGAACAGCGTGCGAATACAACCGTGATTGAGAAGTTGAATGATGTCAGGAATCTACTGTAATCTCGGGTGCAGCCTGACGCATTTGTGTGAAACATACAAAAGGATGCTTGCCTGGACCATCTTTTCCAAACGGAGTGCACTGCCGTTGGACAGATGAGCAGCTAACTTGATACCCGGCGCATTGTCACAAACTTGTCGTAATTTTAAAGGTATGAAACCTGAAATGTTATTATGTAAAAATGTGAAGCAAGTGCTCACTTACCGGCGAGTGCATGTTGTTGCGGATCCCGGTGCCGAGTCGTATCCCACCGCTGCCACCAGTTGTTGTGGCTCGGGGTCTGCCCGGTCTTTTGTGGTAGCGTGGTGTAGCTTCGGGTTGAGGAAACGAACGCTGACAAAATGGGGATACGAAAAACAAACAGGTTTATGGTACTGTCTACAATTATTTACAGCATGAGGTTAGGAGTTCACAAACCACGAGCATGGTAGTTGAACCGTTACATGGTTCAGAGCCATCCAGCACTCTGCGGCGTCGTTTTAAGCCCCCTCGGGTTCCTGCTCCTTGAGTGGAACACCAATCACACACACAAAACACCACCCACAGAGCATCAGTGAGTAACGGACAGTCCGCCGAATAGTTATTGCCTCTCTCAACTCAATTCTCTGAGAAGAGGGGAAATGGGGTTCTCTCCCGGAACAATTTGGCGGTCAGGTTGCTTCTTCCGTCTTTTTTGGAAGGGCAGCGAAGGAGTCGACACTTGATTGAATCGTGGACACACGACCTGTGCGGTCGGTCTGCTTCACCGTCTCGCTAATCAAGCTGGCACGGAGGAATGGCTTGTAGGGACATTGGCTCTCGGACCATCTTCTTATCCCTTTGTCGCTCCCTGCCACTGGATCCGAGAAACTGGGGTTCCGGGCGTGGGAGCGCTGCCCGGCTACGTCTCTCAACGACAGCATGACGCCTATGGACGACGGTCATAACAGCTTCCCCCTCGCCAGACGAGTCACGGAGAGTAGCAGTGACTGCTGCTGCTCGAAGGGACAACGAAAGGGTCCGTAGTTGAATGCCAGCAACTCGCCTTCGCTTGTCGCATTGTCTGAGTAATTGCCAAAAACTTTGACAGCGTCTCTGAAACTTGATCACATTTACCAGCAAGCACTCGGCCCCCTTCGAACAAACCAAGCCAAAAGAGGGATGGCATACCAATTTTCTTCACTAGCTTTAACAAAAACTCACACTCAAAACTATCAGGACTCACTTGCGCTGAGAAACCAGACGTGCTACCTTACACATTTCACATAATAGGATGCACAAAAAAACTAAAATATCAATTTTGATACATCAAGAGCACGCCTAGATAGTTTAGAAACAGCGACTGACTGCGGCAGCGTTTCTATTCAAATTGCCCTTATACATAATGTCAAAATGATATTTTTGAAGAATCAAGCTCTACCTCAAGAGGCTACTATTCTTCGATGTCACGGTTTGCAGCCACGTGAGGGGACAATGGTCTATCTCTACTGTAAATTCTGCACTTTCAAGATAACACTGCAACTGATGAATTGCCTACACATTGCAAGCGCACTCCTTTCCCAAAGCACTGTACGTTATCTCGCGAAAGCCCAATTTCCGGATCAAGTAAAGCACAGCTTTGCTTGTTGCCGCAGTCGTCCTGACATAAAACGTCTGCCTCCTTTTCGTCGCTGACCACTTTCATCGTTTCTGTCCCGCTGGAAGCATCCGTCCGGAACTCGGATTCAGCGAGCGATAAATATGTCCTAAAGTCTGTCTTTCTCTACGGCTGCCAAGAATTGTCTACTACCGTGGCATTAAGCTATCTAGCTTTCCTGAAACTTTGGCCTACGCTGTGGCCAAAATATTCTTCGTTTGCTCAACATCAGAAAAAGGTTACGGTTCCGTTCATATGATCACTTGATCAAGCGCTCTTCAAAGTATAGCCTACAAAACATAAGAGACAAATATTTTTTCTAGAAGGTTATTTTGGTCAAAGTTACCTGCTTATGCGAATGCTTCTGAGTAGAAAAAAAAAAACCACTGGGCTTTCCTGAGCATTTCAATTACTCTCATTTTTACAGCGTTGCAAATTACATGGTACTATTAACCAAATGCATAATCCCTCACAGTTTTTCTCACATACTTACGTTACGTTGTAACACTGTGTACAACACAAAAATAATCCTAGGTGCTATACTCATCAAACGCACCTCACAATAATGCACAGGTTTCTACTAAAACTGTGCACCAATGGCTCTCAATTCTCACAGCGCGCAATGACAACTCCACTGTGTCGCGCCAAGCGTAATAATTTTACAAAATCGTTTGGTCTAGGCTAACATCTTGCTACTTGAAATTCTCATTCACGTCAAATTCACATGACAGTGAAGGCCATTTACACTTAACCTTTGAAAATACTAGAAAAATAAAAGTTTTTCAGTTTTTACCTTCTGCACATATTCGCCCGAATGAGTAAAACACTTTTAGTTCGGCAATTTTCTTTCCGTAAACTTAACATCAAATCTTGTAACCTACACAGAATTAAGACGACTCAAACATGAATCTCCAATGTTGTACTGAATAACCATACTTAGCACGCACGTGCAACAATTATTCAAACTAATCGCCCCCTTTTCTCAACTAGATTCGCTTGAATCGCACACGGTGCGGTCGCGGTCCCGGCAGTTTTCAAACACACCAGAGGCTACAAAACGCATAAATGCTAGGCTGTGTCCTGCCGTCACGCCTCATTCTGCATTTCGGCCCGCTCCCCTCAGGAATGTGCAAGGGACGCCAGAAACAGGGGGGAAGCCTGGGTAATAGTGTCTTTGTGGTCGCCCCCACGCAGTACTTAGCCGTTGCGCCTTTTGGACCTTGACCCTTCGGACAAGGCCGTTTTTCCAAAGTCGTCGAAATGAACCGCGCGTTTCGTTGGAGTGGCGCACCTCGTTTTCCCCCTCTACACTTGGCTCACAGCTTGTGCCTCCATGAACGCTAGCATTGACCTTTCCTGAAACGGATTAACGGCCTAGCCTTTCGTATTTCTTGAGACGGAGTGGGTTCTGCCCTAGGCTTAGGCAGTGCTGAATGCTTCCGCTTCTTTCGTTTTCGGCGATGTTTACTTGCCTCTTTTCTCTCTATGACATCATCATGTCGCGTCGTGACCTCAGAAGTTGGGAAGCTCATTGGAGCTGGTGCTAGGTCTTCTCTCCCGCTAACGCTTTTCGAATTCTGCGTCACGACGGACTGTCGGGCCAAATTATCTTTGTGAACGCTGATGAAACCATTAACTAGGCCCTCTCTGATGGCATCGGTGCACTCCTGAAGCGTCAAGTTCTCGCTATGTTTAGCCACTGTGCTAACCCTATCTGCATGTTATGATCTCGAGACGTCCTCTCGAGCCATGAGGATGGTTTCCAGCTTCTTACTGAGCCCACTAGGGCTGCTGGCACACCCCTCATCCTCGCAAAGACCGTCAATTGATACTGTCTCTACCTCGACACCGGTCAACGCCTCGTTTTCTACATCATTTGCATTGATGCATTGGAGAATATGCGGGCCCTTTTCTAGCGCGATCTCTGCTTCTGGCGTTTCATGACGCGCTTCAACGTCCAGCGCTTTCCGTCGCGCCTCGCTATAGACTCTTGTCTTTCTGCTTCGCGCTTTCTTTCAGACTCTTGTCTGAGCTGCTCTTCTTTTCTCCAGACAGAAGTTCCGAATATCCGGAACATCTCTGCCTTAACTACCTCGTAGTTGTTCGCGTCCTGCTCACTGAGTCGCGCAACAGCTTCATCTGCCTCGCAAGGCAGAACCGTGAGTAGCTTTTGACACCATGTGTCTCGTTCAAATGATAGTTCCTCGCACTTCCGCTCAAATATCATAAAGTACAAGCCAATATCCCCTGAATCTGTATATGGCTGCATGTACCTAGACATCTAGAACTGGACCTTCAAGTGGCGATGAGGTACCACTTGCTAGGGACTACTGCCCGACCTAATCCTCAACTCGAGTTCTCATTTGCGGATCGCAATCTCGTGTGCCAGTCTTTCTATTTCACGCTCGTGTTCTAAGTGACGTCTTTTTGTTTTATGCTCGCATTCTAAGCGACGCTCCTCTCTTTCGCGCTCACGCCTCTCCTCCTCTTCTTTCTGCTGTCTCTTTCTTTGACTGATGAGGTCCCATGCTTCTCTGAGTTCCTGATAATCAGCCCCCAAATCATTAATCACTTGAATGATTATGGGTTTTCGTGCCAACCCCTTTGTATCGATCCCCAATTCCTCACACAACAGCTACAAGTCCGGCTTATGCAGCTCCCGTAAGTCCATGATCGTACTGAGTGCTCGCTACTTCCAAAAAAAAACTTTCCGAAATGGTGAAACTGAGTCTTTTGGCAAAGTTAACTACCAGTTCTAAATTTTAACCCTCTTTTAGAACCTGGTTCACTCAAAGGAAAAGCCAAACACTCACCCGTACGTGATCCATGTCTCGAGACAGCTGCTTCCCTTGGGCCGACTTTTGTTGTCACTCGCAGCTTCGTATCCGACCGCTGCCCACCAGTTGTTGCGGATCTCGGTGCTGAGTCATATCCCACCACTGCCACCAATTGTTGTGGCTCGGGGTCTGTCCGGTCTTTTGTGGTAGCGTGGTGTAGCTTCGGGTTGAGGAAACAAATGCTGACAAGATGGGGATACAAAAACAAACAGGTTTATGGCACTATATACAATTATTTACAGCATGAGGTTAGGAGTTCACAAACCACGAGCGTGGTGGTTGAACTGTTACATGGTTCAGAGCCATCTAGCATTCTGCGGCGTCGTTTTAAGCCCTCTCGGGCTCCTCCTTCTTGAGTGGAACACCAATCACACACACAAAACACCCCGCACAGGGCATCAGTCAGTAACGCACAGTCCGCCGAATAGTTTTTGCCTCTCTCAACTCAATTCTCTGAGAAGAGGGGAAATGGGGTTCTCTCCCGGAACAATTTGGCGGTCAGGTTGCTTCTTCCGTCTTTTTTGGAAGGGCAGCGAAGGAGTCGACACTTGAATCGTGGAGACACGACCTGTGCGGTCGGTCTGCTTCACCGTCTCGCTAATCAAGCTGGCACGGAGGAATTGCTTGTAGGGACATTGGCTCTCGGACCATCTTCTTATCCCTTTGTCGCTCCCTGCCGATTGATCCGAGAAACTGGGGTTCCGGGCGTTGGGGCGCTGCCCGGCTACGTCTCTCAACGACAGCATGGCGCCTACGGATGACGGTCATAACAATGTACAGTTGCCGGGTAGAAGCCCTGCGTCGCCCCATCTTCACTACAACAATCTGCTTGCACTTTATTGCTCTTTGAAAAATCTCTAGCGTCGTTCGGTGCGAGAGCCTTAATGAGGCGCTGGGGTAAGACCACACGGTAGCCGTCGTCATATTTGACACACGCAAACATGTTTATTGCCGTGCACTGCGCTTCCAAACAAAGCAAAGCAAGCAAACAGACGAATTGCAGCCTTCTGGCTGTTACTTCGACTGGTCGCCACTACGTTTGGTTGCTCGCAAGTTAAATACCTTCATTATTTATCTTGCGAAAGCAAGCTTTTCAAGTTCTTGAGCGCCGTTTTTTGCAAATATTAAATATGTTTGAAAGAATGCGAAGCGTGCGCTATTTATATGGGGACTGTAAAATTTGTTTACCGTTATTCTAAAAGCTTAAAGCACGAAACAGTGCAAATTTTATATCCAGAATAATGCTTTCGACGGGTTCATGCAGTATCTACAGAATGTGTAATCTATCAATGTGAGCTGACAAGTGCGATGCTCAGTAAGCGAGTTCTATTTATTCCCACACTTTAAGGGACGTGAGTAGCAACGTAATATAAATGCCAACTCTCACTACGTTTCGCTGCACTTCCTTCCTCGAAGTTTTAGTTAACTACTGTGGTGACGGCATATAAATGACACAGGAACACGTACACAACCGTCAAGTCGTCCTCATTGCACCAAACAATGCCGAACACTCATTACAACATATTAAACTTACACTTGCGCCACGACTCCACGTGTAGGCCTATATTATGCTAGCGCACAACGAAGGGCGCATCAGACTCGCGACTGTAGCACATATCGCCCTGGTGATCGCACGTTTTGTGGAACAGAATGCATTGCAGAATAATTAATTGCACAGAAGTAGTGTATGCTGGGTAGTGGTTTTTCATTATGCTCAGGAACGTTTCATTCAGATATGCAAATTTTATAGCTTCCGTGTGCAGATTTTCATTAAAGTTGCTTCTAATACAGAAACCAACCTTCAAAAGCCTCTTACTTATTTCACAAGCGCAGTCACACAGCTGAAAAAAAGAAATACAAATGGCAGTATATTCACGGAGTGAATGATGGAGAGTGGGGCGAAGCATCCGCCCGTCCATTCGTTCTTGCTTACGTCCATCCATGCGTGCGTGTGTGTGGCCGCGCGTGCGTCCATCCGCCCGTCCGTGCGTACGTCTATTGGTGCGTACGCACGTCCATCCGTGCGTCCGTCCCTGCGTCGTCCATGCATCCACTCCTGCGCCCGTCCATGCGTCCATCAATCTGTGCAGACATCCGTGCGTCCGTCCATGCATCTGTCTGTGTGTCCGTTTGTTCACTTATTCACCACTCTAAGTAACACCATCTATCATCTTTTTATCATATATTCCTCATATAGAAGCCCCCGCAGGGGCGCCTGCGCAAGTAGGCGTTTGGTGTGTAGCGACACCACGGACTCGAGCTAACGGGGGAGTTTTGACTCCCTCCCACGCCTAGACGTGCGTGGCTTTGCCATGTCCGGGGAAAAGGGAATCCTGGGGGTTGAGCTGACGCTGGGTGATTGGACCTTTAAGGCCCCCCGGCAGAGGCAACACACCCCTTTGGCACCGGCTTCACGTAGACGGCACCCCTGGGCTGACCCACCCAGGGGAAATCGGCAGTCGCCTCTTCCTGTCTTCTTTTCTGTCTCCATCTTCGTCTTTTCTACTACTATTGATCTTTCCTGTCCTCTCCTCACTTCTTTTTACTTCCACAATTCTCGGCGGCAAGGGTTAACTAGGTGTAGATATCCAACCTTGGGTAGATATATTAGGTTATAGCGGCCATGTACGGCTGGCGCCTGCATCTCCTTCGCGTCTCGCAGCGTCCCCTTGTTGGCTTGGTGGTGGGTGACTGGCATGGCCGCCAAATAAACTACCAAATTTATGGGAACTCCTAGCCCTCTCACAACCAATCGCTCCTCCAAGAGGTGGCGCACCGATGCAATTTTTGAATTTCTTCCAAACAAGAAAGATAACTTCCCAAAATACCACATCATTCACTGTGAAAGTACAGAAAAGAAAGCTAGAAGCATTTCACCTTTCCTTGTGTCCAGATGCCTTGTAGAAACGCTAGGCGCAGCCCACAAAGCCAAAAAGACCGCCAGTGGTGACCTTTTTATCTAAATAAAAGACCATGCACAGTACCAGAGACTGCTTAAACTTACATCATTTGGGGATCAGCCTATCACAATCACACCGCATCCAACCATGAACACCGTGAAAGGTGTTGTATCAGATGGAGACCTGATGAACCTCTCTGATGATGAACTTCTAACATGCTAGAAAGAAGAAAATGTCATTCAGGTGCAGCGTATCAAAATAAGAGGAGAAAATAAAGAAATCTCAACGAAACACATCATACTCACTATTGCATCTAGCACTCTCCCCTCTGAAATAGCAACAGGATATCTTAAACTGCCAGTCAGACCATACATACGCAACCCACAGTGCTGCTTTAAGTGTCAGAGGTTCGGGCACGGCTCCCAGAGCTGCCAAGGACAGCTTACCTGCGCGAAATGCAGCACCAAAGCCATACCGCTGACGATCACTGGCAGCTACAAGTCCACTGCGCAAACTGTGAGGGTGACCATCCTGCATATTCCAGGTCATGCGTGACCTGGAAATGCAGGATGAAAATGATTTCCAGTCTTTAATAGATGAGTTACCAGAACCTTATCTGGTTCTAGGGGACCTGAATGCGCACAGCGGTTTATGGGGTAACTGTCGATGTTGTGCACGAGGTCGTCTCATCGAACAGTTTCTCTTTTCATCAGGTGCTTGCCTGTTGAATAGGAAAGAGGCAACATATTATAACCTTGCAAACAATACTTACTCCTTCATAGACATCAGTATTGCATCTCCTTCACTTCTACCCCTACTCCAAGTGAAAATTCTAAATAATTCCTACAGAAGTGACCATTTTCCTGTCATTCTGAGTACACCAACACCATATCAATGTCAATCACAAGCTCCCAAATGGCTGACGTACAAAGCGGACTTGGAACAGTTTTATACCACTACTCTTTTAAGTTGGACAGACATATGTGGATTAAGCATAGATGAAGCTGTGGAGTACTTCACAGTTTTCCTTATTGACGCAGCAGCCAAGTGCATCCCGCAGACATCTGGAATGCCTGGCAAGCGAAGCATCCCATTGTGGAACACCGAGTGTCGTAATGCGCGGAAGGAGCAGAACAAGGCACGGAGGTTGTTTCGGAATTCGCCGACAGCCGAAAATCTTGCCAGTTTTAAGAAAATAAAATCTCAAGGCAGGAGAACGCGCAGGCAGGCCAGAAAAGAAAGCTGGCACAAGTTCTTATCAGGGATCAATTCATACACAAGAGGCTAAAGTCTGGAACATTGTTCGTAGGGTAGCAGGAAGACAAGTACATACACTCCTACTCGTTAACACACAGAGTGACAGCCTGAAAGATCAGGCAAACTTCGTCGGTGCCCACTACTAGCAGGTGTCTAGCTCATCACACTATACTCAAGCTTTTGAAAGATATAAATCAAGGATAGAAAAGCAGAAACTCGAACACAAACGTACAAACTACGAGACATACAACCAGTCTTTCAGCTTAGCTGAGCTACAAACGTCACTAAACTCCTGCAATAATTCTGCCCCAAGCCACGATCGTGTCGTGTATAAATTGTTGAAAAACCTGCCGCTCGAAACGCGAAAAACATTACTCTCCCTATACAATGCTATCTGGTTTTCTGGCGTCACCCCCGCTTCCTGGAAAGAGGCTATAATTATTCCCATTTTAAAAGGGGGCAAGGACCCTTCCTCAGTTTCCAGTCATAGGCCCATTGCTCTTACAAGCTGCCTTTGTAAACTTTTTGAAAAGATTATAAACCGCCGACTTTTACATCTCCTTGAAACACAGAGTGTGCTCGACCGATTCCAGTGTGAATTTCGAGAGGGTAGATCCACCACCGACCATCTGGTGCGTATCGAGACACAGATGCGAGACGCTTTCGCCTACAAACAATACTTCCTCTCTGTGTTCCTCGATATCGAGAAGGTTTACGACACAACATGGCGTTTTGGCATATTAAGAGACTTGTCTAACCTGGGTGTGCGCGGTAGCATGTTTTCCATAATCAAGAGTTACTTGTCCAATCGAACATTCCGTGTCCGTGTAGGCAGTGTTCTCTCCCAAACATTTGTCCAGGAGACGGGAGTACCGCAAGGTGGTGTACTTAGTTGTACACTTTTTATTATCGAAAACTCCTTGCACCTGTCCATGCCCCGCAATATCTTCTATTGTATATATGTCGACAACGTTGAGCTTGGCTCAAGTCATGCAACTTGGCAATATGTGAGCGGCAGGTTCAGCTGGGTTTGAATATTATAAAAGTGTTGTCACGTACTACGTGGGGTAGTGATGGGCAATGTCTCATGAACATGTATAGAAGCCTCATTCGCACCCGCTTAGATTATGAGGCCGTTGTTTATCAGTCTGCAGCTCAAAGTGCTTTGAAGATGCTAGATCCCGTGCACCATTTGAGCATCCGCCTTTCTACGGGTGCTTTTCGCACCAGCCCTGTAGAAAGCCCTTACGTTGAGTCGAATGAATCGTCGCTTCATCTACAAAGAACTTACATGTCCTTTGTATATTTTCTTAAGGTGAAAGCAGACAAAAAGCACCCCTCATACTCTACTAATAATGATTTGTCGAGCTCCATTCTGTTTCAAAACAGGCCTTCGATGAGGCAGCCCTTCTCAGTACGCTTGAAGGGTCTAACTGAAGGAACTGAAGTGTCACTTGAACGCAGTTTAATGGCTCCAGTAGCATACCCGCCACCGTGGCAGTGGCAGACCATAGACTGCGACGTGTCTTTCCTAGAAGTTACAAAACATGCGCCTATTGCCCATATCCGAACATACTTCCTTGAACTTCAACACAAACACACACGTCCTGAGTTCTTAACAGATGCTTCTAAGTTTAACTCCTCTGTGTCCTACGCTGCTGTCGGCCCATCCTTTTCGGATGCTGGCACTCTACATCCAGGCACAAGTATCTTCACAGCGGAAGCTTACGTACTTGTGGCTGCTAAACACATCAAACAACTACAAATACAAAAAGCAGTAATTTATACGGACTCCCTCAGTGTGGTAACGGCTCTACACAATCTTAAAAAACAAAAAAACCCTGTCCTCGTCTCACTTTACTCCACTTTATGCACACTCTACACACTCAAACAACATGTTGTAGTGTGCTGGGTGCCAGGGCACCGTGAGATCCAAGGCGACGTGATGGTGGATCAGCTTGCTGCATCCGTCCACGAAAGCACTGCCACTACACCCATATCAATCCCAGCCCTTGATCTTAAGCCGTTTCTCAAACGAAATCTCAGGGACTACTGGCAGAGCAAGTGGGATAGACACACACAAAACAAACTACACGTTATTAAGCCACACCTTGGCCATTGGCTGCCAGTATCAAAATAACGTCACACACAGGTAACACTAACGAGGCTCAGGATAGGACACACATACACGACACACTCACATCATTTGTCCGGTGGCGATCCACCATTGTGTGACAGATCTGGTGAAGCACTAACAGTTATTCACATTTTGATCCAGTGCAAACAACTAGACACTCTAAGAAAACAACACTTTTCATTAGCCTACCGACAACATATACCTTTACACTCTGCAATGTTTGTTGGTAGAGAACCACTGTTCACTCATAAATAAGTGCTAGCTTTTTTAAGAGATGTTCGCTTTTATCATGTCATATACCCAGGCAATGCGTAGCGTGACCTCTTAAGAGATGTTGCTGCTGCAGTGACTACATTTAAAAGCATTTGCCTCGCAGCCCTTGGACACAAGGGCGCTGATGAGGCATTGTGCTAGTGCCAAATATTTTGATATGTTTTTATTATCAAAACCTTTCTCAACCTTTTTTACAATGCATATCACGCCAGTGTCATGATCTTAATACTTATGTTTTTACCCGCATTATTGCGAGGAATTTTAAGGCTCCTATACAGCAACGCAACATGTCATTGTCCGCATCTCTGCTCATCGAAATGGCGCTCTTTGGCCATCAATTGGTCCTTGCACCACAAAGCGCCACACATCATCATCCTCATATAGAAGCATTGTCATCCAGCGGACATTCCAAGGACTGAATGAGAGGAAGCACACGCACACTTTATTACGGCTTGCGCTTTGTGTCTACTTCCCACCTTTAACTATCTCGAGTTCATGGTATATACAAGTTAACAGTATTCATGGCAGTGCGGCCCAATGCTCACTAAACCTTTCTAAAACCAAGGAGGTTACGCCCAGCGAGTATTACGTAGCAACCATTTATTGTCAGATAGGGCTCAATGTTCATGCCAATGGCTGCTAAGAGACAGGAGAATTCGGCTTTTAGTTAAGGCGCACGCTGAAAATTTTTTATTGTTCAACAACGCACAGAAAAAATCTCCTACCAGCACCACCTTGGGGGTCAAAATGTAAGACTGGTTACACACTATTGCTACGACTACGATGAACGAACGGGTGCCGCTATAAAGAGCTTCGCCCCTAAAAAAATTGGTCCTGTATCTGCATGTTACACTGCAAATGTCACCGAAAGACGATAGTCTTGCGTCTGCAGAGAGTGAACGAAACGTTTATTTGATGTTCTGCGCAAGAAAATCAGTGAATGGTATTCCGGAGGCGCTGCGTTAGGGTGCCTCGGGGTCCCCACGCAGCGTGTTGGGAGTATCCAGGCAGAGTAAGCTTCCCCACTGGGGCGACGCGTCACAGCCCTTCTAAGCCCACCTGTACCCTGTTTAGCTACCGGTGGGTGGCTGGCCAGCACTGGGGATCGAACCGAACACCTCCCGTAGCTGAAGCGGACGCGTACGTGCAATGCCACAGCTACGGTTTAGGGTGCCTCGAGCCTGCAGCGGAGGCGAACGAGCGCAGCAAGTCACGTAGCACGTGAGACATGAATACCATCTCGCAGTTATCTTAGAAAACGAAGCGCGTGGCGTGGGTGCCCGTCTCGGAGGTGATAAGGTGTAGAGCGCAAGGCGACGGGTGGGTACTACCACCCTGTCGTCTTAGGAAAGCGTAGGAAACACTTGCTTTTCGTGCAAGCGTTGCATGGTGAGCGCAGCGCGGTAACGCTACGGTCGTTGCAATTGCTTATGTTTGCCTTGTCTAGTAAGAGATATATATACAAATTATTGAAGTGTGGCTATGTGTTACAAGCTGCCACTCTAGCGTCGCCAGCGCGAAGTCGACGACGGGAATGACAGCAGGTTAGTTCGTTCCGTACGGAAGCAGAGACAGTGAAGAGATCAGAGACGTGAGAAAACAAAACAAACTTTTCTCTAGTGATATTGCAGCACACGGGATCTAGTACAACACTTCGATACAACTAACAAAATACATCAACACTTGATACAACTAAAATATATAAACAAAATAATAAATCAGCTTACGAGAGAGAACTATTAAAAACTACACAAACTAACAACAATAGAACTACGGAGGAGAAAGTTCGAAGATATAAACAGGTGAAGGCATACATGTGATGACCGGCAGCGTTGCGTCCCCGACGATCGGATGCGAGAAGTCGAAAAGAGTTATGGGACGACTGCGATGTCGGCGGTGTTGCAACGCGGGTGGCTCCGGGAGGCTAGTGCTTGCAGGCGACTTCGAGCAGGTTGAGCTAACTCGAGGCGAAGTCCCGATGTCAACGTTGCAGACCTGAATATCACGTCACAACTAGACGAACGGCTAAATTTAGGTGGCCAGCCGATACAGAGCCACACTAAAAACTTCTAGAAGAGATGCTTGTTGATCTGTTTCTACACCATGTTGGTCAGCGACTAGTCTGCCTAGCAGGGCAAAATCCTGCGCTTAAATTCCTTTCGTGTCTCTTCACTCTCTTCCTTGGAAACAAGAGACCTCTACATGGGTCTAATCTTGCGCGTTTCATTGACGGAAACTCCGCTCCAAAAATATTGACCCCACCCCTTTTTATTTAGGAGAGGGCCCTCAACTAGCGAGAGTGACAGCCTGTTGGGATGTTGTCATACGGCTTGGCCACCAGAGGTTTTCCCACGCTTTTCCCCGTGGAAAACGGTCAGACTGTTTGGCTGTTTGGTCAGACTGTTCGGGGTACATCGCGGCCTTCCACGACCTTGCAAACGCCGCCGCAGTTACAAAAGGATCAGTCACCGGCGGCGACGTTCCAAGAAGAGCACCCCATTCTGCACTTCTCGGCTCCCTTTCATGCGCCCGCCGTTCTCATGGTCAGTGGGGAAGTACGGCGCCCGTTAATTGCCGTGACGCCGGGTCGCCAAAATAGGCCGTCCATGACATTGCCCCCCCCCCCCCCACTTTCAGAATGTTATTCATAACATTTGTTCCCACGCAGGCGAATTTTTTGACCACAAGGAACAAAACACCACCAACAAGGGAGACATGAGGACTGTCCCTCTCATACAGAACATAAATAGGCAGAGTGCATCAAAGTAACAACAAAAAGAAAAAAAAAACAATTGTTAGAGTACCAGCTTCAGTTACACGTAACAATATCAATGCGCCATGCAAACAAGAAAAGAAATAGCCGTGTACGGCAGCCATCAATACAGAATACTCTGCACGAAGGTATACTACGAACAAAACGAAACAGGTGCGCTCCTCTATGTAGTTAAATCCTTGAATGTGCGTTACAACATGTAAAAACAACGAATGCACCAAGAAAAAAGAAAATAACTCAAAATACACTTCTTATACAATGAAATACGCACATACAAACAGAAATAAATGACGAAAGGAACAAAAAAAACATGCTCCCCAGACCTCAAGAACTATATCGAGCTCAAGTAATCGGCTCCCACGTTTTCGCTACTGTTAATATGCGTAATGGTGAACTGGTACTTTTGGAGTAGTAAACTCCATCGAAGTACTCGAGCGTTCAGCTGTTTTGCCTGTTGGATATAACTCAGAGGCTGGTGGTCTGTCTGGACACAAAAATGTACTCCATATAAGTACATGGAGAATTTCTGAATTCCCCATACCAACGCAAGACATTCGCGTTTGATGGTGCTATAGGAAGTCTCCCGTGGAAGCAGCTTTCGGCTGGCATAAACCGTGGGGTGGAGCTTGCCTTCGTGGGCCTGCATGAGCATGGCTCCGAGACTTGTGTCCGATGCGTCCGTTCGAAGTACGAATGGTTGGTGCAAATTTGGTAGCCGTAGTATCGGCTCCATAGAGACATGTTGTTTGAGACTGCGAAAAGCCTCCTCGTAGGCTGCTGTCCACTTAACCGAGTTAGCTTCGCCCTTCCGGGTTAAATCTGTAAGGGGAGTGCTGACTTCTGCGTAATTCGGGATAAATTACCGATAGTACCCGGTCAAACTGTGGAATGCGCGCACTTGTCGCTTGGTTGAAGGACGTGGTGCAGCTTCGATCTTGTCGAGTGTTTTCCCCAGTGGTTGCAATCTGCCCCTGCCAACTCGGTGTCCCAAGAAGTCGATTTCTTCCACACCAAGTTCGCATTTACTGGGGCGCACTGTAAGCCCGGCCCTCTGTATGCGCTCAAAAAGCAGTCCCAGAGACCTCAGGTGCTCTTCCCATGTCTCGGTGGCTACCAGTACATCATCGTAGTAGCGGTCCACACCGGGTATACCTTCTGCAACCTTCCGCATCAACTTAGCAAATACAGCAGGCGCTGTCTTGATGCCGAATGGCATGAAGCAGAACTGATATAGTCCCGATGTCGTCGAGAAGGCCGTCTTCGCTTTGGACTCTTCGGTCAGCGGAATCTGCCAATAGCCCTTCACGAAGTCGAGCTTCGAGAAATACTTCTTCTTTCCCACTGTAGCAAACACCGCGTCAGTTCTTGTCATAGGTTACGAGTCGGCCACCAGAACATTGTTCAGGCGTCAAAAATCGATACACAGTCTATTTGTACCGTCGGGTTTCTTTACGAAAATGACTGGCGAATTATAAGGTGACTCTGATTTCTCAATGATGCCGAGCTTCTACATCTCCCGCACCTCTTTCTCTACACCTTCCCGCGTTGCAAAGGGAAGATGGTATTGCTTCACGCGGACGGGGTTACTTGTGGTGAGTTCGAGGTTGCAGTGGACCCAATCAGTTTTGCCAGGGACATCCGAGAAAATACGAGCGTGTTTCCTGACAATTCTTTGCAGCTGTCCAATCTGCTGAGCGTCCAGTTTGTCGGAAAGCTTCACGTCTTCTTCCCCTTCTACTTTCAGCCAGTCAGGGGTTGGAATATTCTCGTCCTCGCTCGATTCCACAACACGAAATGTCACGTTGCACACCTTGGTGGAGGGGCTGTCCCTCTCCTCGTATCTTTTCAGTAAGTTGGCGTGGAAGATTTTTCTGCCGCCAGCCGTGTCTACGACATAGTCAGCTTCACCTTCTTTTCCCGGACTTCAAAAGGGCCCTTCCATTGCAGCAGCAGCTTGTTCGCGTCGGTGAAAAGCAAAATCAGTACCTTGTCTCCGGGGTTGAAACTCCGCTCCTTCGCCTTTCGATTGTACAGCTTCGTGTATCGTGCTCCGGTTTTTTCCAACTCCTCGTGTGCCAGGTGGCACGTTTCCTTCAAACGGTTCCGAAGGTCCGAGACATGCTGGTACGTCGTCTTAGCTTCTTCAGTCAAGTCGGCGTTCGTCCACAGCTCCTTCAGTATTGCCAAAGGTCACCTCACAGGGCGGCCGTAGAGAAGCTCGAACGGTGAAAACCCCATACTGGCCTGTGGAACCTCCCTATAGGCCAAGAGGAGAGGTGCCAGGTAGCGGTCCCAATCTCTCGGTTTTTCGGCGCACATGCGCTTCAACATTAATTTTAAGGTGCCGTTGAATTTTTCCACCAAGCCATTCACCATGGGGTGATATGGGGTGGTGTGGAGCTGGCGCACGGAAAGGAGCCACGCTACTTCCTCCATCAGGTCCGATGTGAAGTTCGTGCCACGGTCGCTCAGTACCTCGCGGGGGACGCCAAATCGGGAGAACATCTCAACCAGGGCTCCGGCCACTCGCTCAGTTTCGATACACGGGAGCGCCACTGCGTCTGGATACCAGGTGGCATAATCCATTAAAGTCAAAATGTATCGGTTCCCTTGCTTTGAGGGCGGGTGAATCGGTCCCACTATATCGATCGCCACTCGCTTAAATGGGATGTCGATTATGGGTGGCCTCCCTAGTGGAACATGTGGTACACGGCCCTTTGGTACGGTGCGCTGACAAATGTCACATGAGGTGACGAACCTTTTTACGTCAGCTGTGATGCCTGGCCAAAAGAACTCCTCCGAGATCCGGTCCTTGGTTTTCTGCGTGCCCAAGTGTCCTGCCATGATACCATCGTGTGCTGTTTTAAGCACAGCTTCTCGGTGGCAGTGCGGAACGATTAATTGGCGTACAAGCCGTCCGTTGGCCTCTGTGTACTGTCGGTACAGCAGTCCCTGTTCTTGTTTATACTCGACGCTTCCCTTCTCATTTCGGCATGTTTGCTTCCTGCCGATCTTCTCAAAACACTGTTTGAGTGTCGCATCTCCCCTCTGCTCGCAGCCATAGTTATCTCCCGGCAACATCGCCGTGGTCCCAGGTGTACGAAGCTTGGCAAATTTTTCCGGCTGTGCATGTGCTTGGGAACGGGTGATAACTGCTGCTACAGGCTCTTTCCTTAACTCCTTTGTCGAGAAAGGTTTTTCAGTCTCCTTTCTGGGATCATTAGGAGGTCTTACGCCATCGATATTGCCCAGATTGAGGTCATACAGTGGATATTGCAGGCAGAGTGCTGTCAGATTGCCAGTAAAGTAGGGGGTGTCAACCTCAATCTGTGCTTTGGGCAGCATCCTCGCTGTTCCATCAACCAAGTAGACGAGTCTGCTTGTACCTGTCAGCTCGTCTTCCTTCACCAACTTCCTCCGCACGATTATTGCGTTGCACCCCGTATCCCGCAACACTGATATGTCTGTGCCTCGGAGGGTCCCTGTGGCCACGGGTAGGTTCTCGGCCAGATTTTTCGGTGGTGTCATCCTTACGGCGTTGACGACGGGGACTTTTTCGCCATTCCTAAGCTCGATATACCCGTCGCATATGGGATCCTTGCGCGTTTCCCTTGGTGTGCAGAGGCAGGACGCCTGGATTGAGTTATTTGCTCCTGACCGGCAGTCGTTTGCCCTATGTCCTTTTTTCCCACATTTGAAGCAGACGATGGCTACATTAGTGGCAGGTCTGTTGCGACACAAGTGCGGCGGGTGATTCCCACGATTGCAATTATAGCACCATGGTAGTGGTGAGTGGCTGTTGCCTCCTTTTTCGTATTCCCCTTCTCGTCCGTTATGGGACAATCTTTCTTTGTTTTCGCTAGGCTTGCTCCACCCTGAGCTTCCAAAAACTGGTGTGCCAGCTCAAGCATGTCTCCCAGGGATTCCGCCCTCCTTTCTTTCAAATTTATAATGCCAGGTTTGAACCACATCCATGCAAAAACCTCTCTCTAATCAACAATGCGCGGAGAGACTCGAATTCTGTCTCAGTTTTGGACAGCTCAACCCATCTATCGAAGTAATGTCTTAAGCGAGCCGCGTACTGTGTTGCTGTTTCACCCCCTACTGGCCTCTCCTTATTAAACTTGTCTCGGAACCCATCCGCCGTGAAGCGAAAGTGCTTCAGAAGGGCGGTTTTAACCTTGGTGTAGTCCGCTGCATCTGTAGGTGGTAGCCTGCCATAAACACTTAGCGCCTCTCCTGTAAGACATGTCGAAAGCGCCGTCGCCCATTGGCTTTCAGGCCACTTTTGCCCTCTGGCGATGCTCTCAAACCGGCGTATAAATGCATCTAAGTCGTCCCTTCCTTCGTCAAAGGTGACAAGCAGTCTACCTGCGTGTATTCTCAAACTCGGCTCCTCCCCGGCATAGCCGTGCTCACTGCTGGATCGGCTCACCCTGCTACTCTCACTGAGGTGAATCTTTAATTGCAGTCTCTGCACTTCCCGTTCTCCGGCTTTCCTAGCCGCTTCCCTTGCCGCTTCTCGTTCTTTCTCCCTTTCTTCGCGTTCTCTCTCCTTTTCTTTGCGCGCTCTCTCCCTTTATTCGCGTTCTCTCTCCTTTTCTTCGCGTTCTCTCTCCCTTTCTTTGCGTTCGCTCTCCTTTTCTTCGCGTTCTCTCTCCCTTTCTTTTTCCTTTTCCTCCCGGGTCAGTGCCCGCTCTTCTCTGGCTAATGCCTGCGCCTGTTCCTGCTGCTCCTTAACCCATTGTCTCAGTTCGGCGCCCTCGAGGCCTAACTGTTTACCGTGCGCGATTCACTCATCCAAATCCATACACTCCATACTGCAAACTGTCACTATAATGCCACTATAGAAACAGCGCAATCATATGCAGAATGCAACCGCTTCAACTGTGCGGCTCTGTCACCACGCTGTCTGCACGGTTCTCGTTCACCCCTTACTGTGTTACTCTTGTACGGAACGTCCCTGTTGCGGACGCCAGTTTTGTTACAAGCTGCCACTCTAGCGTCGCCAGCCGGAAGTCGGCGACGGGAATGACAGCAGGTTAGTTCGTTCCGTACGCAAGCAGATACAGCGAAGAGATCAGAGACGTGAGAAAACAAAACAAACTTTACTCTAGTAATATTGCAGCACACGGGATCTAGTACAACACTTCAATACAACTAGCAAAATACATCAACACTTGATACAACTAAAAATATTTAAACAAAATAATAAATCAGCTTACGAGAGAGAGCTATTACAAACTACACAAACTAACAACAATAGAACTACGGAGGAGAAAGTTCGAAGATATAAGCAGGTGAAGGCATACATGTGATGACCGGCAGCGTTGCGTCCCCGACGATCGGATGCGAGAAGTCGAAAAGAGTTATGGCACGACTGCGATGTCGGCGGTGTTGCAACGCGGGTGGCTCCGGGAGGCTAGTGCTTGCAGGCGACTTCGAGCAGGTTGGGCTAACTCGAGGCGAAGTCCCGATGTCAACGTTGCAGACGTTAATATCGCGTCACAACTAGACGAACGGCTAAGTTTAGGTGGCCAGCCGATACAGAGCCACACTAAAAACTTCTAGAAGAGATGCTTGTTGATTTGTTTCTACATCATGTTGGTCAGCGACTAGTCTGCCTAGCAGGGCAAAATCCTGCGCTTAAATCCCCCTCGTGTCTCTTCGCTCTCTTCCTTGGGGACAAGAGACCTCTACATGGGTCCAATCTTGCGCGCTTCATTGACGGAAACTCCGCTCAAAAAATATTGACCCCACGCCTTTTTAATTAAAAGAGGGCCCTCAATTAGCGAGAGTGACAGCCTGTTGGGATGTTGTCATACGGCTTGGCCACCAGAGGTATTCCCACGCTTTTCCCCGTGGGAAACGGTCAGACTTTTTGGCTCTCAGCCGGTGCGTCCCGTAGTCTAATCCTTGTTCGGGGTACATCGTGGCCTTCCACGACCTTGCAGACGCCGCCGCAGTTACAAAAGGATCAATCGCCGGTGGCGACGTTCCAAGAAGAGCACCCCATTCTGCACTTCTCGGCTTCCTTTCATGCGCCCGCCGTTCCCACGGTCAGTGGGGAAGTACGGCGCCCGTTAATTGCCGTGACGCCGGGTCACCAGAATTGGCCGTTCGTGACACTATGGTGCCTCAGATAATCGCGATAACTGCTTTTTAATGGACATCGCACAAGTATGAACGCTGAGCCTTGAGCAATATTGGTGGGCGCTCCAGATGGGGTCGGCCATTTGGGGTATCGGCCGGTCACTCCGGTGCTTTTTAGGGTGCCGTTGAGGGTGGAAAACAGACAGACAGACAGACAGACAGACAGACAGACAGACAGACAGACAGACAGACAGACACACAGACCCAATTTTTTGCGCCGAAGATCCCCAAGAAAGCCTATCGTCTTTAAAAAACGATACAGATCACTGTTGCTGCTGTTCATGCTGCAGTTCGTCAAATTTTCGGGGATTTGCGATGCGCGCGGAATAAAAAAGCCATGTTACGAATGCGCCCATACAAGGACTTGAGGGATATTATAGAATGTGTACGAGCCAGTATGCCGATGTAATGACACTGAAGATGGTGGAAGCCTATCATTCCGCATCTTTTATAAATATCTCATAAAACCCATGACCGTGAACTCTTCTAGTTGGACCTCCTTATTACAGAAAAACTCTGACAGGAATATGGTATTGCACTGATTCGCGCTTTCAGCTCGCTGTATTAGATTCAGTTATTTTCTCGTTAGACACGTTAGGAACGTTAGACACGAGTGCCATTTGGCAGTTATTTTCGAAAACGAAGGAAAGCATGCGCGCCCGTGAGAAAAATGCGTGCCTTTTTCGGAGGCGATAAGGAGTAGAACGCAAAGCGACGGGCAGGTGCCACCACCGTGTCGTCTTAGCAAAGCGTTGGAAACACTTGCCTTTTTGAGCATCACGTTGCACTGTGATCACAGCGTGATAAACGCTACGGTCCTTAGAATTACTTATGTGTGCCTTCTGCAGTACAAACGCACACATAAAAAACATCGACGTGTTGTTATGGTGCCTCAGATATGCCAAATAATTGCTTTTTAATTGACAATCGCACAAGTATGAACGCCACAACTTGAGCAATATTGGTGGGACCTGCGGATGGGGTTGGGCGTTTGAGGTATGGTTTGGTCACTTGGATGCCATAAGAAAACAGACAGACCGACAGACAGACAGACAGACAGACAGACAGACAGACAGACAGACAGACAGACAGACAGACAGACAGACAGACAGACAGACAGAGACAAAAAGTTTGGTGTCGAAGGTCGTCAAGAAAGACTATCGTCTTTAAAAAATGAGCAATCTTCAGTGAGTGATGTATCATTAAAGGGACCCTGCTACACTATTTCAGCAGGCAGTTATCATAGGTTTATGTGGTACTGTGGAATGCACCGAAATTGTTGCGCGAGTGGCATAGCTGAAATCGAAGTTATGATTTCATTTCATGCGACAAACTACCTTGATTTCAGACTATGGCGACACACATAAACTATTTCTGTTATGGGAAGTGAGGTTATGTCATGTGACATGATGACAAAGATTGTTCACTTTGGATTGGCTTGAAGGGACAAGTAGCGTGCAGTATTCACGCTATGGTGGTAGCTAGTCCATACGAGTGAATGCGAGAAACAGCAAAACCCCTTTTTATACTTACTCACAAAGAAATCATTCATGTTTATGAATGATGTATTTTCAGAACGAACATGACACTTAGTCTGAGAACGAGGCTATAGTACGACAGCAACTTAAGATGGAAACGCCGCGTTTTCAATGAGCCAAACATCCGAAATGCTGCGGACGCCGGCATTTTCGTCAAATGCGTTTTTAATGCAAGCCGAGAAGTGACTGCGCCCAAAGCGTACGTATATATGTTACACAGTGTGACCGTGGGAGCATCTGCTAACCGACGCACATTGTTAGTAGTAACCGTGCTAACGACGGCATCAAAAAGGTTGGTAGCGAGGTATTGTGTGAAGGCTACCGTGAGGCGACATTTCCTGCATGTCTTTAGGAGACGCGTGGTGTGATTGGAAGCGGTATTCGACATCAGCACGCAAGTGAAATGCGAAAGAGAATGTTTCCCGTCGTCATCTAACCAAGTTTTTAACTTTGAAAACTCGTAACTTCACGTTTTCACCCAATTATATCGGTCTTGTTGCATTTGTCTCGGCAATCATTGCTACACGCGTTCTTGTGGTAAATAAAGCTGTCGCAAAAGTAATGCAGTGCCCCTTTGAACAAAAGTACTCCAACGTGACCTTAAAGCAGACAAAATCTTTGACAAACTCGTGGCACACAAGTTTTCATCACATATCCCAGTGGGTTGATTGCTACGTAGACACTGCGTTGTCTTAGCAGCTAGCACTCACAACCATGCACAAATTAAAAGGAAGAAATGTTGCATAATAGTGTGGGGTAGGTTTCTCTGGTTCTCCAATTATGCAATGTCCCTTCATTGACCTTTCATGTTCATCGGTGCAGTAGGCCCTTTCAATCCATTGACAGTGTCCTCGATTGCAGCAGCCAGTCTCATCTCCCCCTTGACCCTGTTTGTTGTCCGTTGTTCTGCTGCAGATCCCATCGTGTAGCGCAATAAACCTTAATAAAGATGAAAACAATGAATTTAGCAGTGCAGTAAACGTATTCATCATTTTATATAGTGCACATGCTCACATTGTAATATACAAAGAAGTGTTACACATTAAGTTTGGCACAGCGTTACTGCTCTTCCAACAGCCTGAGCTTCAAAATAATTCTCACATTCCTTCTTCCCTCCTCGCTTAAGACACCACGTGCAGCCAAAGTAGCCATCGAAAGTCACCATATTTTGGACTGATGCTCTTGCAGGTACATCAACCGACACGCACAGCACATGAGCTTTTGACAAGTAAAGACTGTCTTTGTGCTTCCATTCAATCACTTTAGTGCTGTTTACTTCTTTCACAAATTTTGTAAGGAACAACTGCATTTGCGGGTGCGCTCTCCCGAACCAGAGGCCAGCAAGAACAGGGTTTTGAAACGGCCGCTCGGTGGCAGCTTATTTGCAATGAATTGTAAAGGCCACTGTGGCGTCTTCGATGACTTCCATACAGGACTCGCACCCGTATGTATAGTTAAAGTTAGGTCATCAGGGCCAAGTTCCTGTTCTTCCAATCTCTTAAAGCACTGGGCTCTCGTAATGTTATCAATTTTTGTAGAGGGCTGTTGCAATGCCTGAAGACTGTCGTGAAGCTTTTCTTTGTTCAATGACGAACTTAATCTGAGTCTTAGAATTGAAAATAACAAACAGGGAGCCTTGACTTTTTATAAGTCACACTAATACGTGTCATATTCTCATTTGAACATACTCATTATCAGGCTGACCTGTGTTGTGAGGCAGACTTTCAGCGAGTAAGAGAAGTGTTTTACGACCTATACATTGCCTTGCAATATGTTTTACTCACCTATAGGGTGCGGAATTTAAAACTTATATACAGCCGCCTAACATAACGATTGTTTACACCTTTAATCAAATGGCCCTTTTAATATGAAATGCCACACATTGCCATCGTAAGACCTTGGTCTAAGGACTGTGTTTGGCATGTCGCAAGTTCCTAGTTGTGGTCGGCTCTGATTAGCACCTATAGTGATGGCTCGTCAACGTGATTGGCTGGCAAGTCGAACCCAGTAATCACAATATTTACATTTGACATTTCTTTGAGTTCGCTGCCTTGAAGCATTGAAATTGGTCGATTAGATATGTTATAAATAAGAAGTGCACCTATGCTGTACGTTGATTCTTCATTTGTGTCAAGAAGGTGTAGGGTAACTCTCCGACAGCTTCACTTGTTTTGGCCAGTGAAGGGTTCCACTCAGAAATTTTGATGCCGTGTCATTTTACACTGCAGTCATCTGCACATCAATAAAAAAAACGTTCTGTGAGTTCAGCTGGTCAAACAAAAAATGCGCGTGTGACGGCACTTGTCCTACCAGAATACGCGTCTAAAATTGCGATTTGAAGGTTAAGCCGCTGGTCTGTGACCACTGGTGGCTGAAGTGATGCGGTCGCACACTCAATACTGGAACCCACGATTGTTGGCTCGCGCATGGTCGTCGCGTGTCATCGATGATAATTTAGGCGGCTGACATCTTTGTGGAAATTCCTCGCAAGATGAGGTTACATTGTACATCATAAGCAACACCAATTTTGCTCAAGTTTGGTCTCCTTGTATGTGACTGTGAGCGCGGCTTGGCATTGTTCGGTAACGTGATCATTGCTGCTACAGAAGAAACATGTTGTATGGAGTGCTCTGACGTCGGCGCTGCTTGTTTTGACGTGCTTGGTTTAATTGACCTGTGGTATGATCTGCTTGCATCATTCCTCTTGTTTTGGTCCACGTCAGCACTCCAGGACTCGCAGCTTTCTCGTGCTACTACTTCACTCCTGATACAGTAAAGCAGAGATAGGCTGCTCTGCGGTACGGTAGCCTGCTCTGCGATACGAAAGACACGTCATGCTCTCCGGGCGACGGGTGTTGTTGATTTGCTCGATACGCCGGTAGTACTCGAGTACTAGCTGTCATGGTAGACTTTTGGGGATGATCGGTTGTATAACGGTCGAGAACAACTCTGTAGTTATCTTCAATGCCCACAGACGACGAATATTAGCCTCGACGTTGTCATACTAGAGACGCAATCAGCGTACAATTGCGAAGGACCGAATGGGTTGGGAGTTGATGAGGTGCTTGGCGTGGTCTTTGACAATGATGTCTTCTTTAGCGAACCTTCCAATGAGGATGGCTCATGCGTCTTCATAACACCTCAAACTCGCCGGTCCTCAGCAATAACAGGAGAAAACTTGTCTACATCCGTCAAAGTGGGAGAAACTGCTTCTAAAATGGATTCCAGTTGCAAGACGTTTCGTTACACTTGAGTAGCCCCAGTCGTGCAAGCCTTATGCATAACTAGAGGTAGAGGCGTCCGTCAAGGTAACGTTTAGGTTTGTCGGCGCACGTTTTGTTGATGGCTGCAACTGCAGAATCCTGTACCTCAGATTGTATGGCTTAGTAGCAGTTTTGTATGATATGTAGTCGGCAGCCCAAAGAAATTTTTCTCCACTTTTCGGGCCCATTAAGTACGGATCCTTCTCTCCTCAATGACAATTCAGCTCGCCTGTAATACCTCCAAATCTGTCTCAGAGTATACCAAAAGATCATAGCAACCTGCTCCATCATTTAAAGTAGCCGCCTCAATTCTTTTATCTAGCTGCTTCGTTATAGAGGTGTGATGGGTCTTTCTCTTGCATTTAGAAGTTGTTACGTTGTGTGTGTGTTATTGGAACGTGCAAGTTCTTAGTGAGTGGGTGTCTGAGACGTCGCCCCAGACACCCACGAAGGACGAAACCATTTGTACACCACACTTTATACACACAAAAACGAGCACACAAACCGGACAGACAATGAAAACAATCCTTCACTGTCTCCTTGCACTATCGAAGCCCTAATATAACAGTCCCTCACCTTAGCATGCGCACAAGACACGAGGCTAGTCTCACCAAAGTCCGTTGCTACGTTTTAGAGCTGCATTCCGTTCGCACAGTAGACCCGGCATCCCCTAGAAGGGTAGCTACCACAACCGTAGCCGCGTACCATACCGGACACCTCCGCTGGAACTCGCGCCCGTAGCTCAACAGCTCCGCGCGTCCTCGGGCACAGGATGCTTTGAAGCCGCCACACGTCAGCGACGCAGGACATTGGCAGGTAGTACGAGGCAGGTAGCCAGGGCTCAGCTGTAACGAGGATCGGCTGCGGAACGCAACGACCGAGTAGCCAGCCCCCCTTTTCTCGTTTCTTCTCTCGTACATTCGTTTAGTGTCCACCATGGCCTGTTCCTATTGCTTGATTTTTCTGTTTTTCCTACTTTTTCATTTCCAGTCCGGCGCTTGTGCCAACTTCGTCGTTGTCTGTTTTCAACTCTTGTAATGGGGCACACTTTGAACCTTCACGCACGTCACCCAGCCCTCCCCCCCCCGCACATTGAGTTTTTATAAAACAAAACTGCTGACACGTGTGCAGTCTGTAAGTCACTACACTGCACATGTCCTCTGTATGGTTGAAGTGTCCATGTCCAATAGTTACTAAATACACAAGAACACCTGTAAATGCACTGACACACTTCGAGCATCAAACACGAAATATCACAGTGCATTGAAATCCGACCTCTTGATTCACAATCTACTCATCCAGTCCACGCCCATATTCTCCGACCTTTTTATGTGCTGGATGCACCTGGGGCTTTTTAACGTGCACCCAAATCTGAGCACACGGGCCTACAAATATCGCACCGATACAGGTGTCAGAAGCGTCCGACCGATGTACAAACATGTGCTCCGGATCAGGAGCCTTTACGATTGGTCTATAAGCCAGGACTTGCTTTGATGTTTAGAGTGCCGCCTATCTTTCAGGATTCCAACAAATCCTACTACTCTTCCTTTTCTTCTAGCTAGCTTGGTGAGAGGCTGAGCATTCTTCGCATAACGGGGAATCATATCGCGGTAATATCCTGCCAGCTGAAGAAACGGTCAAAGCTACTTCTTTGTCTGAGGTCGTTGTGCGTTGGAAATCATCTTCAAAGTACTCTCCGCTGCTCAGATGGTCCCGCCTCCTTAAGGATGACCTAAGAATTCGACGGGAGCCATAGCGATTTTGCACTTCTGGGGTTTGGTAGTGAATTCGCGTTCTCTCACTTGGCGCAGAAATTTCTGCAACGTGTCTACATGCTCTCTCAATGTCATAGTAGAAACGAGAACATCGTCAATATAATGCGCTATTTTCATGAGGCCTTAGAGAAGGGTTCTCATCAAATGCGTGAACGCCGAAGACGCAGTTTTGGTTCCAAGTGGCATGTTTAAAAAGTGGTAATATCTGCTCTGAGTTCCAAAGGTGGTTATTTATCTCGACTCCGGTTCTCTGAGAACTTGCCCAGTATCCATTGATAAGATAAAACTTCGAGAAATATCTCTTTGTCCCAACCTCTGCGAACATCATATCCGTCCGTGGTATGGGTTCAGCATCTGATATCAACACCTCGTTGATGTGACGGAAGTCTATGCATGTCCGATAAGTTTTGCCTGCGATTTTCTTGCTCGTGTCAAGTTTTCATTAGCCGACTGCAGTGCTGTTTTCAAGATGATCTCGGAGATCCCATACATATTCGTAAGTTGTCTTCACCTCACTGTCGATGTGCTTTCCAGTTAATAATTCCTTTACCCAACTAAGTGGTCCTCTGACGTAACGCCCGTAAATAAGTTCAAAAGGAGAAAATCCCATGCTGGTCCGAGGCACTTCACGATAGCCGAAAAGGAATGGGGCAAGCAACCGATCGCAGGATTTTGGTTTCTCCTGGCAGAGCTTCCGCAACATCTATTTTAACGTACCGTTAAATCGATCCACCGATCCATTACACATAGAATGGTAAGGTGTAGAACTGAGGTGCTTAATGGCTAGTAAGTCGTTGACTTCTTTCATCACTTCGAAAGTAAAACATGATGCTTGATCACAATACATTTTACGTGGCAATCCTAAGCTTGAAAACATCCCCACCAAGCCCTCTGTTACCGTCGCCGAATCGATTGCTGGCAGGGCCGCCGCGTCGGGTAACGCGTGGCGAAGTCCACCATGGTCAATACGTACAGGTTTCCGTTTCTCAAAACATGTTTTAAAGAACCAATAATATCGATTGCCACTCGCTGGAAAGGGGTGTCAATCAACGGCATTACGCCCATGGGCCCCTTCCCCACTCTACCTTTCGGATATGTTCGTTGGCAAACGTCAAAGGACCACCCATATCTTTTTACTTCTTCCTGAACTTCTGGCCAATAGAATGATCCCAGCACTCAGTCAGTTGTCCTGTTGATGGCTTGATGGCCCGCCATCAGATTTCCGTGAGCTTGCAGCAGTACTTGGGTCCGCAGCTTGCGAGGAACAACCACCTGCTGTACCATTTTGCCGTAGGATTACCGGCACTCGCGATGTAAAACTTCCTGTCATTGCGACGTGCAAGTTCTTAGTGAATGGGTGGCAAAGACGTCGCCCCAGACACCCATGAAAAGATCAGGCTGTTTGTACACCACGCTTTATACACACACGAAAAAACGAGCGCACAAACATGGACAGACAACGAAAACAATCTTTCATTGTCTCCTTGCACTACCGAAGTCCTAACCTAACTGTCGCTCATCTCAGCATGGACACAAGACACGAAGCTGGTCTCATGAAAGTCCGTTGCTACGCTTTAAGCTGAATCCCGTCGTTAGCACGGTAGACCCGGCAGCCACTTGAACGGTAGGCACCGTCGCTGTAGCCGTGTCCCAGCCGGACACCTCCGCTGAAACTCGTGCCCGTAGCTCGACAGCCCCGCGTGTCCTCGGGCACAGGATGCCTTGAAGCCGCAGCACGTCAACGACGCTCGGCCGTGGCAGGTAGTACGTTGCAGGTAGCCCGGGCTGAGCTATTTATCATCAGGCTCAGGTTCGGAACGGAACGACCGAGTAGCGAGGCCCGTTTCGTCTCGTTCCTTCTCTCATGCCTTCGCCGCCACGCTCCACCCTCCTTTTTCTGGTGTCTGCCGTGGCCTGCTCCTATCGGTTGATTCTTCTGTTTTTTTTTCTTCTTTTTGGTTTCCAACCCAGCGCTCGTGCCACCTTCGTTGTTGTCTGCTTCCAAATCTTGTATTGGCGAGCACTCTTAACCCACACGCACGTCACTTATCACAGGAGGGTCTATTCGTCCTTTCCAGCCCCTGTAGGTGGCGCGGAGAGCGTTTCGATGTGGCGGGTCGAGAGGTGATGGGCGCTATCCGAAAGCATGCTCGTCTCGAGATCGAGGCGGCTTTCGGGCCTCAGGTATCTCTAAGCGCTAAACACAGAGATTTATTGTCGAAGGAGAGGCAGCGTTTATCGCTGGTCATGTTTTGCAAACTGTGTACGATATGCGAGAATTTAGGGCGACATCGGTAGCGCTGGTATAAACAATGCGCCACGCGTGCGTTTATGGCGATATGTAAGGTTCCTCGCGCTGGCGTAGCTGCGAAATTATTGTTCAAAGTAGTCGAGTGACCCGAACGTGGTGAAACAGGTGTGATTTAGGAGATACGAACGCTACACATGCGTTCGATCTTAGCTCGTACTTCCTTTTTTGCCATATCGCAGCATGACTACGACGCGTCCACACCAACCTACTATCACCGTCTTCCGGCTTCCTGAAAATTCCGCGTGGTGGCATTAGCTGATCTGGAAAGTGCAAATAATGACGGTCAGTTAAGACGTAGCAGCCTAGATAATTAATAGGTCAAGTTGGTGACAAGACGCTTGTCGGCCCTCGGTTGTTGTGAATGCTGTTATTTGGTAGCTTCCGGCGGTTTCCGCCACCACTTTCAACAGGGAAACCCCTTCGGCATAAAATTGATAATTTTAATGAGTAAAAAACTAATTCTTGACCTGCTGGTCAAACCGACAAAGCAGAACGTGCTCCGAGGAATTTAGCCACCCATGCATGCTGCATCTTCTTCTTCGTTTTAAATTTCAACAGACATGCTAATATCAACAATCCGTGTGTATCACGCCATTTATCACACGCCGGTGATTCTTTGTGGTCTGGAGACCATGTCGCTGCGGCAGCACACTACAGTTTAACTCTCCAAGTAAGCTCGTCAACTTTTCCTAAACTATACTTCACAAAGCCGGGTAGCGTTAAAAAGGTATAATGCGTTTTATGAAATATTAGAAGTCAGAAATTGCCAACTATGATCTCATGAGCAAGCAGTTTTATTATCTATTCAATACTTAAGACATGAGTGGTGACATTAATGTATTTCGTGATCTCCTCGTATGGCCACTAAAGCACTACTTCAATATTCTTGCAAGCTGAAGTATTGAGCTGCTTGGTGGGTTGTAGAGCACCAGTGACGCATTGCTTCGCTAGCTAATAGCGTGACCGGTAGGTGCGTGTTGTTCATGTTTAGCGTTATATTTAGGCATTCCAAAATACAAGCACAATTCATACTTTTCTCTTCGCGAAATTACAACATCTCTTGAAGAAACCTTACACCATTGCGCGAATATAGGCACCGATGGCTTCCAGCACCTCGGCGGGCATTGACTTCGCTTTTAAACTTCGTCACCACAGATACCTAATGAATTGAATTTCATGATGAAATTTCTGCGCAGACTCCATTGACCTGAAGGGCTTCGGTCCACTGCGAAACGTGTTTCGGCATCTCTACTTGGAACGGTGGCCATTGGCATCAAGCAGCCTAATGGAAGCAGGACCAGAACCTGACCTTGAGGAGATCACTGGCATGATTGTACGTGATCTGTCCATTCACCCATTCGTGTACATTAGTGTCAACGCTGATACCACAGGAGCCGTGACCGTGCAGGTAAGACTGATGCATCATTCACCCTAGTCGCGCATTTCGTTTGTGTTACTGATTAGAGAACATCTGGTTTGGGTTACTGATCATAAAAAATTGAAAAAATCAAAACTACCGCTTCTTCTGTGAGGAATAAACTTACTGGGAAAGGCGCAGATTCAAAACTCTGGCAGAACCCTCTTTGTGTTGGAAAGAATGTATTATGCCAAGCAAAAGAACCCCCCATTATGATATGTTTGGCATTGAAACAAGTGTTATTCTACGAGATTGAAAATGTATATAGCGTTTATATAGCAGGACATTTACAACACTCGGATATACTATGAAAGGGTTAGTTCACTATTAGGCAGTCATACTGCTACTATCATTACGTGGCGTTAAGTTCCAAAACCCCGACGTGTTTATGAGTGATGCCGTAGTGGAGGGTTCTGGAAGTTAGTGCTGATAATTTTAGAAAACACAGGCATAAATTGGGCGTTTTCCAGTGATACCCGGAAATATCAAACAATAGGCAAAATTATACGAGAGTTCTTCAAAATACATGCGGTAGGCAACATCAGTCACCACTTCCCAAAGTTAAGAACCACATGTCAACTCTAGCCAACAGTGAGCGGACGCTAGCCTAGCTAGCACTAGCTGCGTCTTGGGCAATATTAGCCAGGCCATCAAAAAATGGCCGAAGTTTCGGAAAAGATAGAAGTGTGAAGAAATAGAAATTTTCACACATAGGTTGTCACTGTGGCGGACATTCCAACAAGCGGTCTTGCCTGCTTGAAGGCTGAAAGTTGCAATCTTCAAGTTACAGCCTTGAAGATATATATGTGGCGGTCAACGTCCCAAAACCACCATGTGATTATGAGAGACGCTGCAGAGGAGGTCTCCGGAAATTTGGACCCTTTGTTGTTTTTTAACGTGCACCCCAACCTGAACACATGGGCCTATAGCACTTTCACCTCCATTGAAACTGCAGCCGCCGCAGCTGGGATTCGATCCCGCCACCCGCGGGTCAGCAGCCAAGTACTTTACCCACTAGACCACCACGGCAGAGCACAGTCTTGAAGAGGCAAGTTCGCTTGTCGAAACGTCGGCTCCAGTGACACCCGTTTCGCGACTGTCACTCATAGTCTAGTTAGTATAAACGCGTTAAAAACCAGTGATCTTCACAAGGTACACTTTCTTATTCAGAAATAAAATTAGTAGGTAACAGAATATTCTCATTTTGTTTACTTAATTTTGGATACCAAGCGTTGCAGTCAGCTTATGCTAGCTTGGAATAGTTGTATTTTTTGTTCTATGAGTCGTTGAACTTTAGGAAAAACGAGAGCACGTTGAATTGGAAGGCATTGTTGGATCTGGCCCGGGCCGGGCTTGGGCCCGTGAGCTTAGGATCCGGGTGAGGTTTGGGCATGAGTCAAGACCGTAATAGGCCTGGGTCTCATACATATCGGCGTAATGGCGTGTGTACGCTGTTTGGTTGTGTTATTTTGGGGTTTTAACGTCCAGATGCAACCCAGTTTTTGTGAGATGCCGTAGTTGAGGGCTGCAGTCAATTAAGACCACCTGGATTGCATTAGTGTGTGCTGAAATTAGAACGCAACAGACGTGTAGCATTTGTTTCATCAGTACGCTGCACGTATTTTTAAGAAACACTTGATATAGGTTTTTCATTATACCGAGTGAAATACGCTCTTGCATATCATAAGGAAAGGTTGGATAGGCGGTATAATGCTGCAAGAGCAATAGTGCGCTGCTTACATTAGTGTATATAAGATGTGCGCGTTTGTATCTATGAAAACACTTAGAGTATGGAGGTGCGCTGGCATGCCCGCCACGGCTTTTTCCGCCAGCGTATCGGTAGACTGGTCAACATGAATCGGGATTCATTAACATAATGATTGATTGATATGTGGAGTTTAACGTCCCAAAACCACCAAATGATTATGAGAGACGCCGTAGTGGAGGGCTCCGGAAATTTAGACCACCTGGGGTTCTTTAACGTGCACCCAAATCTGAGCACACGGGCCTCCTTCATTTCCGCCTCCATCTTAAATGCAGCCGCCGCAGCCGGGATAGTCATTAACATCTCAGGAACTGTTGTTCGTGCACTCTTAAGAGCAAGATTCCTAGTAACTTACCGCAGGTGCGCGAAGTGATGCAAACGTTCACTAGTTTTTTCTAGCATGGCAGCTGCAAATATTTAGCATCTTGTAATTAGTTAGAAACATTAAGCACTTAAGTTAAATGCCTACCGGATAGAACAAGTTTTGCCTACTTTAGGGACACTTTTGTGTTTGTCGTATTTCGCCAATAATTAAAAGTGTGATGATTTGCCGAAGCGCAAGTGTTCTCATGGCACTCAAACACGAAAACCTTCTCACGACTGAAATAAGAGCTCTATGGAAGGTGATCATTATTTTGATTAGCTGCTGTAACCTTTGAAACAGGGAGGTGTATACACATAGATGTATTGGCACCATATACCGCATAAACGCCCAATAACCGCTGCGACTCCCTGAATTCAGGAATTTTAGCAAATTCAGACTTCTCCCCCAATTTCTGCCGTTATGGATATTAACAAAAACGTTTCTCTAAAAACTAAGTATATGAGTCTTTATTCTGCTAAAGCTTTGACGTATACAGCTTGCACGCACTTACCTTATCTATCTTTGGTGTCCGCAGAAGTTCAAGATGCTTTCGTCGCATAATTTCGTAAACTACATAGTTGCTGGATTAGGTACCTGAAGAGGGCACATGCACTGCGACCACATGTTTGTTTAAAGTTCCAAGAATGCCTGTCACTTGCTTCGGCAAAGCATCTGCCGTGGACATGCGGCTTCTTCATAACCCTCCACTTTTACTTCCACACCATAGTCGCCGTTTTTTTTTTCTGCCACACATCTTCTCCGTTATCACTGCCGCGTGCTGCAAGCTTGTAACCACAACCGCAAGCTACAGACAGTCACACTTCACTCCCTTGTTCACACCGAGGCCTTCAACCACCGGTGACTAGGCAACCCAATATCCTGTTTCGGGTCCCTGCTGGGAATCACACTTCGGATGCCGCGTTCGACGGGGTGCGCTAACGAAGTCACCGGCTGGTTCACTTCGGCTCTTCTTAAATGCGAAGCATTTATTAGCGAACTTTGGTGACCTTGAGGGCATCTATCTATCTATCTATCTATCTATCTATCTATCTATCTATCTATCTATCTATCTATCTATCTATCTATCTATCTATCTATCTATCTATCTATCTATCTATCTATCTATCTATCTATCTATCTATCTATCTATCTATCTATCTATCTATCTATCTATCTATCTATCTATCTATCTATCTATCTATCTATCTATCTATCTTTCTATCTATCTATCTATCTATCTATCTATCTATCTATCTATCTATCTATCTATCTATCTATCTATCTATCTATCTATCTATCTATCTATCTATCTATCTATCTATCTATCTATCTATCTATCTATCTATCTATCCATCTATCTATCTATCTATCTATCTATCTATCTATCTATCTATCTATCTATCTATCTATCTATCTATCTATCTATCTATCTATCTATCTGTCTGTCTGTCTGTCTGTCTGTCTGTCTGTCTGTCTGTCTGTCTGTCTGTCTGTCTATCTATCTATCTATCTATCTATCTATCTATCTATCTATCTATCTATCTATCTATCTATCTACGACTTTTATCTTTCCTGGCCGTTTAGATGATGGTATTGATACCGAAATTGGTATGGCATAACACGACTCTATAGCTAACATAGATGACTATTCATAACATGAAAATTAAGACATGTATATCATGAATGTCATGGTTTACATTTCATGGTCTTGGTGCTCTTGTGGGGGTTTAGTTTTCATGACATATTGCAAAACTGGTATGACATGACTTCTTAGGGAACATAAGTGGCAGGCCCTAACGAGGAAAGGACGACATGCATTTCATGTAAGTCATGACTACACACCATGCTTATGGCGCGCTCGCGATCGTTTCGCTAGCTTCATGTACGCGAAGTTTAGTATTACCGTACGTAAATAGATGGCAAAGGTATATGACTGGTGCAAACATGATTATCATAAAAAGCGTGACTTGCAAGAACATGACTAGATTGCCACGTTCCATTTCCCAAGTTTTGTTATCGTCCCAAAACACTACACAATTCTCAGCGCAAACCACGCCTGCAGTTTTCGAGAAGCTTCCGGACTGTAGTAAATCATTTCGATAAGATCACGCCAACTCTGCGGACTGTACAGATTATTCTGGAACCTACGCCACCACCAGCGATAACGCTAGAACATTCGACGGCAAGAGTATAAATGCCGACGCGCTTCGCCGCTTGTCAGTAGTTGATCGACGGCCGACGCTCCGTTCGCCGATCTAGCTGTCTCCTCTCGAGTCCACGCGCGAGACCCGGGGTCACGTCACGCTGACGTTCACCCCAGCGGTTCAAGTCGACAAAAGAAGTCTACGCGGCACCGGCGTCTTGTACGCGCGACCGCCGCCCCTGGGTCTCGGGCCTTACTGCCTGGAGCCCACCTACCCCATGCCAGGAGGAGGTGCAAGGTCCCCGGTTCACGCCAACCGTCCCGGAGTCCCCCTGCGGTCCACCTGGTACCACCAAGACCTGCGCGGCGCCCGCCTCGGCTTAGCCACTTCCTACCAGAGTGCAGCTCGACTGCACGTTACAAGTCACCCACGAACCACGCTCAACCGGTGGCTTGTGGGGTCTGCCCACCAGAATGGCCACGCCATTTGAACTCCCGGTGAGGGAGAATTGTTTCATGTTTTCCGCGCCCGAGAACGATATCTCTGTCGCAATTGAAGAGACAGCTGGTGACGACAGCGTATTAGTACTGCAACAAAGGGGGGGTGCAAAATTTCTCGTATGCACCCGCAATGCTGGCCAGGCGACGAAGCTAATGGTGGCGGAAGGATTTGAAGTGAACGGGGGGAGGGTGCCAGTAGAGGCAGTCGGGCCGCCGGTTACATATGTGAACGTTTACCGTTACCCCGCTTCTCTATCTGATGAGGCCCTTAGCAACGCCTTAGTCAAGTTTAGTAAGGTGAAGGGCATTTCGTTAGCCACCCTAGCCACTCGCCAGACCAAGTTAAACGGGGTACGTGTGGTTAAAATTGAGATGTGCCGCCCAGTCCCCAACTTCATCACTATTGCGGGGCACAAAGTCATGTGCGAATACAGAGTCATGCGCCGGGTGTGCGCGCGTTGGGGTGAAGTCGGGCATATGGCGACTGCGTACACCACGGCGTACTGTAAGTGGTGCGGCACCTTCGGCCACGATACTGAGGGCTGCTCGGCAGACTGTAAACGTTGCGGGGGTCACCACGGAACACGCGAGTGCTTTCGTAAGCGCTCATACGCTTCGGCCACCCACGGCTTCCCCTCGCTATCTGAATCCGCTTCGTTGCACTCTCAGTCAAGCGGCCCCGCCTCTGCCCGAGCAACTAACTCGCCGCGTATGCAGGTCCTTACGTCCAGGTCCGCATCCCGCACAACCGAGATGGGATCCCCTTCCGGGGACCGCGACCTAGACTCCGATCTGACTTCAGGCAGTGGCGTGGGCGATCCGTCCGCCAGTGAGGGGTGACGAGACTACCAACAGGTCGACCGAAACAGAGTCAAGTGGTATCGAGACGGGTTCGGCGCAATTGTCCCCCCCCCCCCCCCCCCTAAGCCGCCTCCACCCTCGGCGAGCCGGGATGACTGCGGGAATTCGCTGGCCGCGGCTGAAGCGACCTCCGAGTCCAACGAGCAGGGAGAGGCCCTCCTCGCTTGATCCCACACACCCGTCCACGTCCAGGCTCCAGTGACCAGCCTGGCCTTGGAGGCCGGCACCCAAGACCCAGCCGGCGACGACGCCCCCATAAAAAGTAAAGGGTATTACTTTCTACCCAGCGACAGCGAATATGACCACGCTGCACCGACTTCCTCCCCCGCCTCCCATTCGGCACGCCCAAGCCGGAAATCGGACGCGAAAACTGGACAGATGGCCACTGGGCTAGAGCAGAGAGCTCGCTCGCGCTCACGAAGACACCCTGATGACGATAAGTGGTATCTGGGTGAGAGGGCAGCCAGCAAGGAGGCCCGGCAGCGTAGACCCGGGCCAGCAGGTCAAAGCAGTGATAGCGACGCTCCACCACACGCGAAGGCTCAGAAGCTCCAGAAAGACCGTGTAGGCAAAGGGGAACCACCCCCTCCCCAAGCCCCGAAACGCACGTCACTGAAGCGGCGCGCCTGCCCTGTCGGCTTCACAGCCCTTTTCCATTCCTGTCGTTCGCTCTGGCCGCACTATGTCCCACTTAGCTCCCCTTCACCTTCTGGTGCAGCACTCTCCTGGCCCCTTTCTGTCGGCACGCAGCTGTCGCCTATCTTGCTAGGTGCATTCGCTCACCCTTCTTTCCTTCTACCCTCCAGCGCTTGACATCGCGCCAATCGGTGGTTGACGGCCACGCTGCTTGCTAGCCTCGATACTTCCCGTGTTTTGTTTTCTTCTTTTTAAGGTTTTTGATGGCCTTTTTGAAATTGGCTACGTGGAATATCCAAGGGTTTAGAGATAGGGCGAAACAAGCAGCCATCCTAGGTTTCGCTAGGAACCAGAACATAGACCTCCTCTTTATTCAAGAGGCCAATTTCCAAACGCCGCTGGATGTGGTAAATTTCCGCCGAGATCATCAGACCAACAACGTTTTCTCTCTGGCGACTATGAGAGCATGCGGGGTCGGAGTAATATTCGTATCAGGCAGATTTCGATCAAAATCCCATTGTATTTTCGGGGCGAATGGTCGGTACATAATGATTGACATTTTCATCGAAGGCAAAAAGATACGCATTTTGAACGTCTATGCCCCCGTGACAAGAAAAGATACGAATAAGTTCTTTCAAGAGATGCACCAACTCCTCCTAGAGCCTATTTCCCACGTACTGGTCAGTAATTTTAATTGCGTGGTAGATTCTAACTGGGACGTGAGGGGGCCAATCCAAGGAAGATCAACCTATAATGCAAAAGAGTTGGTGAAAACCCTTCAGCACCTGAACCTCTCGGACATATGGGTACACCTCTATAAAGACCGCTTCGTAGCAACCCGTACCTCTAGATCAGCAGGAAGTAGAATAGACCGGATGTACTTTCCGGACCTCCTCCTCCCTTTGGTTGAAGGATGCGAAGTACTCGCGCTCCCGGCCAACCTGAAACGGAAGACGAAACATGCCCCACTTGTCATGATGGTAAAGGGATTCCCCGGCCCGCACTCTTATAACAATAGCTGGAGAATAGACGCTGAGCTGCTGAGAGATGAGACTTGCGTAGAAAACTTGAAAGCTGCCATAAGCGCATCAGTAGAAAATGCCGGACATATTACCCCCCCCCCCCCTCTGTGGGATAAACTTAAGGAAGAATGGAAGGCCCTGTTACAAAAAGAAGGCAAAGCCAAAAAAAGAGGTCATAGACAAAAGATGAAAGAACTTCTTTGCCGGATGCAGATCATCAAGGCATCCGACACGTTGACCTCATGTACAACAGAGTACCTGACCTCGCTCGAGGAGCAATACAACCAACTCCTCAGAGATACCATAAGGCGACCTAGAAGTGAGCATGAACTGTTGGGCACGGCGACCGGAGTTGATGTGAGGGAAGTACGTGGAAATGGCTGTTTGCGAATTACGGAGGCAAAGCGCTTAGACGGTTCTGTAACCGACGACCCAGCAGAAATTGAGAACATCTTCAGAGAGTACTTCAGCATACAGTTCCAAGACACCGAACCAATAGACACCAATCGGGTACCCGACCATGTCAAAGAACTTTGCAAACATCTGCAGCGAATTAGGGAGGAGGAGGAGCCAGCAACCCTTAGCGCTGAAGTCTCCCCTGCAGAGCTTCGCGAAGCCATGAGAGGCCTGACCCCCAATTCTGCCCAGGCGCTGATGGTCTGACTGCAGCCTTCTATGTGACTTTTCTCGAAGTTCTCGAAGAACCCTTGATGGCGATGGTGAATGCAATCTTCAGGTCCTTTAAGAAACCCGACTCCTTCAGAGTGGGTAAAATTGTCCTACTACAGAAAGAGGGTGCACAACCAAACGAGCCCACGGCGGGGCGTCCAATCACGCTTTTGAACACCGATTACAAGCTGGTAGTCACTATACTGAACAACAGGCTCAAGCTGCTGTTACCGGACATCCTTAGCCCGTACCAAACGTGTGCGATTCCAGGAAGGTCGCTTTTTGCGAACCTCACAGTAATCCGTGACTCTTTCGAATACGCTACGACAAGAGGTTCCAATGGTGTTTTCATTTCCCTAGACCAAGCTAAAGATTTTGACAGGGTACGACACCATGCTCTTCGACGTGATGCGGGAGTTTGGATTACCGGCAAGTTTTATAAAACTGACAAAAACCTTGTACGAGGACCTAACCTGCACCGTTGTGATAAACGCAGTCATAACGCCGGCATTTAAGTATAGCAGAGGCATAAGGCAAGGATGCCCATTGGGCCCGACCTTTTTTGTCATGTCGTGCGAGCCGCTGATCACAAGTGTTATTCCGCACGAAGGCATTCGGGGCTTCCCACTGACGGGCCAGGAGCAGGTGAAAGTGCTGGCATACGCGGACGACATTTACCTGTTTGTTCGGGATGAAAGCAGCCTCCAAGCCTTCAGTGCGACGTTCACAAGATACGCGCAGGCATCCGGAGCGGCGATAAATGCGTACAAGAGCAAGGCGATGCTATTTGGAACTTTCCCCAGAGAAGCCCTAGGAAACATCGAAGTGGTGTCCATCGTTAAAGTCCTGCGAATCTACTTCGTCAGTGAAGGGGTGGCACCAGCCACGTGACAGAGAGCCCTCGAGAGGGCAAAGCAGGCAGCCGACCACATTCGCCTCCTAAACCTCACGTTACGTGAAAAAGCGCTGGCAGCAAGGACCACCATATGCGCATTTGCGTTCTACGCCAGTAGGGTAGCGGTGATCCCTAGGAAAACCGCGAGCCAACTGAACGCCGTGATCACCGATTTGCTATGGGAAGGGAAACCGGCACCAGTCAAGCGACACCTCCTTCAACTACCCAAGGACAAAGGTGGCCTCGGCCTCCCATACGTACAAATGACGAGCCAGATACTGGCCCTCAAGATTACCCGCATGCTTTATTACGCAGCGAGTTACGTTGGGAAGAATCTAATCAACTACTGGACAAGTACTATCACGCACTATCTGGAAAACCACAAACACACTGGCCCGCGCGCGGAAGCGCCCTCACACTTTTACAGGATGGCGGCAACTACGACAAAGATCATAGAAAAAGAAGCCCCGAACTGCGACATTGACAAGGACCAACCCACCCGAATCGTCGAAGCGATAACAGAAAACCAGTTGTCCAAAGAAGAAAAAGAGCAGATCAAAAGCCTAGGACTGTGCAAACAAAAAAAAGCAATAAGTACCGACCGCGCGAAGTACATGACTTCGAGTGGAAGCGCAAGTGGCAAGTTTTGCCCACGAGACATCGCCTGCACCGTTTCGGCATCACGCCGAATAGCCAGTGTCCTAATTGCCGCGCTGAGGAAACGATCTCCCACGCGTTGTTAGAATGCGGGGCAGCCAAGTCGGTATGGCGCCTGGTTGCAAGGTGCTTCAGCATCTGCCCTCCCCCGGTCCTCGAAAGGAATAGGGGCTGCTTCGCAAGGCTGGTGATTGCCATCAGACTCTTTGTGATTTGGAAACGCCGGTGCCTTGCTGAAGTAAAGAACACCCCAGTGAGAGCGGCCTACCCAGCACTAGGCATGATCAGGCAGGATATAGTGCAGTACTTGGCCAAGCAACTGGAAGCTGGCGGGGAGGACCAGTTTCTTTGCCGCTGGCACACAGTTTTTTTTTTCGTCAGAGGTGCGAAACTCCGTACCCCCATAATCCCCTACTAACCCCTTCTCCCCAAAACATTGTGTTACAAGTGGATGTATAGCGCCAGTCGAAGTATTGTAAATATGCCTACCCATGTTCATGATCTGTTGTAAATATATATATATATGATTGTTAATATATATTTGTGGTATATATATATATATATATATATATATATATATATATATATATATATATCTGTGTATGTGTCGCTAGTTTACTCTATGGATAATGCAGTTTGTATGCCCCATAGTGCACAAGAGGGGTGTCTAAACGAGCACTCTATGTATAAAATGATGTAAAGAGTTTTTTTGAGTTTGAAGTGAATAAACTTCTATTTGTATCAGTCCAAGACGGCTACTGTAATCGAACTTTCCGTTTACCGGGCACAGGTTCGCCCAAATAAACAGTTAAATTCCAACGCAAAGTCTCTAGTCTTCGGCCGCCTCACGACTCCGTGATCTCTGGTGGAAGTGCTGCTTCTTTGATGTTCTGGACGCCCCCTTCAAGCCGCGACCCCAGCGCAAGCGGCAATGAAGACACGGACGCTAAACCTGAACAGTGAACAAGCCGCAGGCAGGGGGGACTACAACCAGAGTACGGGCCCCTTCCTGAAGCAGCCAGGCAGACCCGGATCCCGAAATCAATTACGGCAACCATGACCGCCCTCGTGCAGCCTGCACCACTCCTGCTCCGACAAGGCAAAGAGCCGCCAGCTTTCCGCGGTTCGAAACTGGAAGACCCGGAAAGCTGGATCAAAAGGTTCAACCACGTCGCCGCCTTCAATGACTGGACAGACGATGACAAGCTCCGGCATGTGTATTTCGCCTTGGAAGATGCTGCTCGGACCAGATTCGAGAAGAAAGAGCGAAGCCTTACAACCTGAGACGTCTTTCGCGCCAGGTTCCTCACCACTTTCGCAATTGTGGTGTGCAAGGAGAAGGCCGCAGTTCTCCTCAAAACTCGCATGCAGAAGCGAAATGAAAACGTGGCGCTATTCACGGAAGATATGATTAAACTCTTCCGCCACGCTGACTCCGACATGTCCGAGGAGAAGAAGGTTCGTCTGCTCTTGCGAGGACTAAAGCAGGAACTCTTCGCCGGGCTGATCAGAAACCCACCAAAGACGGCCGTTGAATTCATTTCAGAAGCATCTACGATAGAGAATACGCTCGAGATGCGCACGCGGCAATATAACCGTAGCTTCTCGCCTACAAGCTACACAGGCATTCAAGCGCTAGGAACCACTGGCTTGCGTGAACCACTGACTTGCGGAACCACTGACGACTTTGCTGAACGACAGCGGGCCGACCCGGAACTTAAGGCCCTAATAGAATACCTCGAAGGCAGGACCGCCGAAGTCCCGAAGGTATTCAAGCGCGCACTTGTGTCATTCTTCCTGCGAAACGGTCTTCTACAAAAGAAAAACTTTTCACCGCTTCGAGCTAAGTACCTCCTTGTGGTGCCTTCAGCTCTGCGATTAGAACTTCTGCAGGCCCTGCACGGCGATCCGATGGCAGGGCACCTTGGTGTTTCTCGCACGCTCACGAGGATACAAGAAAGGTACTACCGGCCACGTCTTACCACCGACGTCACTCGTTATGTGAGGACATGCCGGGACTGTCAGCGACGCAAGGCACCGCAGACAAGGCCAGCGGGACTTCTGCAGCCCATTGAACCACCTTGCCGGCCTTTCCAGCAGATTGGTATGGACCTACTGGGGCCGTTTCTGACGTCGGCTTTCAGAAACAAGTGGATCTTGGTAGCTACCGACTACCTCATCCGCTACGCTGAAACAAAAGCCCTTCCCAAAGGCAGTGCATCCGAGGTAGCTAAGTTCTTCATCGAAAATATCGTCCTACGTCGTTGCGCCCCGGAGGTCCTTATCACCGACAGAGGAACGGCATTTACGACTTGACTCAAGCGATCTTGGCATACAGCCAGACAAACCACCGCCAAACGACAGCGTACCACCCACAGACCAACGGCCTCACTGAGCGGCTTAACAAGACGATCGCCGACATGATGGCAATGTACGTCTATGTTGAACACAAGACGTGGGGCATCATTCTTCCGTACGTGACCTTCGCATACAACAGGGTGGTGCAGGAGACGACGCAGATATCTTCATACAAATTGGTCTACGGAAGAAGCCCAGCAATGATACTCGATTCCATGTTACCCAACGTCACCGACGAAGAAAACCTCGATGTGAGTGAGTACCTTCAACGCGCCGAAGAAGCCCGACAACTCGCGCGTCTCCGCATCAAGAATCAACAGACGACCGATAGCCGCCGTTACAATCTTCGACGGCGTTTCGTGGAATACGAGCCCGGTGAACGTGTTTGGGTGTAGACACCGATACGCCGACGTGGACTAAGTGAAAAGCTTCTGCGACGGTACTTCGGGCCGTACAGGGTGGTTCGACGTCTCGGCCCACTTGATTACGAGGTTGTCCCCGACGGCATCACGAACTCTCAACGATGCCGATCGCGACCTGAAGTTGTCCATGTCGCGCGCCTCAAGCCGTTTTATGCGCGTTAAGTGAAACAGTGTTTTTTATTTCAACCGTAACAGTTTATTATTGTATCGTAATTTATCCATTGTACTTTCTTGCATTATTTTTGTACCTTCATCTTTAGTGAAAGCATCGGGATGATGCCTTTTTCAGAGGGGGGCGACGCCATGTTCCATTTCCCAAGTTTTGTTATCGTCCCAAAACCCTACACAATTCTCAGCGCAAACCACGCCTGCAGTTTTCGAGAAGCTTCCAGACTGTAGTAGATCATGTCGATAAGATCACGCAAACTCTGTGAACTGTACAGATTATTCTGGAACCTACGCCACCGCCAGCGATAACGCTAGAACATTCGACGGCAAGAGTATAAATGCCGACGCGCTTCGTCGCTTGTCAGTAGTTGATCGACGGCCGACGCTCTGTTCACTGCTATCAGTCCAAACCTGCTACTGTAAGTGGACTTTCTGTTTACCGGGCACAGGTTCGCCCAAATAAACAAAATTTCAACGCAAAATCTCCAGTCTTCGGCCATGTCACGACTCCGTGACCAGATGACGATACTGTTACGTAAAATGACACAGGGCGTGTCTATTTAAAATCTATATTCAAACAGATACGTATGGCGTCGACTAAGATGGAGGACAGCACGCACAACCGACAGACGACTTCCTCGTTGTCGTCTTCTGACCCTTGATATGTCAGGTACGTAGCATTACCCCACCCCCCCGGCGATAAAAGCGCCGTCTCGATGCACATTACTTACAGTCTTCAGTAGCAGGTGGTAAGGCTGCTGACATGCACAACATCACTGGGTGTGGTTGCAGGCAGGCTTGTGGTCACAGATGCAGGAATGATCTCGTAGGTGACGTCAGTTACCTGGCGGAAGACACGGTAAGGACTCATGTAGCGAGACAACAACTTCCCTGATAAGCCAAGTCGACAAACTGGGCCCCACAGGAGAACAAGAGAACCGGGTGACAAGTGAACGTCAGCATGCCGGCTGTCATAGATGGCTTTCTGGGTGGCTTGCGAAGCCGAAAGTCTAGAGCGGGCAATCTGACGTGCGTGGTCGGCACGAGCAATAGCGTCGCGTGCATATTCGATTGACAGCGTTGAAGTGGTTGGAAGTAGGGTGTCGAGTGGTAACGTCGGATTACGGTCATAAAGCAAATAAAAGGTTGAATAACCAGTGGTGTCGTGGTGCGAAGAATTGTACGCGATGGTCACGTGAGGTAGCGCCAGGTCCCAGTCATGGTGATCGGAGGACACATACATCGCGAGCATGTCCGTGAGGGTCCGATTTAGCCGTTCGGTAAGGCCATTTGTTTGAGGATGGTAGGAAGTGGTCAGCTTGTGGTGCGTCAAGGAAGAGTGCAGAAGATCGTCGATTACACGGGACAAAAATGCGCGGCCGCGATCCGCGAGTAATTGGCGAGGAGCGCCATGATGTAGGACGACGTCGTGGAGCAAAAAGCCCGCAACGTCAGTAGCGGTGCTGGTGGGGAGCGCCCGAGTGATGGCATACCTACTCGCGTAGTGTATAGCAACGGCGACTCACTTGTTGCCCGATTTCGACTCGGCAAAAGGACCGAGAAGATCTATACCAACACAGAACAAAGGTTTGGTTGGAATGGAGACCGGTTGAAGAAGTCCAGCCGGGGTGCAGTAGGTCGCTTCCTACGTTGGCATTTATCACAGGAAGACACGTAACAGCGAACGGATCGGGCGAGACTTTGCCAAAAGAAGCGGCGACGCACATGGTCGTACGTCCGAGATACACCCAGATGACCAGCAGTTGGTTCATCGTGAAGCTCGCGCAGCACGGTTGAACGCAAATTTTTCGGCACGACAAGAAGGAGCTCACGGCCATCTGGCTGGAGGCTACGATGGTACAGCGTGCCATTCAGGAAGACGTACATGCGAAGTGACGTGTCGTTCGGAGCAGATTCCAGACGGTCAATAAGTTGTCGCAGAGAAGCATCACGACGTTGTTGATTACTAATGTAAAGAAACTGGCACATTGACATGACGCTGAGGCTAGGCTCGATGTCTGGTTCGTCGGGCTGATCAACAGGGTAGCGGGATAAGCAATCGGCGTCCAGATGAAGACATCCAGACTTATAAGCAACTGAGTAGGAATACTTCTGTAGGCGTAATGCCCAACGACCAAGTCGTCCAGTGGGGTCCTTCAGAGAAGAAAGGCAACACTGCGCGTGATGATCTGTGATGACACTGAAAGGGCGGCCATACAAGTAAGGACGGAATTGCGAAACCGCCCAAACAAGGGCGAGGCTTTCCCGTTCTGTTATAGAATAATTGCGTTCAGGCTTAGAAAGCAGACGGCTTGCGTACGCGATTACACGGTCGTTGCCCCGCTGAATTTGAGCCAAAACTGCACCAATTCCGTGACCACTCGCGTCTGTTCGCACTTCTGTTCCAGCATCGGGGACGAAGTGTGCAAGAATAGGAGGTGTCGTTCGAGCGGTGATTAGCTGAGAGAAGGCGTCAGCTTGAAGAGTGCCCCAACAAAATGGGACGTCTTGTTTGAGAAGGTCGGAGAGTGGCCGTGCGATTGCCGCAAAGTTTTTCACGAACCGGCGAAAGTTGGAGCAGAGGCCCATAAAACTGCGGACATCATGAATAGAGCGTGGGACTGGGAAGTTTGTTACAGCGCGTATATTCGCCGGGTCTAGTCGTACACCGGCAGCGTCAACAAGGTGACCCAATACAGTAATCTGACGAAGACCGAAGTGGCACTTGGAGGAATTGAACTGCAGGCCGGCCCGTCGAAATATGGATAGAATGATCGAAAGGCGTTTAAGGTGGGTTGCAAAGGTAGGTGAGAAAATGATCACGTCGACCAGGTAACACAATCATATCGACCATTTAAATCCTTGTAGGAGCTTGTCCATCATTCTCTCGAAGGTCGCTGGAGCGTTGCAGACACCGAATGCCATGAGCTTGAATTGGTAAAGACCATCAGAGGTAACGAGGGCGGTATTTTCTCGGTCCATGTGATCTACAGCAACTAGCCAGTAGCCAGATCGTAGGTCGAGAGATGAAAAAAAGGTGGCGCCATAGAGACAATCAAGGGCATCGTCAATGCGTGGTAGGGGGTACACGTCTTTTTTGGTAACTTTGTTGAGGTGGCGATAATCAACGCAGAAACGCCATGAGCCGTCTTTCTTTTTTACTAATACCACGGGGAATGCCCAAGGGCTCGTTGATGGTTCGATTACGTTTTTCGTAGACGTTTTGGCCACTTCGTTGTGAATCACTTCTCGCTTGGACGCTGACACGTGGTACGGACGACGGTGAGTGGGTGCAGAGTCACCAGTGTTGATTCGGTGAGTGACAATTGTAGTCTTGCCAAGGGGCGATCGTCGGTGTCGAAAACGTCACTGTATGAGGCCAAAACTTGGGAGAGGGCGTCGGCCTGGTGAGGCGACAGCTCCGATTCAATCATGTTCCGAAAAATACCATCGTCTGAGCTGTGTGACCGTGAGACTACGCTTTGATCAAGAGTAGATACAGCGACAACACTGACATCGTCCTCTGTTATGGCAGTTAGCTGGGCTAGAGACATCTGGCAGGGCAACACTTGAGGGGTGAAACCAAAGTTAAGGAACGGAAGTAATACACAGTTATCCGCTAAGGTCGCGGTGGTATAGGGCACAGTAACATTGCTCGTCAGCCGAACGTCAGTAATTGGCGTAACGATATAATCACCGTCAGAAACGGGAGGGGTCGATGACAAAGACACGTACGTGACGGCTCGAGGTGGCAGGTGAACGAAAGTGGTTGGGCTCAAGCGGCTGGTGGGCTTTGTAGAGTAGTCGGCAAAGATTGGAAGATTAAGGCTGAGGGTACCAGACTAACAATCAATTAAGGCCGAGTGTGCCGAAAGGAAATCAAGGCCAAGTATGAGGTCATGAGGGCAGCAGGCTAGCACAGCAAAAAGGACCATGGCGTGACGATAGGCAATGCTGACACGAGCAGTGCACATTCTGATTACTGGTGCAGTACCGCCTTCGGTAACACGTATTGTCCTTGTCGTAGATGGCGACATAATCTTTTTTAAGCGGCAGCGTAGAGAAGCGCTCATAATAGACTGGTGCGCACCTGTGTCAATGAGGGCAGTCACAGGAACATGGTCGACTTGTACTTCAACAGGCTGTGGTGCGTGGGAAGCGTCAGTAGAGAATTTTCGGCCGTCATTGGCATTGTATTTTCACCTCTATAAGCTGCAATATCTAGTTTTCCTGCTGCGGTCATCCAGAGAAGCTCGGCGAGGAAAAGCGCCGATGTGGCGGAGAGCTGGATTGGCGACGTAGTGGCGACGGGGAGCGAGAGCTGCGGAGACCGGACGAAGGAGCGTCAGGGTAGCGGCGACCGGGCAAAGGGGCGTCAGTGAAAGGCTCGTAAGATGACGACGGATAGAAATTGAAGGGTGCGGCGACTGAACGTTGAGGGGTTCGACTGAACGTCGAGCGCCGAGGTAGGGAAAGCCTGCCGTGTTTGGTTTGACCAACAGTGGCGGCAATAGCGAGAAACATGCCCAGGCTGGTGGCAGGAAAAACAAATAGGCCGGTCATCGGGTGTTCATCATTCCGAAGGGTTACGAAAGGGCATTGTTGAAGGTGAATGGCGAGCGTGTCCTTGGGAGTAAGACGGGACTTCAGGGCGAGTCACGGGACATGCTTATGAAAGGCCGAGGTTCGCAAACTCCTGCCTCACCGCAGCTTGTATTAATGCCACTGACGGCTGCTGTTGGTCAGAAGCGAGCGTTGCGAAAACGGGTGGCTGAAGAGGAGCCGCACAGGCGGCTTCGATTTCTCGACGAACAATGCGTGTGACGTTGTCATACGTGGGGGACTGGTGGGCGGCTTCACACGATGAGGTTGCGGCCATGTTGGGCAGCCGGGTGAATCGCTGAGTAATACGGCGGCTCTTGGCTTCTTCGAACCGCCGGCACTCTTTAATGATGGCGTCGACGGTGGCAACGTTGTTGTAATTAGAAGACTAAATGCGTCGTCTGCTATGCCTTTCAGCACATGGGCCACTTTCTCAGACTCACTCATGTACTCGTCAATCTGGCGGCATAGGGCGATGACATCGTGAATGTACGCGAGGTACGACTCCGTCGACGTTTGTGCCTGAGCCGCCAGTTGATTCTGTGTTGCGATCTGCCGCCCAATGGTGTCGCCAAAAAGGTCGCGGATCTTTTCTTTAAAGGAGTCCCAGTTTGTAATCTCCGCTTCGTGTGTCTCGAACCACACTCGCGGTGCGCCATCGAGGTAAAAAAGCACATTGGCAAGCATAAGATTCGGGTCCCACCTATAGCTTGCACTGACCCGTTCATACCGGTTGATCCATTTGTCGACGTCAACGCCATCCTGACCGAAAAATACATGGGTATCACGAGCAGGAGGTAGAACCACGCATGTAGAAGTCACGGAAAGGGCAGGTGGTGAAGACGATGGTTGTTCAACCTGTGACGTGGTTGGACCTATGATGATGCGGCCGTTGCGGAGCTTCGTGATGAAACGGGGAAGTACCCAGCACGTCCATCACAAAGATGTTATGTAAAAATGCTACGAGACGTGTCTATTTAAAATCTATATTCAAACTGATGCGTATGGCGTCGGCTAAGATGGAGGACAGCATGCACAACTGACAGACTACTTCCTCGTTGTCGTCTTCTGACCTTTGATATGTCAGCTACGTAGCAATATAATAATAAGTCGGTTTTGACGTCCCAAACATTCATATGATTCTGAAAGACGCCATTGTGGAGAGTTCCGAAAATTTCGACCACCTGGGGCGCTTTGACGTGCACCCCGATGTGAACACATGGGCCTACAGCATTTCCGCCTCCACCGAAAATGCAGCGACCACAGCAGGGATTTGATCTCGTGACTTGCGGCTTAGCAGCCGAGTATCTTCATTAGATCACCGCAGCGGCGCAAGAACATGTCTACATGAGACGCTCATGATGCGCTCGTATCTGTTTCGCTAGCTTTACACATTCCAAACTCGGTATTACGTGACGTGAATGGACAACGAAGGTGAAAGACATGTTCAATCATGCCAGTCAACATATGCGTGTCACGTAAAAGATAACTAATTGCAACGCTCACGGCAGTTTCTCTAGCTCCACATAATAAAACTTAACATCACATAACGTGATTTGACGCCGTGTAAACGTGATAGTCATGACACGTGTCATGTAAACATGACTACAGGCTGCGCTTACAGCGCGCACGCGGTCGTGTCATTTACCTAGGTATCTAATTATCCTCAGTAAAAGATTCAATATGAAGGTGGTACAGGCTTACGCGCCTACTTCCAGCCATGACGGCGTGTCAGTTGAAAGCTTGTATGAAGACGTGGAATTACCAATGAGTAAGGTAAGAACAAAGTATACTATATTAGTGGCAGACCTCAATGCCAACGTAGGGGAAAAAGCAGGCTGGAAACCGGGCAGTAGGAGATTACGGTATTGGTACTGAAATTCCAGAGGACAGTTATTTGTAGACTCTGCAGCATGCAATAGTTTACGGATCTTGAATACCTTCCACCGAGATCGAGGAAACCGTAAGATGACATGGAGGAGCCCTAATGGTGAAAGTAAGCACGAAATAGGCTATATACTGAGTGCACACCCCGGCATTGTGCAGGAAGCGGAAGTTCTTGAGAAGGTACGATGCAGTGTCAATAGAATGATATGGTCACGAATTCACGTAGGCTTGAAGAAGAAATGACAGAAACTGGTAGAAGAGATGCCAATCATTGAGCTAACATTGAGAGTGTAGGCTTATGCCACAGGAGCGAAAGAGAGACACGCCTGAACGATAACCGATGCCAGCCCGGAACGTGAGCCGTGGCTTCACGTGCCACAGCCTAGCGCCTTCTTTATTTTCTTCTGTCGCCATCGCGCACTCTCCGGTTTGCGCGCCGCCCGAACGAGGGTGCTACAGGGCCCCCCGTGTAGACTGGAAGTCGGAATGTGACATGCCGTTTGTGGTATTCCAACGGAAGATCAGTCGTAGATGAGAGGCTTTCTAGGGCGGTCTCCAAGTACGCCGGCTTGAGTCGGTCCAAGCTGACTGTCTCTTCACGGCCGTTCTGAAGTAGAGTGGCAGTTTTGGGGGTCGGTGAAGGACGCGGAATGGTCCGTCGTAGGCTGGTGTGAAAGGTGGTCTGACCGCGTCGTGGCGCACGAAAACATGTGTTGCAGTGGCCAGATCAGGGTGGGCGAATATGGTCTTGTGTTCGGAAGGTCTGGGTGGAGTGGGCCGGAGGTCTTGAACGCAGTCGAGGAGGCGTTGTAGGAATTGCTGTGGCTGGTCTGGTAGCTTCGTTGACGTGAAGAAGTCTCCCGGAAGCCGTAGGGAAGTGCCATACACCAGCTCTGCTGTTGAGCACTGCAGGTCTGCCCGGATGACAGCTCGTAAACCTAAGAGCACCAGTGGCAAGGCATCAACCCAGGTGGCTCTATTCAGGCGGGTAGTCAAGGCGTTCTTCAGTTGTCGGTGAAGGCGTTCCACCATGCCGTAGGCGCAGGGATGATAAGCCGTGGTACGGCAATGTCAGGCTCCGAGGATGCGATTAAGGCAAGTAAACAGCGAGGACTTAAACTGACGTCCACGGTCTGTTGTCGCGGTGCCAGGACAGCCAAAACGGGATACCCACGTAGAAATGAAAACGCGGGCGACTGTCTCGGCTGTGATATCTTGAATTGGAACAGCCTCTGGCCAGCGTGTGACGCGATCGACCATGGTCAATATATAACGGTACCCCTGAGACACTGGTAGAGGGCCCACAATGTCTAGATGAACATGGTCGAAACGACGGCCGGGTGGAAGGAAAGGTTGGGGCGGCGTCTTAGTATGACGGGAGACCTTTGTAATCGGGCAGGGCAGGCACATGCGCGTCCAAGCGCGCACATCACCGTTGATTCCGGGCCAGACATAGCGCTGGATTAGAAGACGTTGAGTAGCCCGAATGCCAGGGTGACAGATGTCGTGTAAGGAGTGGAAAACGGTGCATTGTAATGAAGCGGGAACGAAAGGGCGGGGAAGGTCAGCTGAGACATCGCACCACAAGCGCTCAGATGATAATGGATGAGGCACCAGGCGTAGTCGGAGAGAACGGGGGTTCTCCCGAAAAGCGGCAAGCTCTCTATCATCCTGCTGTGCCGAGGAGAATGAGGCCCAGTCGATGGTTGGCGGTGGAGAGTCAACCGCGGCTATACGAGAAAGGGCATCTGCGGTGGTGTTGTCAGCTGCTTTCACGTGGCGGATGTCAGTCGTGAACTCCGATATATAAGCCAGATGGCGGAGTTCACGGGGCACGTACTTGGATGAGTTAGTGCGGAAAACATACGCCAGTGGCTTATGGTCAGTCAGCACGTAAAACGAGCATCCTTCCAGGAAATGCCGAAAGTGCTGTATTGCAGCGTAGATGGCTAGTAATTCCCGGCCAAAGACGCTGTAGTGGGTCTCAGCAGGAAGTAGCTTCCGAGAGTAAAACGACAAGGGTCTCCACTCGGAGTTAATGCACTGCTGTAAGACGGCTCCGACGGCCACGCTGGATGCGTCCACCATCAACCGAGTAGGGGCGTTGCTTCGTGGATGAATGAGAAGCACGGCGTTAGCGACCGCTTGCTTAGCAGCAGCAAAGGCGGCCTGGGCCTCTGACGACCAAGGAATGGCGGAGGATGGGCCGGCGGTCGACCGAAAGAGGTCGGTGAGCGGTCGTAGCAGTTCGGCACAGTGTGGTATGAAGCGCCTGGAAAAATTCACAAGCCCCAGGAATTGGCGTAATTGGCGCAGTGTTGTAGGCTGAAGGTAATCCTGAATTGCTTTAACGTGGGACCAGAGAGGGCGTATTCGTTTGGAGGATATGTGATGGCCCAAGAACTCGAGCTCAGATGCACCGAAAGTACACTTAGAGGCGCTCACAACGAGGCCGTATTGCTGAAGACGTTGGAACAGAGCGCGTAGATGGTGCTCATGATCTTCAGGTGTGCGGCTGGCGATGAGGACATCGTCAAGGTACGCAAACACAGTAGGAAGACCCCGTGTGACCTCAGAAATGAACCGCTGGAAAGTTTGAGCCGAATTGCGGAGTCCAAAAGGCATCCGCAGGTATTCAAACAACCCAAAGGGCGTCGTGATGGCGGTCTTAGGTATGTCGGCGGGCTCGACAGGAATCTGGTGGTACGCCTTAACAAGGTCCACTTTGCTGAAAATTGTGCAGCCGTCGAGGCGCGATGTAAAATCCTGGATGTGAGGTAGAGGATAGCTGTCGTAGACAGTCTTGGCGTTCAACGCTCGATAGTCCCCACAAGGACGCCAGTCACCAGGATCACGCTTTGGCACCAAATGCAGCGGGGAAGCCCAAGCGCTTGACGACGGGCGGATAATGCCAAGCTGCAGCATGTGGTCAAACTCCCGTTTAGCAATAGCTAGGCGGTCTCCGAACAGGCGGCGTGGTCGAGCGGCTGCCGGTGGACCCCGGGTGACGATGTGGTGTGTCACCGTATGTTTAGGCGGCTGAGTGAGGTTGCACGGTTTAGTTAACTCCGGGAAACTCGCCAAGATTTTTTCGAACGGTGAGGAAGGTATCAGCATGCGGATGGCCATTGGAGCGATGTCGGACAGGACTCCCGAGATGGAGAGACGAGTCTTACCATCTATGAGGCGGCGCCGCCGTACGCTGACGTCCAAATCGAAGTATGAGAGGACGTCCGAGCCGATGATCGGTTGAACCACGTCTGCGATGACGAAAACCCACCGGAAAATGCAGCGAAGGCTGAAGTCGAGGGTGAGAGATCGGAGCCCATACGTTGCTATAGACGAGGCGTTGGCAGCACGAAGCACTTGCCCCTGTGACTTTGAACGATCAGCTTTAGTCGGGGGCACAACGCTAATTTCCGCGCCCGTATCTATAAGAAACCTGGCGCCCGATAGCTGGTCCGTGACCATGAAAAGGCGGCTGGGACGAGAAGGGAGATCACACGCCGCCGTCAGTGATCCCGGCAGGCGTTTCCCTGCCACGAACACTTCGTACACTTCGTGGCTCGGTGTCGGAAACGCCGGTGGTACCAGCAGAGGGGTGGAGGGCTGGGACTCCGAGCATCTCGTGTGCGTGGAAGAGGTCGACGACCGGAGCGAGGCGAACGAGTCTCCTGCAGGGGGCTCCGGAGTGCGGCAATGGAGGCGGCGAGTTCGTCGATGCGGGCCTCTAGGCGCGAAATCGCTGTGTCTGCTGGTGGTAAGACAGGGTTGACAGATGGGGAGGTCGCTTCATGAACCTGATCGGCGAGCTCCGCCAGGTGGTCGAGATTGACGTCGCCGGCCGCCGCGAGGACGAGGCGGATTGGCTGAGAAAGGCGTTGGAGGAAGAGCTCGCGAAGCAACGCTGAGTGGCCAGAGACGTCGTGTTTCCCAAGAAGCTGTCGCATTCGGCGCAGTAGTTGGGAGGGGCACCTGTCGCCAAGGTCCCCCTCTGCAAGGAGCTGCTGTAGGCGGACTCGTTCCGAAGGCATGAATCGTTCCTGCACCTTGGTTTTAAGGTGCTGATATGGCGTAGTGTCCGAGGGGTTAGAGAGGACGTCGGAGAGCTCGGTGGCAACGTCAGGAGGAAGGACGGAGGCTACGTGGTAGTAGCGTGTCGTTTCCGAGGCGATGCGGTACAGGGAGAATTGCGCCTCGACCTGATGAAATCAAACTTGCGGGTCCTGTGGCCAGAAAGATGGGAGACGCAGTTGCACGGCCGAGACGTCCTGCGGACGTGAGGCTTGTTCGGTTGCGGGTGCATTCGAGTCAGTCATTGTCTTCGTCCGGGTCACCACTTGTAGGCTTATGCCACAGGAGCGAAAGAAAGACACGCCTGAACGTTAACCGGTGCCAGCCCGGAACGTGAGCCTTGGCTTCACGTGCCATGGCCTAGCGCCTTCTTTATTTTCTTCTGTCGCCATCGCGCGCTCTCCGGTTTGCGCGCCGCCCGAACGAGGGCGCTACAAGAGGAAAAGTACAGCAATTTAGAGTCTGGCTTCAGAACAGGTACTCGGCTCTTATTGAGAAATTTATCCTTAGCGTTGACGCAATGAATGATGGACTGACGAGTATCATTACAGAGTGTGCAGTGGAAGCTCGAGGTACGTTAGTTAGATAGGATACTTTCAAGCTGTTTCAGGAAATGAAAAACCTCATCAAAAAGCGTCAGATCATGGAAGCCTCAAGTGCAATTGACAAAATAGAGTTGGCAGAGCCTTCGAAGTTGATTAGAAGCATAAGGTATTCGATGTAGGAAGGTATAACATGAAGAGAATTAAACATGCTCTGAAGAACGGAGGAAGCGTCAAAGCAGTGAAGAGGAAACTTGGGATAGGCAAAAACCAGATGAATGCACTAGGGGAAAAGGAAAGCAAAATACCTACCGTTATAGATAGGATAGTTAAAATAGCGGGGGAGTTTTACAGAGATCTGTATAGTAGCCGGGAACCTAACTAGCAGTGACGCAGATGACACCCCACCAGTAATGATAGAAGAAGTCAGAAAAGCCTTGAAGAGCATGCAAAGAGGCAAAGCTGCTGGTGAGGATTAGGTAACATCAGATCTGCTGAAATATGGAGAACAGATTGTGTTTAAAAAACTAGCCAACCTGCTTACGAGGTGTCTCCTGACCAGCAGAGTACCAGAATCTTGAAAGAATGCGGACATCATCTTAATATATAAAAAAAAAGAAGACGAGGACTTGAAAAACTACAGGCCGATCAGCTTGCTCGTCATTTTATAAAAGCTATTTACAAAGGCAGAATTAAGGCAAAATCAGAATTAAGGCAAAATAAAAAATTAATCCACTCAAGGAACAAGCAGGATTTTGAACAGGCTATTCAACAATCGACCATATTCATACTATCAATCAGGTAATAGGAAAATGCTCACAATACAGCCAACAACTATGCATAGCCTTTATAGATTACGAGAAGGTGTTAGATTCAGTAGAAATATCAGCAGTCATGCAGACACTGCAAAATCAGGGCGTATACGAAAAGTTTATAAACATCTTCGAAGAAATCTACAAGACTCAACAGCTACCATAGTGCTTATTAAAAAAAGCAACATAATACCAATCAAACAGGTTAGAAGGCAGGGGAATACAATCTTCCACACGCTATATACCGCGTGCTTACAGGAGGTCTTCAGAGGCCTATAATGGGAATAGTTAGGAATAAAAGTAAATAGAGAGCACATTAGTAATCTTTACTTCGCCGATGACATTGCATTGCTGAGTAACTCAGAGGACGAATTGCAACTCATGATTACAGAGTTAGACAAGGAGAGCAGAAAGGTAGGTCCTAAAATAACCTGCAGACAACGAAAGTAATTTACAACAACCTCGGAAGAGAGTGGCGCTTCGAGTTAATAGTGCACTAGAAGTTGTAAAAGACTATGTTCACTTGGAACATGTAATAACCGTGGAGCCGAACCACGTGATTGAAGTAACTAAAAGAATAAGCATGGAGCGGGGGAACATTTGGCAAACACTCTCATATCATTACAAGTACTTTGCCACTATTTTTGAAGAGGAAGGCACATAAAAGCTGCATCTTGTCAGTACTTAGCTATGAAGCAGAAACTTGAAGCCTCGCAAGGAAGGTTCTGCCTAAATTGAGCATGACACAGTGAGTAGTAGAAAAAAAAATGGTAAGTGTAAATTCAAGAGACAAGAGGAGAGCAGAGGAGATTAGGGAACAAACCGCGGTTAAGAATATCATAGTTGAAATTGAGAAGAGGCAATGGACATGGGCCGGGCATGTAGCGCACAGACAGGATAACCACTAGTCATAAGGTTAATTAACTGGATTCCCAGAGAAGGCAAGCGGGTTAGGGGGACATATAAAGTAAGGGGGGGGGGCAGATGAGATTAGGAAGTTTGTGGGTGTGAATTAGCAGCAAGCACAGGGCTGAGTTGACTGGTGGTTGAATGATTGATAAATATTTCGGGTTCAATGTCCCAAAACCACCATATGATTATGAGAGACGCCGTGGTGGAGAGCTCCGGAAATTTTGACCATCTGGGGTTCTTTAACGTGCACGCAAAACTGAGCACACGGGCCTACAGCATTTCCGCATCCAACGAAAATACAGGTGTCGCAGCTGGGATTCCATCCCCCGACACGCCAGTCAGCAGCCGAGTACGTTAGCCATTAGACCATCGCGGCGGGGCGAGTTGACTGGCGGAACATGAAAGTACGTAGTAAGGCTGGTGATGATGATGAACGTTAATAGACGTCGAAGGTAAATGACACATGCATGCATCATCATGATATTTTGTATACCAAATTTTGTATCACAAGACGTTAATAGGCGACGAAGGTAAATGATGTATCTGAACACGAAAATAATGACATGGAAGTCATGTACGGCATAATTTACTCTCGCCTCGTGACGTTAAGTTGATTTAAAGTGACATATCAACCTTCCTCATTCGTGCTTCGCATAACGTCGATTCCCTCTGTACGTGGAATCTGCAGTTTTTTTTTGTTACCGCAGCGTGCTGCTGTCCACATGGAGGGTGCGCTTATTTGAAACACTGTTTCATGACATGCGTGAATACTGCCACGCGCGCCTATTTGCTTCTATTCATATAGCAGACCCTTACACGTGTATCCACTGCCTTATGCACCCCGCGCCATAATAGCCAACGTTTTCAGCTTTTTAGGTTGTTCTCATGCGCTTGAGCGTAGAACACAAAGAGTAAAATTTACTCTGTAACTAATGCGGCCACCAACGACCACTTAAGCTGCAGTTCGTACGTTGCTGCTTCTATGGGCTCGTTCAAACACGTTTCACCCTTAGCGTCTGCGTCTCACTCGCTTCACTTATCTGACTACGTTGCGATGTACAGTTTGTTTTTTATTGCATTAGCAAGTATATGAACCCTCTCCTATGACTTTCGCCGCCAGGATTAGTGTCGACATGAGCTTCGCCGTCACTAACCATATACCTATATATATATTATATATATATATATATATATATATATGTATGATTATGTAAGCGAAAGAAATAAAAATAATCAGAAAAAGACTCTCGCGTGCGGGATTGAACGTGCACCTCTGAGTCGTTAATGTGAATACGAGGTGTTAGCCACTGAGCCAATGAGGAGCACCTCCGTCAACGTTCAAGCGGTTCTCTATTCATATCAACGACTTACCGCTGTTGATGGGAAACTTGGGGAAAATCATGGTGTCCAAGATGGCATGCGTGTGGTAGGTTTTTCTCCGGCCGTCCCAATCGCACGGAGAAAGTGTGTTTCCAGAGGTGGCCGTGGCCCACTCTTTTCTCCGCACCACGGCGCTGCTTCATATGGTCGAAAAGGCTGCCGCTCTGTTGGCGAAGCTTGAATTTGGTGTGAAAAAAAATGGTTTGGTGCTTTTATATAGCCTTGCACTCATTTGGGAATGTCAGGACAAGGTGTATGACAAGCAAAGTTAATGCTTGGGCGTACATAATCTCAAATAAAGTTTTTTGCAGTAGATTGGCGCCGCCCATATTAGAATACTCATAATTGCGATGCGTCTGCAAGAAACCGGAAATGCTAGAAACTTACTCTACTTCAAACTTTGGAGGCTATATTGTATAGATGGCACTGCTGAAAAAAAAACTGACAGCCCGATCAACAAGCGAGGCTAGAAGAGTGCCGCGTTCTACGCTTATGGGTTACACTCGAGTAAAAAGATTGCTTGTTTTTTATTAAACTAGCACTGCTTTTCATTGTAACATCGCTTGAAGAATCCTCAAGTCGAGCTGCAGAAGCAGGATACAGGGATGAGGGTGTAGGTCGTCGCTATTCGTTAAGACTATGTCTAGACTGAGAGTTGCAGGCTCAGCGACAACTACGGGCTGGTTTCAGGAACGTTTTGGTCACTTGTGGCTGCCTATTTACACTGTGAAATTTGCGGTGTTCAGTGTATACGTTGGGCAATGTAAGAAGGAACATCGAAATGTTATGATTGTTCAGAAAGTATGCAACACGTGTACAGAGTTTGATGTACCTCGTATGAAACACTGCGGTTATACTTAGGAGTGACTATGTGCTCTTTTTTAAGTTGACAACCTCATAATCATCCAATGCAATATAATAGCAAAATTATTAATCGGAAGAGCAGAGTCATACGCTTAACGATGACAAATATTCCAGTTTTCCCCCATACATGCTTCCAGAAGAGAGATGGAATACTACATTGCCTCTATATTTCTTACATCGTGGTATTGAGCACCGAGAAGAAGTGGACCACAATGGATATTATGTAACACTGCCACAGAGAAATTGATACCTCCTTACAATTACCTATCAGGAAAATGCAGCAGTTGTCATGGTTTTCTTTGCAAATTGGACCGAAGTACATGCAGCAACAGAAAAAAAATACTTGCCTTCAGTTCACCCGGAAGATCCGGGCAGCGACTTTTTCTCGTAGGCAAGTAAAAACTATGCGCACGCTAGAATCTCGTGTGCTCTGCTGTATGCCACAGTACCAGCCTCCACCGGATAGATGGATGGATGTATCCGGCTGTGCCGTTTAGATTGAGTGGCAGCTCCCGCCACCGCGCCATAAATTTAAGTACTGCCACTATGTGTTGAAGGATAGAATTTAACGCGCGCCTTGATTGTAGTCACCGATCCGTTAGCCTTCTCCTGGTTATTTCTACCCGTTTAAAGTTTATTTTGCTGTCACTGGCCCTGAACACCAATGATTTAAAACATTCCGCGCCATTATCTTGGACTGGAAAGTGGAGCCCTTTAAAGAACATTATGAAATGTTTAACTGTTTGCTCGTCCTCTCCACACGCACTACATAACATGTCTGTGCCTTCGTATTTAGCTAGGTACATCTTGGTCCGCAATACTCCCGTTCTGGCCTCGAACAGCGGAGAACTAGCCCGATATTTATTGTACTTTGCAGTTTACTTTTGCAATTTCCTGTTTGAAAGTTCGGTAGCCCTCCAGGGAGGATTTCGTAAGTATTTCTATCTTCTATATGTCCCCCTTTGTTTCCTTCACTTTCTTTTTAGCTGATCTTTCCTTTAGGCTTGGTATTCTGCTGTTAACTAAATACTTGCTTCACAATTTTCGAGCTTACTTCTTTCATTTGCTATTAAAATTTTTTATGTGCAAGTAGCTGAAAATATCCGAACCGAACGCTCCTTTCCCATTTTTCTCAATCACTTCTCAAATTCTATCTTTCTGCTAGCTTCCCTGCACTCGAACGATGTCCATACCGTGTCACCTTGTACCGCCTGGTTTGGGGTGTTCTCATACGCTCCAAAAGCAAGTCTACCTATGCCATGATGTTTAATTTCGAATCTTGCATGAACCTCGGATCTCATGCACAAGACCGCAGTACCAAAGGTCAAACATGGGACCCAGGCACTTTTCCTAATCCCGCTCAAAACGTCATACCTATTATACGGTGGCCTATTTTTTTGCTACAGCTGCATTGCTGTTATTTTAGTCGTTATGTATTTTTTGTGCTTCTTTAGGTACTCAGCCCCGTTTTTTAACCGCACGCCTAAATAATTGTATTCATCCACTATTTCCAGCGTAACTTCCTTTATCTTATGCTCACTGCCTTCGTTATCCTTAAAATCAAGATCACCGGTTTTTCCGTATTGAACTTCAAACAACCTATCTTCCTCATTACCGCTATCTTCCTCATTACATTATCTTCCTCAAGCAATGCCTGTGTTCTTTTCCCGCTCTTTCAATACACTGCATCAACGAAAACAGATTGCCCTCCTACCTCATTTGTTTATTTTTTATTTTTTTACCTAATTTTTAGTTATCCAAGCACCCCGTCACTCTCCACCTATATCTGTAGTCTTTACTATCTCCATCACCAGCGTGTAAATAATTGATGTCACTGTTATAGAACGGTAGTTGATTATATCAGCTTTTTTCCCCTTTTCGTTAGAGATCATGATCATCCTGATTAGTTTCCACCCATTAGGGGCATCATCATTCAGTATTGCTTTGCTCGCTGTCTCTCTTAATGCTTGCTTAGAGTTTGGTTGAAGTTTCTTTGTTACAATAACTGGGATGCCGTGAGGGCCTGGTGATGTGCTATTAGGAACTTATCTGCCATTTCTCACTCTCGTCCCAGTGAAAGTACTGCGCTAATTGTTCCATCCTCATCTACTTTAGTGCATGTGGCGCTTTCTTGGTGTTTACATTTTTCTGTCAGCATTGTTTTTATATATTCCATTGCCTCATCCACTTCTAACCTAACTCCTTAAGCTGTAGTTATAAGCCTCTGTTTCATGATTGTCGTATTTCTCAGAAAAATAAGATGGTTCCAAAACTTTGCAGCTGCCTTTCTATCCTTTTTTTTACTTCCGTAATTCAATTGGCCCCCTTTCTTCCTATCTTTTAGGTTATCGGATTGCACACTTCCTTTCTACAACTCAAAAAGCTATCTTATTTTTTTTTGACATATTCTTCTGGTTCACCCCTCTTTTTAGCATACCTGTGTTTCCTGGAGGCTTCTTAAAATCTTCCCATGGCTCTGATACTTTTTTCGTCCCACTACTTCTTGAGTTTGTGTCCCATTTTCCCGGTTGATTCGATCCGCACCTTAGCAAGCTCGAGCTCATACAAATGAGTTAGATTCGTGCACGTCCACTTTGTTTTAGTATCTTCAATAATAGTTTTTTCACTCTCTTTATATGCTATTTCATTTTGCCTTCCTGAATATTTATTACCATGTGGTTGCTCATAATGTCTCCTTCCCATTTTCATTTCTTTTCCGCACCTCAGCTTTATACGTTTGGAATCACTACTTAAATGTGTGGACTCATATTCATTTATGTTCACCAGCCTTAGCCGATCATTCATCCTATGTGACAACATTGCATGATATTGTTATGCATATGTGATTTTGGTATGAGCCTCTGGGTAGCGGGGAACAGGCAGATTAGAGAACAGGACGTTCGGCAAGCGAGATACGCCTCTGGTGCATGACCCCTTCAAGTCTACCAGTACGCCACAACGTAATAAACACATTACTAAACGTAACAGAGTGGTGGAGGTGCTGGGTACAGCACGTCGATGAACCACGGGGCCACAGCTGTTTGAACTTCGCCGGAGCCGTCGTCTTGCTGGTCTGCCACCGACAACTGTCATGACCGAGAGCGAAGGTCACGGCTTCTCAACCACGCAAAGGTCAGTGCCGGCTGCACCTCGGTATCGCTATATGGAACCCCGCCCGTTCGCGGGAAGAGCAGGGGAAGATGTGGATGTGTGGCTGACACATCACAACAGGGTGAGCTGGTACAACGCCTGTGATCCCACCGACCAACTGGGAAATATCGTGCTGTTTCTCACGGAAACCGCTTTGATGGGGTACGAAAACCATGAAGATTCCTTAACAACATGGGATCGTTTCGCCGAAGAACTCAAGAAACGCTTCGGCGATTCTGATTCGAAAAAGAAAAGCGCGGAGCGCACGTTGGCTTAAAGAGCCCAGACTCCTGAAGAAACGTGTACCACCTGCATAGAGGAGGTTCTGATGCTGTGCAAGATCATAGACCCGTATATGTCTGAAGAGGACATAGTCGGACACGTTCGGAAGGGTATAGCAGAGGACGTCTACAACCTTTTGATGGGCAGGGAAGACCTCACTTCCGTCTCCGCCGTCCAACGTCACTGCCGTACTTTCGAGAAGATGAAGACACGTCGTATTGCCCCGAAATTTGGTAGGCTGGCAAATGTCACAACGGTCGCCAGCGTCGACGTAAGCCTGCCTGCCGACCTTGCCGCTACTATCTGAGCAATAATGCGCGAAGAGCTAAAGAGACAAGACACACTACACTGGTCGATGACACCGTCCATCATCCGCCTACCTGTTCATCCTACCATAAGGCGCCGATCGCTCCTCTGCCACCATCGGTACGTGTGAAGGGCTTTAGCGAAGCAGGCACTTTCTGGCCACGCCAAGACTCATTCGCGCCTGACCAGCAATATGACCGACTCCTTCGTACCAGCCCCGCTCCACAGAGGCGGGCAGTTCCCGTTCAGCAAGCTGCTCTACTGCGTTCGGGTAGGTGAGCTTGCACAGCGGAGCACTTTCAGCAGTGGTTCGGCGAACAACCCCTACCCGTCTGCTACAAATGTGGCGTCGAAGGCCACATTGCCCGGTACTACAACTACGAGCAGCCGCCAAGGTACGACCGTTCACCGAGATCCCACCTGTCTGGCTTTGCACGAGCACCAACATTCTCTGGAAGCGCATCCCACGAGATACCAAGGTCGCTGCGACACCGTTCTCCGGCCTCTGACTGCAGTCTGACACCCCCGCCAGCCCCTCGCTCCAATCGGTCGCTTCTCCTAGGCGCCGCTACCCTTCGCCGCCGCCGGAAAACTAGTCGGCGCGACCGTTGGTGGTGAGGTCGCTGCACAGTCTTCAATTTTCACAGAAATGCCTCCTTTAAGTTGCATGTTTCGAAATAAGGTTCATGTTCTAATCGACGGTGTCTCAACAATGGCCTTCGTGGACACAGGTGAAACCATATCGGTTATGAGTCTAGCATTCTAATTCCTTCTTGGACGAAAGATTATGTTCCGTTGGGACCATGCTGATACATTTCGTGAAGTGAGCGGAAATGTCTTACAGCCTGTTGGTGTCTGCACAGTGACTGTTAGTTTGGGTGGCCAGAATTGTATCACTGATTTTACTGTTCTGTTTCATTCAACGCATTCAACGCATGACGTAATTCTAGGACTCGATTTCCTGAATCTTTGTGGGGCCACTGTCGATTGCCACACAGGAGGGATTACAGTAGATTCAAATGTTTCAGTAGCGTTTATAGAAAGCCCGCCCTGTATGGAAAGCACCCTTTGCGTGTCCATGGACCCAACTGTACCACCCTTTTCTGCCAAGTGTGTTCCTGTCGTCAGTTCCCCTGCAACAGAGACGACATTTGATGCCACCGTAAAGAACATTCGCCTCAGCTGCATAAAAAATGTTCTAATACCCGATTGTACGTTGTTGGGTGTGCAAGGGCATACTGGTTTGTGGGGGGTATCAACGGCTCCAATGAACCTTCGGTACTGCCAGAGGGTCTACAACTTGCTAAGATCCGTCAACATCAGGTGTTCTCTCTTGCCATCCTTGCAGAGAGCAGCGATTCTCCGAATAAGCCCGATTCCATCATTTGCGCGCCAGGGACACCTCCATAATGGCAACGATTGACAAGTTTCTTAGCACCAACGAGCGTAATGACCTGGTGAGTATTCTGCGCAAACAAGGTGGTCTTGTGGATTTCGCGCAGCTACTGGCTCCACTGTCATTCCCTGATTCTCGTATAAAGCACCGCATAGATACGGCATACCATAGACCTCTCCGACAAAAGCCATACCGGGTATCGCCTTCGGAACGCGAAGCAATAAATGAACAGGTTAGCGAGATGCTAAAGAAGAATGTGATTCAGGAATCATGCAGTCCGTGGGCTGCTCCCGTAATATTGGCCAAGAAGAAAGATGGAACATGGTGATTTTGCGTTGACTATCGCCGTCTCAACGCCATCACAAAAAAGGACGTGTACTCACTACCACGTATTGATGATGCTGTGGACTGTCTTTCATCAGCCTCCTACTTTTCGTCTGTTGGTTTAAGGTCAGGGTATTGGCAGATTACTATACCATAGTGATGGGCGACTTTTATGCAAAGGTAGGGAAGAAGCAGGCTAGAGACCAGGCAGTAGGAGATTATGCCATTGGCACTAGAAACGCCAGATGAGAGCTACTAGTAGAATTCGCAGAACGCAATAGTTTGCGAATTTTGAATACCTTCTACCGAAAACGAGAAAACCGCAAGTGAACATGGAGAAGCCCTAATGGCGAAAATAAGAACGAAATAGACTTTATAATCACTGCACACCCAGGAATCGTGCAGGATGTGGAAGTGGTTGGCAAGGTACGATGCAGTGACCATAGAATGGTACGGTCTCGAATTCGCCTAGACTTGAAGAAGGAACGACAGAAACTGATACGCAAGAAGCCAATCAATGAGCTCGCACTGAGAGGGAAAGTACAGGAATTCAGAGTGTCGCTGCAGAACAGGTACTCGGCTTTTAGTGAGGAAACCAACCTTAGCGTAGATACAATGAATGATAATCTGACAAGTATTATTACGGAGTGTGCAGTGGAAGTTGGAGGCAGGGTAGTTAGACAGGACACTGGCACGCTTTCCCGGGAAACGAAGAACCTAATTAAGAAGCGTCAAATCATGAAAGTGTCAAGTACAACAGACAAAATAGAACTGGCAGAGCTTTCGAAGTTGATTAATAGACGTAAAGTATGCGATGTAAGAAGGTATAACATGGAGATAATTGAACACGCTCTGAAAAACGGAGGAAGCGTCAAAGCAGTGAAGAGGAAACTTGGGATAGGCAAAAGTCGGATGTCTGCACTAAGGGACAAAGAAGGCAAAATAACTACCAATATGGATAGGATAGTTAAAATTGCGGAGGAGTTTTACAGAGATCTGTACAGTAGCCGAGGCAACCACGACCTTAATACTATAAGAACTAGCAGTTACCTAGATCACACCCCACCAGTAATGATTGAAGAAGTCAGAAAAGCTTTCGAGAGCATGCTAAGAGGCAAAGCTGCTGGTGAGGATCAGGTAACATCAGATCTGCTGAAAGATGGAGGACAGATTGTGTTAGAAAAACTAGCCACCCTGTTTACGAGGTGTCTACTGACGGGAAGGGTACCAGAGTCTTGGAAGAACGCTAACATCATCTTAATACATAAGAAAGGAGATGCCAAGGACTTGAAGAATTACAGGCTGATCAGCTTGCTCTCTGTAGTATACAAGCTATTTACAAAGGTAATTGCTAACAGAGTCAAGAAAACATTAGAATTCAATCAACAAAGGAACAAGCAGGATTTCGAACAGGCTACTCAACAATTGACCACTTTCATACTATCAATCAGGTAATAGAGAAATGCTCAGAGTATAACCTACCACTATACATAGCCTTCATAGATTACGAGAAGGCGTTTGATTCAGTAGAAATATCAGCCGTCATGCAGACACTGCGGAACCAGGGCGTAGATGAAGTATATATAAACATTCTGGAAGAAATTTACAGGGGATCAACTGCTACCATAGTGCTTTATAAAGAAAGCAACAGAATACCAATCAAGAAGGGTGTAAGGCAGGGGGACACAATCTCCCCAATGCTATTTACCGCGTGCCTACAGGAGGTTTTCAGAAGCCTAGAATGGGAACAGTTAGGCGTAAGAGTTAATGGAGAATACCTTAGTAACCTGCGCTTCGCCAATGACATTGCATTGCTGTGTAACTCAGGGGACGAATTGCAACTTATGATTACGGAGTTAGACAAAGAGAGCAGAAAGGTGGGTCTTAAAATTAATCTGCAGAAAACGAAAGTAATGTACAACAACCTCGGAAAGGAGCAGCGCTTTGAGATAGGTAATAGTGCACTTGAAGTTGTAAAAGGCTATGTCTACTTAGGGCAGGTTATAACCGCTGAGCCTAACCACGAGATTGAAGTAACTAGAAGAATAGGAATGGGGTGGAGCACATTCAGCAAGAACTCTCAAATAATGACAGGTAGATTACCACTATCCCTCAAGAGGAAGGTATATAACAGCTGTATCTTGCCGGTACTTAGCTACGGAGCAGAAACCTGGAGACTTACCAAGAGGGTTCAGCTTAAATTGAGGACGACGCAGCGAGCAGTGGAAAGAAAAATGGTAGGTGTAACGTTAAGAGACAAGAAGAGAGCAGAGTGGATTAGGGGACAAACGGGGGTTAAGGATATCATAGTTGAAATAAAGAAGAGGAAATGGACATGGGCCGGGCATGTAGCACGTAGACAGGATAACCGCTGGTCATTAAGGGTAACTAACTGGATTCCCAGAGAAGGGAAGTGGGTTAGGGGGAGACAGAAGGTGAGGTGGGCAGATGAGATTAAGAAGTTTGCGGGTATGAATTGGCAGCAGCAAGCACAGGACCGGGTTAACTGGCGGAACATGGGAGAGGCCTTTGTCCTGCAGTGGACGTAGTCAGGCTGATGATGATGATGATGATTGGCAGATTGCAATGCACGAAGAAGATAAAGAGAAAACGGCAGTTGTTACACCAGATAAACTTTTTTAATTCAAGGTGATGCCATTCGGACTATGCAATGCGCCTGCAACGTTTGAGCGCTTCATGGACAACAATCTGCGTGGTTTGAAGTGGGAAGTATTAGTGTTTTATCTGGACGATGTGATTTTTGGGCGCACTTGCTGTGAGAACAACACACAGCTCGACCTCGTGCTGAACTGCCTAAGCAAAGCACGCTTGGTGCTCAATTTAAAGAAATGTCGTTTTGAAGAGCGCCAAACACTCGTTCTTGGACACTTGGTAAACAAAGAAGGAATACGTCCAGATCCCGCAAAAACGGCTGCAGTGGAGGTGTTCAAGCAACCTCACTTAGCGAAAGAACTACGCAGCTTTTTGGGCCTCTGTTCATACTTCCGTCGATTCATCCCTGGATTTGCCAACATCGCGCACCCGGTCACGTGCCTGCTTCAGAAAGGCGTGTCATTTTACTGGACTTCGGAATGTACGTCCACTTTTTCTGAGTTGAAGTTCTTTTTAACATCCCATTCGATTATTCGACACTTCGATCCCCTCGCTCACACAGAACTTCACACAGACGCTAGCGGTGTCGGTGTAGGCGCCGTGTTGGTTCAACGCTTGCATACCAAAGAACATGTCGTTGCGTATGCAAGTCGCTCGCTAAGCAAGTTTGAGCGTAACTATACCGTCACAGAGCAAGAATGCCTCGCCGTAGTTTTCGTAATGCAGCACTTCCGGTCCTACCTGTACGGACGCCCCTTTACCATCATGACAGGTCATCGTTCGCTATGCTAATTGGTCAATCTGCGTGACCCATCTGGTCGACTACCGCGCTGGGCACTCCGTCTGCAGGAATACGACTTTACAGTTTCCTATGAAAGCGGTCGTCATCACGCTGATGCAGATTGTCTTTCGCGACTACCGCTTTCATCGACAGACTGCAACGGGGGCAACTTCGACACCTATTTTGCGCCATTGGACCTGCCATTTCCTGATACCAACGCCTTTAAGATTGAAAAGGGACTACACCATACAGGAGATCCTTCCTACCGAGTCAAGACCATCGGCGACTCGCTTCTGCATGCGCGACGGGCTTGTGTACAAAAAGAACTATGCTACGACCGGCTTACGATATCTTCTCGTGCTTCCGAAGAGCCTTCGCGTTTCCTTCTTGCAGGCTATGCATGATGACCCAACGTCCAGCCATCTAGACACAGCGAAAACGCTTTGCCGGCTTCAAGAAAGATTTTACTGGCCGAAAATGCGCCAGTAGACGGAACACTACGTCTCTAGTTGCAACGAGTGCCAACACCACAAGCGCCCTACCAGTGCTCCTCCAGGGCGACTACATCCTATTCCACCCCCTAGCACTCTATTCGAGCAAGTTGGAATACCATCGGCAACTGCAGCTAACGTGTGTTTATTCATGCCGCGTTTTGTGGTTTTACGACGTGGACCTTCTGAGATTGTTATCAGTGATCGTGGGGGACAATTCACTGCAGACGTGGTGGAAGAGATGCTTCGTCTATGTGCTTCAAGCTTTCGGCACTCTGCGCCATATCATCCCCAAACAAATGGCCTGACAAAACGAGCTAACAGAACTCTCACGAACATGCTTTCTATGTATGTTGCAGCAGATCACAAGAAATGGTATGGCGTGCTACCTTTCATCACTTACGCATTTAACACCGCACAGCACGAGACTACCAGCTACAGTCCGTTTTTCTTCTGTATGCTCGGCCACCTCGTCATACCCTAGATACCATCTTCCCGTTAATGAACCACCATGATTCCGGTATATCCGAGATCGCCTGCCGTGCAGAAGAAGCCAGACGTCTTGCTTACCTGCAACCCCTCGCTTCACAAGATCGCTCGAAGATACGTTTTGACCGTCAACGTCAACACGTGACGTATAATCGCGGAAACCACGTGTTGCTATGGGCGCCAAATAGGAAACGTGGGTTGTGTGAAAAATTGCTGGCACACTACGCGGGACCGCATGTTGTTCTACACCACAAAAGCGATGTAACTTACTGCGTAGCACGTCTTCATTCAAATGGTCGACGATCTCCAAAGACTGAACTTGTCCATATAGCACGATTCAAGCACTATATTCCCAGAGACACTCTTTAACCCACCCGGTGGGCTTCGTCCGCGCGGAGGGAAATGTTACGCATATGTGATTTAGGTATGAGCTACGGGGTAGCGGGGAACAGGCAGTATAGAGAAGAGGACGTTCGGCTAGCGAGATAGGCCTCCGGTGCAGGACCACTTAAAGTCTACCGTACGCCGCAACGTAATAAACACATTACTAAACGTGACAATATATTGTCGATTGCAGCCTTCCAACCTCCCATCTTATCTGACCTTCGCACTTCTAGGTACTGTTTCAAATGAATAAATCATGCTTTTACACATATTCAATAACATTCTGGCCTTTGGGTCAGTATATTCATAGATATATTCACTGCGTGCATCTATATACCCTATTATAAATACCTCACAGTCTTCTCCTAATTCTTCAAGTGATTTCCTATGCAATGCACCATTTCTTGATTTACCTCTCTGGCTTTCGCTCCTGTCCACAAATATACTAAACTTAGGAGCATCGTCTCTCGTGCCTTTTTATTTTTAGCCATAAATGTTCCCTGCACTACTGCTTGACCCTTTGCCAGTCTGTACATTTATAAATAAATGCCCCAATACCACCGCCTCTCAGCTGTTATCTGTTTTATTACAATATTACCATGCGTAGTCCGGATTGCTAGGTGGTTGTTCCATGTTCTAAGATGTGTTTCTACAAGCCCACATACCAGCAGCTTCTCCTCTCTTAGCTGTTCTTCTAACTCTCTCCACTTCATCCTATTCCTGCCACCCTACATGGTAATATACCCTACGTCTCAATTTGCTCAGCTCTAGTGGCTACGTCGATCTCTGCCCCGGACTCTACGAAACTTAGATATTGGTGCCACTTTGGAATCGTATCTGTTTACACCATCTGTCAACGAGTCCCCCTAGTCTTCCATCGTTACTAGCTATCCTAGACCCCGGACGACTCATGTGCCTCCCAAAAAAGCTGCTGCTCATCCTGCAAATCCCCAACCCACCTCATAACCTAGCCTCCTATCGAAGTGAATTCGGCCTCGTAGAAAAACCAGCCCACCTATGTACCTATCTGTTAATTTAATCTACCTCAAAGCTTATCTCTCGACTCATCTGCCATATTTTTTGTTTGCGTCGACAACCGCTCTTTGCAGGTTGCCGTCAAACACCGATATCCGGTACCATGCATATCACTACCTGTACCTGCGGTGAAATGGCGCGCATGTCAGCGATTCCTTTGGCCAGTATGGTCGCTAATCCTGCCGATTCATCACTCAAGACATCGTTTAGACCACCAGCAATCACCACAAGGTTTCGTTCATTACCTTCATTTTATGGTGTTTTTTTGCGCTCGCTTGCCTCATGACTGCTTCCAGTTTGTGCCCTGTGAATGACCCTTGCTGCCTCCTGCCCTCTAATTGACTGCTTGTGCACATAAATTTAAATTAGAGTCCCCGACGACTATTACGTGTTCGCAGTTTTCTGCTAGGGTCTCCCGCACCTGGAGGTTACTTGTGCTTACACCGCCAGCTGCTTCATACTCTCCCACCTTCACCACTACTTCACTGAAGCTTGTTCTAGTGACCACTGAACTGGTTGAACCCATTTTTTTCTGAACCTGATTTCTCCTTCTTCTGCGCCGTTCTGGGTGCCGGGGCCCTACCGTTCTCTACATCGGCCGATCTTTTGTTCACCTTCGTTATTGAATCTTCAGCTGTCCTGAGTTTTTTTCCCATAGTTCTCGTTTTTTCTTGCTTTGTCTTCACCTTCGCTAGTACATCCTCGGCTTACCTGAGCCTTACTCCCATAGCCCTCGTTTTTTTCTTGCACTGTAACCAACGCAGTCTCAAGCTCGGTGATTGTCATGAGCAGTTCGATCTGGGCAAGGCTCACTGCCCGACTCAGATGTTTTATTTTGGCGAGATGTACTGTTTCATATATACCGCATACGCACGGAACATTCTGAGCACGCGCAGTAAACGTTTACTTATTCTATATGAACGCCTTCGTAATTTTTTTCTCAACCTCGCATTGCCTACACTTGGCGTCAACCTCATTTACATTCGCGTACACACTAGCCTCCACTTTCAATCCCAACCCGCATCCCGAGCATTTTACAGCCCTCTTAACCATGACTTTTTGACACTAATTGTCCTCCTGAATTGTCCACTTTGATCATTACAAAACGCGGCGTACGACGAAACGTGCCCTAAGCAAAAAAGTCTTAGCTCTGCTACACAATTTTTCATGTTTGGTGTACGTGCACCCCACCACGGAGTTGCAGGACGAAAAAAACACACACACAAACAATAAATACAAGGTGACTGACCCCTCGATAGCGGTACAATGTAACAACTGCTATAAAGGTTTACACTGCTGCCATATTAAAAAACGAAGCTCTAAACATGCAAAAACACTATCTCTGCAGTCGATTGGGAGCCCTCGCAAAACACGTTCATCCACTGTGCCAGTCTGAACTGAACTCGGAACTCTCACTCAATGTGCCCTCTCATGGTAGCCGGGTGCGTGAGGTGATACTCGTTTGTTTCGCTGGGGAGTGTGGCGATTGGGACAGCCGGAGAGAAACACGCTGCGCGCCTGTCATCTCAGAGGCCGTGGGGAGATTTATCGTGTTTTAGCATTATCAGAAAGATGGCGCAATGCGCTCGCGTCGCCATTATGTGACGACGCTGGGGCATGTGCTCTCATCTTCCACGCGTACTTTGGCACTAGAAGAGAAGGGCAGTGAATGTTCTCGGGCGTCCTTATCTCGCGGCGGGGAGGATCGTACGTCTTGGCTATTATTGGGCTTTCGCTGGAACGATTTTGTTGTAGTTACCGGGCGCAGAAAAGTCACTGAAATCGTCCCACAGTATCCGTTTGCGAAAAAGGTGCGCTTTTTAGAAGTATCGACTGAAAAACTTATTCGCGTTCACCTGTACCTGTAAGCAGGTTTCGTGCGTCATTTGTAAGTGAGAACGCTGGGCACGTTTAGATTCTTGCTATTCTGCGCGTGACCTTCCAATTTGTTGCTATCGCGTAAATTGCTTCGCCTTTGCAGCAAAGTTGTGACGTTTCTTTTTTGAGAAAATGCAGACCTTTCATAAACGTTTCATGACATGCAGTGAACGTATTCTCTCTGGAAGCGGAAACCCTTTTCGGCAACCAAAAGGACATTGACAAGAATAATGAACAAAAAGTTAATAGTTACCGTTTCAATGATGGAGTTCAGAGTATGTATGTATATAAAAAAGTGGTAGTTGTGTCACTTGATGGAATGCGCTATTTCCAGAAATTTTAAAAACATTCATGGTCGCATTGTGTAAGAGTGAATTTAGTCCCAGGTGGTGCGCAGGAAACAGCTGATCTTGTTTTGGGCCAGAATAACGGCGGCACTGGCATTTGGCCCAAGCCCACTCGAAGGCAGGTGACTGCGAGATCATTGAAATGTTGTAACAGGCTTGCAGTGGGAATTGAATGTAGCACCTCGGCGTCGCAGTCAGGTATTCCACCACACAGCATTGCTGGTGCTCAAAACGTCTTCGCAACAACGTGAGCACAAGTAATATTGCTTTGAAAAAGAGTTAAACCACACGAAGCGTCACAGATAGTGGAGTAACAAGTGGGTGATTTCACGTTTCTTGCTCATCGCAAAGGCTCAGTGAAAGATCTCTTAACAGGCTCAAGGGCTTTTGAGAACGTTGTTCAATCTGCCCAGTTTCTTTTCACGTCGCGAATTTCGTACGGGTTAGATTTCGTATGATGAGTGCTTGTAACAGACTACTGATGCTAAATGCAGCAGCCACTTCCCTCAATAGCAGTCACACTTGCCGCTGCTGCCCATTGACAATATCTTATTTTGTATATTTTCAACCCATGTAGATCGATGAGCCGGAATTGTCACTGACGCGGCACCGGTACTTCGATGTGTCGTATGACCTGGCCGGTTACCGACAGCTCATCACCGATGGGCTGAACTTTCTCAACGAGCGCAACGACTCTGCGGCTCTCGCAGCGGAGATCGTAGATCTCGAGCAGCAGCTTGCGGAGGTGAGTAAATGAATCATGTTACGACTGTGAACGCTGCTACGCATCGAAACCACTGAGTCGTTTCTCCGAGTCGTTGCGACGTCAGAAAAATGTGTGCGTCTGTACTGTTGGGCAAGCCTGGCCTTCTACATCTAGATTCAAGCATCTTCACAGTGAATGATTACGCGATACTAGTGGCTGCTAAACTTATCAAACAATTACAACTACAAAAAGCAGCAACTTACATGGTCTTTCTCAGTGTGGCAAAAGCTTCGCAAACTCAAAAAACAAAAACTCCACCTTCGTCTCACTTACTCACTATTATGCAGAATCTACACACTGGAACAACATGTTGTAGTGAGCCGGGTGCCAGGGTGAAACGAGATCTAAGGCAACGTGAAGGCAGACCAGCTTGCCGCATCAGTCCACAAAAGCACTGCCACTACACCTACATCTACCCCAGCGCTTGACCTGAAACCCTCTCTCAAACGAAAGCTCAGAGATTACTGTCAGGAAACGGGGGACGGACAAACACAAAACAAGCTTCACGTTGTTATACCACACCTTGATAATTGGCCGCCACTATCAAAATCATGTTGCTCAGAGGTAACACTAAGTAGGCTCGGGATATGACGTGTGCTATCATTCGCACATATCTGAAGGATAACAAAATCATTTTAGAAACAACAATGCTGTGAGAAATTGCGACAAATGCCTGTTTAAACTTACAGCCCAGCTCAAAATACGCACCCGCCATTCTCGGTTTTGCGTCGTCCGTTGTGTTGTGAGCGAAGAAAGGATCTGTACAGGGGAGGATAAAAGTGAGGAAACGCCAAGCACTCCAGAGTATGCATTGCAATAGCAAAGAAGGTCAGAAGAGAAGATTGGATGAGGAAGCATTATGAGAAGGGTAGCCACCGAGAAAGAACAGCTAGGGCGTATCCTTCGGACAAGCTGCGGATGCGCAGTGCTACTCCCCTGTGGATAGAGAAAGATGGTGCACAGGCCATCACGCTTGGTGTACCATCATGAGCAGTATTCACACGTTCATTCTTCCAGTTTAGTTATCACTTTGTCACACTGTACGTAATTCTCAGTGCAAACCACGCCTGCCATGTTCGGGAAGTTTCGGGACTTTCGTAGATCACTTCGTTAAGATTCCGCCCACTTTGCGAACATCAATTATTCTTCTGGAACCTACGTGGTCGCTAGCGATAAGGCTAGAATATTTGATAGCCCGTGTAAAAGTACCGGCAAGCATCACCACTTGTTATTTGATCGGTAGCCGATGCTCTGTTCTCCGCTATTAGTGCCATTGATTGATATGTGGGGTTTAACGTCCCAAAACCACCATATGATTATGAGAGACGCCGTAGTGGAAGGCTCCGGCAATATCGACCACCTGAGGTTTTCAACGTGCACCCAAGTTTGACCACACGGGCTAACAGCATTTCTGCCTCCATCGAAATGCAACTGCCGTAGCCGGGATTCAATTCTGCGACCTGCGGGTCAGCAGCCGAGTACCTTAGCCAGTAGACCACCGTGGCGGGGCCGCTATCAGTGTCAGTGTGCACTGCTCTAATCAGACCTTTGATCTGTTTCCGGGCCATAAGTATGGCTGAGTAAACAATCTCATGTTCTATCTACAATCTGCTTCATTCATCGACGTCACGAACGCGTAACAATGTGAGCTGGAACGCGCGAAGGCGTGTGAAATAGCCTCAAAATTGAGATAACGTGACACGTGGGTGGCACTGCTGAAACCGGTTGAACTGGATGTGAAAAGAGGGTGCTGTTCAACTGACTGATGGCACTCCCACATGATCCCTGCTGTGAAGCGGCAGCTTATCGCATGCCGGTGGCGACTTGCAAATTAAGATAACACAAAAAGGAAATGCACCAAAAAAGACTAAGTGAAACATGCGTATCAAAATGCTCAGTGAACACCACCTAGATATAATAAAAATATAGCTTGTGTATCACGACAGGCTACGCCACCGCCGATATTTTGGTAGCTGCAAAGCCTCGTTGGTAGTAGCTGTGTGCGTTGATGTGAGGTCATTTCACCGATAGCGGCCACTGACACGCTTTAAGCAGCGATTCGCAGCAACGATATTGAAGCGGGAGGTTCAACAGCAAGCAGAAGAGCGCCGCCCTTTTTTCTTTGTTTCTGACACCAACCACTGCGAATCAACCAACGCAGGGTTGCAGGCTCTTAGCCACGCACTCGCTTATTCTATGTCGTATTTTTCACGATAGTATTGTCACCAATCTTGTCTTACTCAAGGAAACCTTCCGCAGAACTGCTCGTCAAGCTAGGAAAAACCAAAAGCGGCCCAGTCCCAACTTCTTCGTCCTCTTCCACACGAAAACCACGCGAATTCATGCGGCATTAGTCCCCCCTTTTAAAAAGCATCGACTCGATGCTTCTAAATAAAAGAAGAAGAAAAAAAAACCCATAATTAGAACACGCGTTGACGCAGAGAATCACAAAGTGAGTGCCAGGGAAAACAAAGAGGGCGCACAAGCACTTGGACCATGCGCGAACACAACAGCACCAGTGGGAGAGTCAAGAAGAAAAAAAAACACCACATGAGATCACTGTCACGTTTGCGAAGTAACTCGCAAGCACAGAGACTATTGTGTGTAGTACGGCTTGAGTCGTACGACATGCACAGTTTCGGGCCGATGTTGTCGACGTGACGACACTGTGCCGTCCGGAAGTACTTCGTATGTAAGGTCACTCACACGTCGGATAACCTTGTATGGTCCGAAATAACGGCTCAGAAGCTTTTCAGACAAGCCTGGTCGTCGGACAGGAGTCCACACCCACACTCGTTCACCCGGGTGGTATGCGACGTTTCGACGGCGAAGGTTGTAACGTCGTGCATCTGCGTCTTGTTGGTGACCGATGTTCACGCGAGCCAGTTGACGAGCCTCTTCGGCGTACTGCGTGTATTGCTCGGCTTCTGGAGAAAGAGCATCGCTATTATCGTACGGCAGCATAGCGTCAAGCATCGTTTGTACGTTGCGTCCATAAACAAGGTGGAAAGGTGAAAATCGGGTTGTTTCCTGCATTGCCGTATTGTATGCGAACGTGACGTATGGGAGGATATCGTCCCAGGTTTTGTGCTGCACGTCCACGTACATTGACAGCATGTCCGCTATGGTCTTGTTGAGCCTTTCCGTCAGTCCATTACTTTGTGGGTGGTAAGCCGTTGTTTTTCGGTGACTCGTGCAGCTCAGTCTGAAAATGTCCTCTAGCATTTGTGCCGTAAATGATGTTCCTCTATCCGTAATCACACATGACGGCGCGCCGTGCCGGAGGACGATGTGCTGCACGAAGAACTTCGCCACTTCAGACGCCGTGCCGCGGGGTAATGCCTTTGTCTCAGCATACCGGGTCAAGTAATCGGTTGCCACTATAATCCATTTGTTACCAGTGGCCGACAAAGGGAAGGGTCCTAGAAGGTCCATTCCCACGAGGTCGAAAGGTGTCCGTGGTGGTGTAATAGGGTGGAGAAGGCCCGCAGGTTTCACGGGTGGCGTCTTGCGACGCTGGCACTCGCGGCAGCCTTGCACGTAGCGGTGTACACTGGTCGAAAGTCGTGGCCAATAGTACTGCTGGCGCACTCTGGCGAGAGTCCGCGAGTAGCCCAAGTGTCCCGACGTGGGCTCGTCGTGGCACGCGAGTAGAATGTCATCCCGCATGTCGGCTGGTACAACGAGGAGGAAGGCTTTGTTGCTACCTCGAGCATTTTTCTTGTAAAGAATGCCCCTCCTTAGACAAAAGGATGACAATTCGCGAGCGATGCGCCGAGGAGTGTGAGAATTTCGGCCTTCTAAGGAATCAATAATAGGGCGCAATTCCTGATCGGCTCTCTGTCTAGACATAAAGTCAGAATCACTGAGGGCTCCGAGAAAACCATCAGCATATTCCGAGTCCATATCAGGATGTCCCACGGGTGCTCGAGAAAGTGCGTCGGCATCTTCGTGCTTGCGCCCAGACCTATACACAATCATGATGTCGAACTCTTGTAAGCGTAAACTCCACCGAGCGAGACGACCAGACGGATCACGGAGATTGGCCAGCCAACACAGCGAATGGTGATCGGTCACCACCTTGAAGGAACGGCCGTAGAGGTAAGGTCGAAACTTTGCCGTTGCCCACACGACTGCGAGGCATTCCTTCTCTGAAGTGGAGTAGTTGGCCTCGGCTCGAGAGAGAGTACGACTGGCGTAAGCTATGACATGTTCTACGCCGTTGTGCCGTTGTACAAGGACAGCGCCAAGTCCGACGTTGCTTGCATCCGTGTGAACTTCGGTATCAGCGTCCTCATCAAAATGCGCAAGAACAGGTGCCTCTTGCATTCGCTGCCGTAACTCTGTGAAAGCTGCTTCTTGCTCTGTAGTCCAGGCAAACGGTACATCATCTCGGGTGAGTCGCGTGAGCGGTTCGGCTATCGTCGAGAAGTTGGTAATGAATCGGCGATAATAAGCACACAAGCCGAGAAAACGCCGCACCGCTTTTTTGTCTGACGGCACAGGAAAGGTGGCGACTGCTGCAGTTTTTTCTGGGTCAGGCCGCACTTCATCCGCACTCACAACATGTCCCAAAAATTTCAGCTCATCGTAGCCGAAATGGCACTTCTGGGGTTTTAGCGTGAGTTCGGCCGAACGAATAGCTTCCAGAACCATTCTTAGACGCTTCAGATGTTCTTCGAAACTCTCGGCAAAGATGACCACATCATCAAGGTATACAAGGCAGCTTTGCCACTTCAAGCCAGCGAGAACGGTATCCATCATTCGCTGGAATGTTGCGGGAGCCGAACAGAGGCCGAAAGGAAGAACTCTGAATTCATAAAGCCCATCGGGAGTTACAAACGCTGTCTTCTCTCTGTCTCGCTCATCGACCTCTATCTGCCAATAGCCGCTCTTCAAATCTATCGATGAAAAATACTTCGCGTGTCGTAGCCTGTCGAGAGAATCATCAACCCGTGGGAGCGGGTAGACGTCTTTTTTTGTGACGCTATTGAGTTTCCTGTAGTCAACACAGAATCGCAGCGTTCCGTCTTTCTTCTTTACTAGAACGACTGGCGAGGACCACGGGCTGCTCGACGGTTGTATCACCCCGTCGTCAAGCATCTCCTTTACCTGCGTCTGTATAGTCTCGCGTTCTTTAGCCGAAACACGGTAAGGTTGCTGGCGGATTGGGCGAACATCATCGTCGGTAATAATTCGGTGCTTTATGAGGGGTGTTTGACCGACTCTAGATGAAGAGGCGAAGCAAGATTTAAATTCCTTCAGCAGGGTATGCAGTGCGGCCTTCTTCTCGTCCGAAAGCTTCGAACTGACGTCGATGTGGTCCAGAAACTTATCTCCATCAACCATTTCCTCGGATGCGAAGCACTCGGTGACATCCGCTACACGGTCTCCGAAGGCCACGGTGGTGCCGCGGAAAAGATGTCGGTGCTCGAAGTTAAAATTTGTGACGAGTATCTGCGACCGTCCGTCACGCACACGCAGAATGCTTCGCACTGCACACACACCTTGAAGCAGTAAAAGGGATACGTTGCTCTCGGCGACCACGTCACCGTCTTGGAGGTCTTCACAGGTGACTTCTACGAAAGCAGTCGCTCGGGGAGGCAACGTCACGCTTTCGTCGGCAACACGCAGCGCAGGTCTACGACAGCTATCAGCGCCTCGATCGGTTGCAAGTTGCGTCGAGAAAGTCACCATTCGCTCGCGGAGATTTATGATCGCGCCATTCTCTCGAAGGAAGTCCATTCCAAGGATGAGCTGACGAGAACAGTCGCGTAGTACGAGGCAGGTTACCACAAACGTTGACTCGCGTATTTCCACTCTTGCGGTACAGCGACCCAATGGAGTAATAACGTGGCCTCCAGCAGTGCGAATACGCGTCCCATTCCAAGGTGTCATCACTTTCTTAAGACTGGTTGCCAATTTTCCGCTCATAATAGAATAATCTGCACCTGTGTCCACCAATGCGCTAACCTGAAGACCGTCTATCAGCACGGGAATGTCGAGTGAGACTCGGCCACTGGGTTCAGACGCACAATCCGGCATTTCTCTCGCACTGCACTCAGACGTCAATTCAATGTCTGCAGCGTTTTGTGGAAGCGTCGATAGGAGGTCTTCCGCACTTTTAGTCCCAGCGACCTCGCCCCCGAAGGTCGCTGCCTTCAGTTTTCCCGACGAGGGCTTGGGGAACGTCCCCGTGCCATCGTACTGAGACGTGGTCCAATAGCTGCGGGTCGTCGTGGAGATGGAGACCGCGATTGACGCCGTGAGAAAGGCAGGCGTTGCTGCGCGAGGTAGTCCTCAATTTCTCTTGGCCTCTGACCAACTAGGGGACGAGGCGAATGAATAGAGAAACCGCGCAGTCCAAGTTGTCGGTATGGACATTCCCGGTAGATGTGACCGGCTTCACCGCAATGGAAGCAGAGGGGTCTTCTATCCGACGTACGCCAAATATCGGACTTCCGCGGAGGGGCACGGCGACCGTCGATGTCCAAACCAGCATGCGCAGATTGAATTGAAACTGGCGGCATCGTCTGGATTGGGACTGCAGGGCTTGAGACCGGCATGGAAGTGCGCAGAGCTTCGGCATATGTGCGGTTCCCAACATCAGTGGACGCAGGAGGTGGTTCTAGATTTGTAACCGTTGGTTGAGGGCGACGGCTGTGAAGCACCTGCTGGACCTCGTCCCGAATAATATTGGTGATGCTGCTTACCTCCGGCTGTCTCGCCCCGTGTAGTTTCGCGATTTCCTCGCGGACGACGGAGCGGACGATTTCGCGAATCCACTCAATGCTGTTGCTCCTGAAGCTGGCGGAAAATTCAGTAGGTGATGCAGAATTCACTTGCCGGTTGAGTAGGGCTGACCGCTGATGAAGTACCCTCTCCATCGTAGTGGCTTCGGTCAGGAATTCTGCTACACTCTTCGGAGGACTCCGCACTAGACCAGCAAAAAGCTGCTCCTTCACGCCTCGCATCAGATAGCGTAGCTTTTTTTCTTCTGGCATTGCCGGATCCGCTCGCCTGAAAAGCTGCGTCATGTCCTCCACGTACATGGTGACGGTCTCATTAGGCATCTGGATGCGTGAATGCAATGCACGTTCAGCACGATCGCGGCGGTCGGGGCTCCGGTAGGTCTCCAAGAGGCGATGCTGGAACTCGCGCCAGGATGTCAAGACATCACTTCTGTTCATGAACCACGTTCGGGCGCCGTCTTTCAAACACGCGTAGACGTTGCGGAGTTTGGCGGCTTCGTCCCAGTAGTTGATCGCTGCGACGTGTTCGAACTCGCTCAGCCAGTCGTCCACATCCTCAAACAGCTCTCCGTGAAAGGGACTAGGCATCAGCGGGTTCTGGACAGTGCAATAAATTGGTGCCGACGACGTAGGAGTTTCCATGACGCCTTGAGGCGAAGTCATAGTCGCTCTATGGATAAGCTGTGCCGGTGTCTCTGGTGGTAGGCCTCGTTGGCGGCGGCTTGTTCTGTGAACTGGCGTGTCCACGGGCACAGGGCTTGTGTTCCGGCTCCTGGGCGGGCTCTTGTGCATGGGGTGCGTCGTCAGTTGTCGTACCCAGCAGCTCCACCAATCTTGTCACCAATCTTGTCTTACTCAAGGAAACCTTCCGCAGAACTGCTCGTCAAGCTAGGAAAAACCAAAAGCGGCCCAGTCCCAACTTCTTCGTCCTCTTCCACACGAAAACCACGCGAATTCATGCGGCAGTATCTTCCTGTCTCAATCTTCCTCCTCCTGCAGCTTTGGCCTCATTCCTCTGTTATTCTTCAAAGGTACGTGTTGGCTTCGTTTAGTTGAGAACGAGACCCCGCCGCGGCAATCTAGTGGCTAAGGTACTCGGCTGCTGACCAGCAGGTCATGGGTTCGATTCCCGGCTACGGCGGCTGCATTTCCGATGGAGGCGGAAATGTTGTAGGCCCGTGTACTCAGATTTGGGTGCACGTTAAAGAACCCCAGGTGGTCAAAATTTCCGAAGCCCTCCACTACGGCGTCTCTTATAATCAAATGGTGGTTTTGGGACGTTAAAACTCCACAAATCAATCAATCATTAGTGGAGCACGAGAGGAGTGTGAGCCACATATACGAGCTGACTGGTACATCGCAGAGTTATGGCTACAGTCGCTAGCTAAATACATTTTCTTTCCGACTCTACCATTCGTAGGGGAAAAGGTGCTGAATGTACAGCGGGAGAATGTTGTTGGAAGTCGCCATGACGCACACAAAGCACGTGAAGAAGTGAGTCCAAGGCGGGACTGCTCGTGAGCACGTAATAAACGTAGTAAGGTTTTCGTCCAGAGAAACGCGGGTGCCGTTTTCTTCTCCGTCTCAACATTAATGGCACCGAACATCCAGGAGAACACTGGCACCCTCCGTAACAATAAAATTGTCAGGATGGACAACCTACGCAGACATCAAGGTGCTCATCGTGGTGCCATGGCCTGACTCCTCTTTCAAGACATTTTACCGTCTTACGCCGGCTTGCAGAAACTCATCAAAAGACTTTTATACCAGGACTTAGCTCTCTCCACACATTCCAATCCCAATGCCCTTGACAGTGAGTAGTTTGACGAAGAAATTGTGGGCGCTCTGGATTACAACGAGAACATCGGGAGAGCCATCACGAGGCTCGAGTCTATCTACGATAAACGCGCGTCATTAAGTTGTTTCTACTGTCGTCGAAGTCAACCAGCCGAGGGATACAGGTACGAGTGACAAATTTAGCAGCTCCGCGGGAGCTGCCTATTCTGACATCATCGGCCAAAGCCCCACCGCCCACAGTAGGCAACGAGCAACGGGTTTGTGAATTCTTTCGCCAGCTCAAATGCTGTCGTTCAGAAGGGAGAACTGTCAGTGGCAGGGGCTCTGGGAGCACTACAAGCCTATCATCCAAACACACCCAGACTCATTGGTCTAAAAACGTTCAAGTACCTTAAGACATACTTGAGCAGTGCTGTGAAGTGAGCTATTGAAGAAATATGCCTAACAGAACTGAACTATAACATCGATGTCAAGGTGCTGACCAGAAGGTTTGGCCGAAATGATCTCATCATCGATGAACACATCGACAGCCTGCTTGCCATGAGAGCGTTGAGTTATCATTACAAATATCAAGACAACAGGGCGAGTACGAGAATGCCCTGTTCGAGGCTGGTTTGTACAGCTTTAGCATAACATGTGCACAAAATGCGGTTCTTCCACACCGAGAATTGTAGCGCTGAATCGATAAGAGGGCCTGGTGATCGTGTACGATAGTTTCATTAGTACAGTTACAGACGTCCTGGGTTGAGCAAAGTGATTGAGAGAAGAGAAAGTGGAGTCAATTCTGAAGCTCACTGGAGATGAAGTTCATAGTAGGGAGGAGAGTCGGTTGTAACGCAAGAAAGTTGATTAAGGAAGATCGTCAGCAAACCGCAAGGCAACAGACAATTCGACACCACCTCATCTGCTGCACGCTGTGGCACTGAAAGAACGGTTGTCATCGCTGTGTCTCTATTAAAGGGCTGGAGAGGCTGTGTGTCCTTCCTTCAACATCACAGGACACGTGATGCATGGCTTCCTACCCGAGCTGTTAGCAGATAAAAAGACACCATTTCCCACTGAAGGGAACCACGAGTAGTATGCCAAGCAGCGCATGGGTTGACGTGGAACTTCGTAAATCACTAATACTTTGCTCGATCTTAACATGTCCTTTCAAGTAAAGAATACCATGAATTCACTGTAGTTGATGTCATGGTAACTCGTCCCGAGCTCTTGCTGAACTCTTGGTGGAGCACAGAACGCGCATTTATAGCCACGCAACACAGCCAATTACGCAGGCTTGAACGTTCTGGCACGTGCCAGCGCGTCCTGACTAGTATGGAGCACGTCGGTTCACCGCGCGCCTGGAAAATCTCATTCCTCGAAGCCATCCTATTATTGTACAGATATTGCAAGGGGGAGCGGCCACAGCATTTTACCCAGCTCATTACAGGGTCCAAAATGCGCTAGCGCGTGAGGCAATAGACCTCTACCACGGTACGCTGGAGCGCGGTGGTTGGCAAAACACTCCCACCGGTGACTGAATGCGGTGCAGTCGCTCGGTGTTTGGGGCAAGTTTTTCTTTTCCCTTTGAAAGCTTAATCTTCATCTAACATTGGTGACATAAGCTGTGGTATATCAGAGCACATTTAGCTGTAAGGTAAAGTGCGTGATGAAATATTCGCCACGCTGGCTGCCTGTTTATCTCGGAGAAGCGAACACACGTGGCGGCCTGTGCAAAGAACAACGGCATCTTCTTCAAAATTGTGCATCGTCGAGTGTGGCGTGTAGTGTGCGTTGAAAGGCATCGACAATATTGGTTCAACTTTATGCACAGTTAAACTGACAATACTGTGCGAGGTGTGTGCAATGTGAAAAGCACGCTACGTACTGTTTGCGAAAACACTGGTACTCGTTGTGGGCCGGTTGCAGTAACCGATTGTCAATGAAACTTTGCGATCTTACATTCTAGTCAAGTTAAAATTCATTTGACGCGATTATCTGCGAGTGGGTGCATCTCAGCGTATGTGCGGCGTGCAGAAAAATAAAAGTGAATGATCTACGGGTCATATATACGATTACGCATGAGCTATAAGGATGTTGTAGCGTTGCCGAATCAACATATAAGCTTCACCATGGCTATAACTTGTATTATCGGATACGTGATACGTGTTAATGGAAGCAACGGAGATTTTTGTTTCGTATCTACTTTTGATCGCCTGATCGCCGGGTGGGCTAACACTGCACACATTATGCAAGGATGCAGGACAAGAGGCCAGTTCAGACACAGCCCCACAGCGTTGTCGTCTTCATTCCGTCTGCGTCATTTCTGCACCGGTGCCTGAGGTACCTTTCAATACCCGTGACATTACCCTGGGCGGCAAAGCACCGTCCCGGTGCCTGCTGTTATTAGACGGACGGGTCACTGTGATAGGGCTTCAGGCAAGACGCATGCACAATGTCACTTCTGGATGTAACAGTGGGGTTCGTAGTAGGAGAAATTTCATAGGTGACAGGTGTGACTTGGCGCCGAATTCGGTAAGGCCCAACGTATTGCAATAAAAGTTTCTCGCACAGGCCCACATGACTGGATGGCAGCCGCAGTAGCACGAGAAAGCCCATAGAAAAATCGACATCCATATGTCGGCTGTCGCAAAGCGACGTTTGTGCTTTCTGGGACGATGAGAACCTGTTGCGGGCTACTGTACGTGCTATAAGAGCACGACAGATGGAATCTTGTGCGTACGAAGTGGTGAACGGAAGGTCATGCGCAGGCAGGGTATCGAAAGGTAGTAAGGGATCACGACCAAAGAGAAGATAAAATGATGAGTAGCCGGCAGTTTCACGATGAGACAAGTTGTAGGCAAAGGTTACGAACGGAAGGGCAGTGTCCCAATTAATGTGGTTGTCAGAAACAAACATAGCAAGCATGTTCATGAGTGTGTGGTTGAGGCGCTCAGTAAGTCCGTTGGTCTGAGGATGGTAAGAAGTCGTAAAGTTGTGCCGCGTAGCACAGGATCTAAGGGGTCGTCAACCACAAGAGACAGGAAGCAGCGGCCACGGTCTGTGAGTAGGTGAGAAGGAGCGCCATGCTAAAGGATGATGTCATAGAGTAGGACATCTGTGATGTCCGTTGCGCAGCTGGTCCGTAGCGCTCGAGTAATTGCATACCCAGTGGCGTAAGCCGTAGCTACTGCTATCCATTTGTTTCCCGTTGCCGATGTTGGGAAGAGACCTAACAAATCCAATCCCACACGATGAAATGGCTTGGCTGGGACTTCAATAGGTTGAAGGTGACCGGCAGGGAGAGACGTAGGCTTCTTCCGACGCTGGCACAGGTCGCACGCTGCAGCGTAGCCGTGAACGAAACGATAAAGGCCCTTCCAGAATACCCGTCGGTGGACGCGATCATAGGTTCTGGAGACACCTAAATGTCCGGCTGTTGGGGCGTTGTGAAGTTTTTGCAAGATGTCCTTGCGTAGACGATGTGGGACGACGAGCAAAAGTTCCGCGTCATCGGGCTTTAAGTTGCGGCGGTACAAAGCGTTGTCTTGAAGAAAAAATAGGCTCAGTGAAGAGTCTTTATGGCCGAATTGAAGACGGTCAATCATCAATAGCAGCGATGGATCTCGGCGTAGTTCATCGGTTGTTTGCGAAAAAAACTGTTATGGCTAGGATGTTGGCATCAGCTTCTAAATCAGAGGATTCAGTCGGATTAACAGGGTGTCGAGAGGAGCAGTCGGAATCGCTGTGAAGCTTGCCAGACTTGTGCACTACAGAAAACGTGTACTTCTGCAATCGCAAAGCCCATCGCCCTGGTCTTCCTGTAGGATCCTTAAGGGTTAACAGCCAGCAGAGCGCATGGTGGTCTGTTATGACTGCGAACGTGCGTCCATATAGGTACGGACGAAATTTTGCGATAGCCCAGATGAGAACCAGGCACTCTCGCTCAGTAATTGAATTGTTCTTTTCCGCCTGAGAAAGTAGGTGGCTGGCGTACGCTCTGGCACAGTTTGTGCCGTTCCGCATTTGTGCGAGTATTGCCCCTTTGCTATGGCCACTTGCGTCGGTGCGTAGCTCAGTTCAAGCGCCTGGGTCATAATCAGCCAACACAGGTGAAAATGTGAGCGCAGAAATCAACGACGCAAAGGAATGTTCTTGGTCTTCACGCCAAGAAAAAAGCACGTTCTTTTTGAGGAGATCCGTGAGGGGCCGTGCAATTTCCGCGAAGTTGCTGACAGAACGGCAGAAATACGAACAGAGTCCCAAAAAGCTGCGGACGTCTTGCGTGAAACGTGGGACCGGAAGCTCGCGCACCACGTGGACTTTATCTGGGTCGGGTTGTACACCAGCAGCGTCAACAAAGTGGCCAAGTATATTTACCTGATGGTGCCGAAATATGCCCTTAGAGGCGTTAGGCTGGAGGCCAGCACAGCGAAAAACGTCAAGAATGGCAGACAGACGTGGAAGATGGCTTTCGAAGGTTGGCGAGAAAACGATGACATTGTCTAGATAGCAGAGGCACGTCGACCATTAAAAACCGCGAAGGAGGGAGTCCATCATGCGTTCAAAAGTTCCTGGCTCATTGCACAACTTAAAAGGCATGGCTTTAAATTGATAAAGCTCGTCAGATGTTATGAATGCCGTCTTCTCGTAGTCGCGCTCATCGACTGAAATTCTCCAATATCCAAATCGTAGGTCCAGGGAAGAGAAATACTTGGCACCATAAAGGCAGTCAAGCGCATCATCAATTCGAGGTAGAGGATAGACATCCTTCTTCGTTTTTCGATTGAGATCGTGATAGTCGACGCCGAACCACCAGGTCTTGCCTTTCTTTTTAAGAAACACAACAGGTGATGCCTAAAGACTAGTTGAAGGCTCTATGACGTCTTCGTCGAGCATTTTCTCTACCTCCTTCTGGATTAGTTGGCGCTCTGATTGAGACACACGGCAAGGACGCTTATGAAGAGGACTGGCGTCGCCAGTGTCTAAACAGTCGGCTACGACGCTCGTGCGGCCCAAGGAATGGTCGTCGATATCAAAAATGTCGAGGTAAGAAAATAGAAGAGCACGGAGCACTTCAACTTGGGACGGCGACAGGTCGTTTGATATAATTTTGTGTAGAAAAGCTCTATTCTGTGTGGCTGCAACAGGTTCGTCTACAGTCTTGCTCTCAGGAGCGAGAAATGAAATTGTACATTGCTCCAGAGTGGAGAGTTCTGCTATAGCAATACCTTGAGGAATGACCTGGGTTGACACGGAGAAGTTCAAGACAGGGAGAAACGTGTTTTTATCGCTAATCCTCACTATCGTATGAGCAAGTATGATATTCTGGGAAAGGGTCAGATCAATGAGTGGAGCTGCCAAGTAGTCGCCATCAGGAACGTGTGGGAACGGCGACATAGAAAGGTGCACAGTAGCCTGAGGTGGTAATCGTAGACACTCCATGGACCATAGCCGTGTGCGAGCTGCAGGAGGGACATCAGACTACAAAGGCAACTGTAGCTGTAAAGTGCCTGTTGAACCATCAATGAGGGCTGAAGGCGTGGCACAGAAGTCAATGCCGAGAACCACGTCGTGTGGGCAAGCGTCTAGAACAGTGAAGAGGACTGAAGTGTGACGGCCGGCAACAGTGACGGGGGCAGTGCACATACCAAGAACTGATGTTCAGCTGCCGTCGGCTACTCACACAGTCGTAGACATGGCAGGGGTAAGAACTTTTTTCAGGCGGGATTACGTGAACTCATAACGGATTTTTGGGCACCAGTGTGTATTACAGCTGTAACGCTCAGGCCATCGATAATAACAGCAAGTAAGTTTCGTATGAAATCAGTGGTCGGTAGAGGTTTTTTGGTCGGAGTTGTCAATGCAGTGCCACCTCCAGAAGGTGCATCTGTTAGTTTCCCGAGAACTGCCCAGAATACGCCGGTGAGAGGGGCGACGGCGTTGATAGGAGTGGGGCTAGCGATCCTGAGGCGACGGCGAGCGGCTGGAACAGGTTCCATGGGCGACGACATCGGCGTAGGATGGGTTGGAGCATTGCGTAGAATGGATAGGTGGCAGGTCCTGAAGGTGTTCATCGGCAAAACAAGGTGGCGAATGCTTCCCACGATCCTGTTGGTGGTCGTCTAGAAAACGTCGCCGGAAAGGCCATCTGTTTCGGCCGTGGCGGGAAATGTGGCCAACGCGAAGCAAGAGAAGCAGATCGGTCGATCATCTTGTGTGCGCCACTCATATGGATTTCGGTAGCGCTATGAGAACCGCGAGACCGACGTGGCAGCAGCAACAAGTGGGGCGGTGTGGTAGTGAGCGTTAAGATTTATGGGCTGCAGTGTGTGGCTGGAGTTTTTGGGAACTGCTACGCCCATGTTGGCAAACTCTTGTCGCACAACAGCCTGAATAAGGAATATTGGGGCCGAATTGTCAGACACAGGGGGTTGATAAGCGGAAGGAGCCATGGATTCCAGCTCCTGGCGGACAATTCTTGTGATGTTTGGAGGATTCACGAATGGACGTGGCGCCACAGGACGCCACAGGATCCTCGCAGGAAGAGGTCGCAGCAGTGTTCGGGAGTCGGGAAAACGTTAAGTGATTCTCCTGTTTTTGGCTTGTTCGAACCACCAACATTCACTGACAATTGAGTCAATGGTGGTACAGTTCTTGCATATCAGAATGTTGAAGGCATTTTCGGCTATGCCTTTCAATACACTGCTGACCTTGTCTAGTTAGTTCATGTCTTTGTCGGCTTTCCTACACAAGGCGAGCACGTCTTGGATATAGGTGACGTAAGACTCAGTGGAAGGTTGAACTGGTGACACGAGTTCCTGCCTGGCTGCCATTTGTCGAGCAACTGACCGGCCGAACAAGTCACGGAGCTTCTGCTTGCAGACGTCCCAACTCGTCAGGTATTCCTCGTGCGTCTCGTACCAGGCGCGTGCAGTACCTCACAGGTAAAAGATTATGTTGACTAGCATAAGCGTCTCATCCAACCTGTATTGCTTGCTGACGCGCTCGTATAAGGCGAGCCATTCGTCAACGTCAGTTGTGTCGATGCCACAAAATGTACCTGGATCGAGAAGATGAGAAGGGATCACAGGTGATGGAGCAGGCGTAGACTGAAGGGATGGCGCACTGCCTTCAGGCTTCGTGGCTGGACGAAGCTGACGTCCGCTACGAAGATCCAGAGTTGGATGGTTACCCAGCACCTCCACTAAAAATATGTAATCGGGAGTATCTAATTAGTAAACGCCGGGTGGGCTAACACTGCACAAGATATGCAAGGATGCAGGACAAGAGGGCAGTTCAGACACAGCCCCACAACAACATCACTGTCTTCATTCCGTCTGTGTCATTTCTGAACCCGTGCCTGAGGTACCTTTCCATACTGTTACGAGGCAGTGGGCATGACTCTGCTGTCGTAGACACATCGTTGAAGAAGAAGCGGATTCGGCGCGCGAGATCTTAGCAGCCCTGGGGTGTCACACCTACCTGTGAATATTACAAATACACTCATTTCTCTTTTTCGTGCATTTGTAATCCCCGTAACGAATTGGTGGAGGTGTGGGGTAAGGAAGCGCCATACAATGAAGCTCCGCAGTGGTCGTCAAATCGGAGTTTCCGTGATGGAACACGGAACTGATCCCACGGCCACCTCTCCATCGGCCTCGACGACGCCTGCACCATCCACGGCAACACCTCCACCGGCCCCACCCCCACCCACGTGGGTGCTGACGCATCCGAAACATCCAGGAAGGTTCTGCGGTACGGACTAAGTGGATGTTGACGACTGGATAGCGGACTACGAAAGTACCATTTCGCTCAACCGGTATGACCCGACTATCATGCTGGCCAACGTGCTGTTTTACCTGAAAGGCGTGGCCAAAGTCTGGTACGAGAACCATGAGAAGGATCGCCAGTTGGAACACATTCAAGGAGAAGCTTCGCGACTTTTTCGGAAGCCCATCGGTCGAAACGCGGCTGCAAAGAAAAATTCGTCTATACGTGCTCAGACGTCTACTGAGACGTATATCTCGTATATACAGGACCTGCTGGCTCTATGTCGTAAAGTCGACAACGACATGTCAGCGTCTGATAAGGTTGGCCACTTCCTCAAGGGGATAGCGGACGATGCGTTTAACCTGCTAATGTCCCGGAACTGCGCGACCGTCGAGGAAATAATTCAGGAATGCCGGCGTTTTTAACAGGCCGAAAGTAGGCGTATTTCCAGATCATTCACTCGACTTCCGAACACCGCTGCGACGTCCTCCTGCCAAGATGGACTGACCTCTCATTGGCAGTCTTCACCGGCGTCGGAAACTACGCGACGCGAATCGTCCGGCGGGAAATCGAAGCAATTACACCTTCTCTTCCCACGAATGGCAACGTCGATTCGCAAGTACCTCAAGTTTGCTTGGTACAGTTGATATTGCGGGAAGAACTGAGCAATTTGGGCTTCGATGTCTGCGCCATTGCTCAGTCTCGACCAATTGGCTTCCGTTCAAGGTCGCCGCCTCGCCCCAAGTCACCGCCCCAGGAACGGTCTTTTCCACGGTGTCGCAATACGCCCGAAAGGCGAACGGTGGATGATCGGCCGATCTGCTTTAACTGCCGCCGCATAGGGCACGTCACGCGGTATTGCCGCAACCATTGGTCTTCGTCCCGAATACAGTATAACAATGCTCGCCGCGCCGACAGCTACCGCCTTTTTCAGCCTCCTGCACCGATCCACGACAGCTACCGCCGCCTTCTACCTTCGATTCCCCTGATGCGCAGCACAGCCGCTAACCGTCACCTTGACGTCACCAGTCTCGTTCGCCGCCTGGACGTCGCCCGTCGTCTCCCTTTCTTCTACGACGACGCCCGACCTCCCCGCTCAATTCTCATCGGGAAAACTAAGCGGTGCAGCTCATAGACGTGAAGCTGCATCCTCGATACCGACCTCAAATCCTCTCCACGTACTGCCGACACGACGAAATTGGATCGACGTAGACGTTGACGGCTTGACTGCTTCGGTACTTATTGACACCAGGGCACATATTTCTGTGATGAGTGCCCGACATCGTCACTGCCTGAAGAAAGTTCTCACACTGGCTGCTTCTGGCATTATTTGTGTCAGCGACGGAAGAAGTCTTGGCATCACAGGAATGTGCACAGCACGCATCTCAATCGCCGATCACCCCACACCTGTTCTCTACGCAGTTATTGAGCAATGCCCCAATGACCTGATTCTTGGATTGAATTTCTTGTCCGCTCATGCCGCTCTCATCGACTGTGCAACCGGCGTTCTCCAACTTGAACTACTTTGACTTGGGGCTGTGCCGTTCTCACCGTCACAACGCTTGTGCGCTGTTGATTATGTTCGGCTGTCACCGCCAGCTACCACGTTTGTGGCCTTAACGATATCACCAGCTCTTCCTGGCGGTGACTACATAGTGTCTCCATTAGTGGAAGTGCTCTTGGCGCGAAGTGTTGCTGTGCCGCCTACCATCGTCACTATCGTGGACAAGTACGTGCAGCTTTCGCTTCTCAACTTCAGTAGTTCGACCCAAGTTCTCCCGCAAGGCATTTCGTTAGGCCATGTTTCCCCGCTTGATGCATGTAACACCGTGGCATTAGAGCCTGAAGACTGCTCATACCCTAATGCAGCCAGCCGAGCAAAGGCGCCTACCGATGAAATGACGGTGATGGTTGCCCCTGATTTTCTGCACAGTCAGGCTGCGCAGCTCCACCAAGTTCTGACCACCTACCAAGATATTTTCGACATCGATGACCACCCTTAAGGTCAAACATCCGTCGTGCGTCATCAATTACATACCAGCGAGGCTAGTCCTGTTAAACGGCGATGATATCATGTTTCCCATTCCGAACGCCAGGTCATACAACAAGAAGTCGAGAAGGTGCTCTCCAAAGGAGTCACAGAGTCCTCTTCAAGTCCATGGGCGTCAGTCAAAAAGAAGGATGGCAGTTGCAGATTTTGTGTTGACTACCGAGCCTTGAACAAGATAACCCACAAAGACGTATATACGTTGCCACGAATCGACGACGGCCTTGACTGCCTTCATGGCGCGCCATACTTCTCATCTATAGATCTGCGTTCGGGCTATTGGCGAATTTCTGTGGACAACTTAGACAGCGAAAAAACTGCCTTTGTCACACAGGACGGCGTTTATCAGTTCAAGGTTATCTTTTTTGGGCTGTGCAACGCCCCGGCAACGTATCGAACGCATGATGGACTCTCTCCTCCGCGGTTATAAATGGTCCATCTGCCTTTGCTACCTCGACGATGTGATTGTTTTTCCCCCAACATTTGAAAGCCACCTATCTCGTTTGTCGACCATTCTAGCCGTTTTTCGTCGAGCAGGACTCCAGCTGAACTCGAAAAAGTGCAATTTCGGCCGACGAGAAATCACGATCCTTGTTCATTGTAAGTGCTGCTGGCGTCCCACCGGACCCTGACAAGATTAGCACTGTCAGGAGCTTTCCTCTGCCTTCTGCTACGAAAGATGTTCATCGTTTTGTGGGTTATGCTCGTACTTCCGAACTTTTATACGCAATTTCGCTACAATTGCACGGCCACTCACTGATCTTCTCAAAAAGAATGCGCCCTTTTCGGGGGACCAACACCAAGCAGCTGCGTTTTCCACGCTGATCTAGCTGCTCACTTCACCACCAGTATTGGCTCAATTCGACCAGTCTGCGACGACAGAAGTTCACACAGACGCCAGTGCTCACGGCATCGGCACCGTCCTCGCTCAACACCATGGGGGGAGAAACGCGTGTTATTGCGTATGGCAGCCACCTTCTCTCCACATCTGAGCGAAGCTATTCTATAACGGAGCGCGAGTGTTTTGCGTTGGTCTGGGCTGTGGCGAAATTTCACCCCTACTTGTATGACCGGGAGTTTTCAGTTATTACGGACCACCACGCTCTGTGTTGGTTTTCGTCGCTCAAGGACCTAACTGGTCGCCTAGGTCGCTGGGTTCTACGTCTCCAGGAGTATAACTTCGACGTAATTTATAAGCCTGGCAGGTTACATCAAGATGCCGATTGTGTCTCGCGTTATCCCGTGCACCCTGCTAGCCTCGCTGTCCATGAGAGCGATTCTTTTGTGCTCGCCATATCCGATTCGCGCGACATCGGCACAGAGAAGCGCTGGCACGCAACCCTCAAGAGGGTCATTGAGTATCTTCAGGACATTCCACAACTTTGCTCCGTTAATATGTCCTCCGCAACGTAATGTCAAAATGTCCTTCGCAACGTAATTCTGTACCACTGCAACATGAAGCCTGATGCCCGGCATTTTGTTTAGTTATTCCCCGACACCTGCGTGCCACCATTCTTCAACATCTGCATAACGCTCCGACGGCAGAAAACCTGGGTTTTTCACGCACCTATCACAATGTGCGGCAATGGTTCTTTTTGCCTGGCCTGTATAAATTTGTGCGCTGCTATGTCGCTGCTTGCGAGCGTTGCCAGCGTCGCAAATTTTCTGCTTTCTGTACGGCTAGCCTGCTCCAACCTATCGGCGTTCCCCCGGAACCATTCTTCCGCGTCGGCCTCGTCTTTCTGAGACCTTTCTCAACGTTCGTGTCAGGCAACAAATGGATCGCTGTCACTACTCACTATGCGACCAGATACGCTGTAACTCGTGCCTTGCAAAGCAGCTGCACTGCAGACGTCGCACACTTTCTACTGAATGACGTCATTCTGCGGCATGGGGCTCCGCGCCAGCTTCTAACGGATCGTGGCCGCTGCTTCCTCGCAAAAGTTATCGACAAAATCCTCCGTAGCTGCTCTACCGAACATCACCTTACTAATCACCCAGACCAACGGTCTCACAGAGCGTTTCAACTGAATTCTTGAAGACATGTCGTCCATGTACGTCTCTGCTGATCACCGTGACTGGGACGCAATGCTCCTCTACATTACGTTTGCTTACAATTCATCAAGGCATGACACCGCCAGCTATTCTCCGTTCTTTCTTCTGTACAGCCGCAAGCCTGCGTTGCCATCCGACACACTCCTTCCTTCTGATACTACGAAACCAACGGTGTATGCTCAGGACGTTGCTTCTCGAGCCCGCGTCGCTCACCAAATTGCGCACACTAGGCTCACTGCTTCTCAGGCTTCGCAAAACGTCCACTACGATGACTGGCACCACGACGTTGACTACCCTGCTGACTCTCTTGTCCTACTTTGGACGCCGCATTGGCGTGAAGGCTTGAGCGAGAAGCTCCTTCCACGATACACCAGGCCCTACAAAGTTCTCCGCAAGGTCGCCGACGTTGACTACCTCATCCTTCCAGTTGAACCACACTCATCTTCTGCCACACCACCTACTGATGTTGTTCATGTGTCGCGACTAAAACGCTGCTACACTGCTAGTCCTGATTGACTTAGCGGCGCTGTGACGGCGCTTCGTCCGCCGGGGGTGATGTTACGAGGCAGTGGGCATGGCTCCGCCGTCGTAGACAAATTGATGAAAAAGAAGCGGATTTGGCGTGCTAGATCTTAGCAGCCCTTGGGTGTCACACCTACCTGTAAATATTGCAAATACACTCGTTTCTCTTTTAAGTGTATTTGTAATCCCCATAACAATACCCGTGGCAATATGTACGAAAACACGTTATAAGTGTCAAATACAGTAAATTAATTGTGCCAGATAAAATTGTATACTATTAAGTTGACGGGTTTTTTATCACATTACTTTTTCTCTGTGTTATTGAGAAACGCAGCGGCAACATTCCACTTTGATTTTCACGAGGATATGTTAACCACAGTCCAACACAGGGCAAGAAGTGTTTCTTTTTTTTAATCATCTCCGATCAGACTTCAGCGCAATGAGTGAGTATCTTACCGTGACGTCACGCACAGCAGCTCAAAACCGTGCTGCCACCAATGCTGTACCTCATTTAAAACTGTATTACACATGCCACGATGCAAATTGAGTAAGTTTACATCCATGCCATGCAAATATTTCTCAAAGTGCCAGTCACCGTGTACTTTCAAAACGTTTGCTTTCGAAAAAGATCACACTTTTTCGTGGCTGACATCTACATAGGTGTACCCGCTGTGTGCAAGTCACGTCTCTCAGCACTCTCTATAAAGGTTCTCCATCCATCAAACTACGACAAGCAAATTTTGATGAGCAGTGACTTTTCCGCGACCCTCTTCTTTTAAAAGCTGTGAGTTTAGGACATAGCAATGTGGAAATTTCAGTCGAAGGAATGTAGAAACGCAGCTCTGCTATGCATAAAGCTGCCGCTGGTGGAACTTTCTTGCCACCCAGGCACCAGCATCTGCTCCAAGAAAAGCTATGGCGGGCGGGATGCCCGCAGTGACGTCACACTGTTTACAAACAGGGAGAGGTCTATATCGTGTGGTGCTCGGGGAAAGTATTGCTCGCCACAGACCTAAGTGAGCTCTACCATAAGCTGCTGCACATCTAAAACATGAGCGGCTATGGCTGCAGGAAACTCATTGCGAGGAGCCCTCTCTGTCTGACTTCGAAGACTGTGGAAAATGATGCCATCGAAACATCATTAGCTTGCTACCGTTTGCTATCATGGTTTCGTTCATTGGCACAATGTAGGACCGTTATCTAATGCAACTTTGCGAAGACACTGAAGAATATTAGATGCTTAACACTAGCCCCGTCGTGGTGGTCTAGTGGCTAAGGTACTCGGCTGGTGACCCGCAGGTCACTGCATTGAAGCCCGGCTGTGGCAGCTGCATTTTCGATGGAGGCGAAAATGGTGTAGGCCCTTGTGTTCAGATTTGGGAGCACGTTATAAAACTCCAGCTTGCAAAAAGTTCCGGAGCCCTTCACTACGGCGTCTCTCATAACCATATGGTGGTTTTGGGACGTTACACCTCACATATGAATCAATCAATGCCTAACACTACTGCGACACCCAATAAGCAGGCGCTTCATGGCGCTACCACAAGCTGTTCGTTTTCACCAAGCTTGAATTGCGAAGGTTGTTAAAGGGGTGGTGCCACCATATTGGCGGCTTGCGCGTTCTTTGCTTCAAGCGCTTCTTATAGCTATAGGAAGTGTGATACCTGCACCAACATGAATTTATTCTCGCTAAATAAATTGATTTGGCCTTTTTAGGTAGGTAATTTTCGGTTTCAGTTTCTGGGCACCGAATTGGGCGCGGACGTAGCAGTGTTGGCGCCTTGGTCACGTGACCACACAAGAATGTGTCGCACGTCATGCCGATTATTGGCTGCTCTCACACTGACGTGCCACACAAGCACCTGCAAAACAAACGTGCAGCAGCCGCGGTGCTTGGATAGTACGTACGTAGCAGAGGTCTCCAGAGATCCCTCATTTTACCACAATAAGCGTGCCTATGGGAGGGTGGTAAGGATGGATGTAAACACCTCCCCACGGACGGAGGGGGGGCGCAATGTGAGCCCCATAAATTGACATAATAGGGAGCGGCTGCACTGCGACGAACCTTTGCCCCCTCTGAAGGGGAATCCTGCTCCCCCTACACTCACTACAGATCTGGTGTGACATCACTGCCACTTTCGTTTCCCCCACCTACCGAGCTACTAGGGTGGCTAGAATGGAGAGGTGTGACGAGTGCGGCGCTTTTGACATGCCAGAGAGCATGGCCACCCGGATTGGGCGCGCACGGTGGTGTTTCTCCGGCTGTTTCATTCGGCGCGCTCCTCATTGAAAAAAAAATGTAATTGGAGAAATTCCGCCACGCGCCGCGACGTGGCCCTCTTCTCGTACTCCCCTGCAGACGACGCCGACTGCACCGAACTGTACGCAGCCCCGCCGCGGTGGTCTAGTGGCTAAGGTACTCGACTGCTGACCCGCAGGTCGCGGGTTCGATTCCCGGCTGCGGCGGCTGCATTTCCGATGCAGGCGGAAATGTTGTAGGCCCGTGTGCTCAGATTTGGGTGCACGTTAAAGAACCCCAGGTGGTCAAAATTTCCGAAGCCCTCCACTACGGCGTCTCTCATAATCATATGGTGGTTTTGGGACGTTCAACCCCACAAATCAATCAATCGAACTGTAGGCATGCTTGGAGAAATGCACATTGGACGTCGTTCGTGTGGTGACTGGAAGAAAGGAGCGCCAATGTGTGTTCTTAATCGGGCTTGACACAGTGAGCGTTGTTTTCTGTAGCTTGATATGATCGAGACATAGCCATGCAGCGTGAGGCGACTTCGTGTGTCACAGCTTGTTCGCAAATTTCGCCTTCATCACACATGTATTGAGCTGAATGACTACGTATTCAGCCCCGCTTTTCAATCTTTCTTTCAGCGATCGATTCTCTCACTGCCGCCTGAATCGGTGAGCGTCAATTTACGCGTCCTTCTCCCAAAAGCAATGCATTTCGTCGTCGTCGAACCTGCATATAAAGATATATTACGCAGTCTTGCTCTGTCGTCACAGGATCACATTGCTGTAAAACTAAACCACAGTGCTGATAACGGTACAGTCGTTTTCACCTACAAAGTGATTGGAGAAATTTTGTTGTGGGCACGAAACTTAGAATTTCTAAGTTTTCACGGTGTGACAGTGTTGCGAATGCGAAATTCTTATCTAAGCGCACGCCGCATGTAGGTAAATATGAATGTGAAAATGATGGGTTAGTCGCCTGGGAACTTCAGAGCGCCAGGAATCAGTCACCCTATCACCAAAGTGCTTTTTTTCGCGTAGGCGAATCTTTTCGTTTTAAAGCACGTCATCGTTAAAGAGCTTGTTTCGCAGAAATTATGTCGTCGGCGTCTGTGTGTGAGCGGAAAAGCTGCGTTGGTCGTGAGCGAAAATTAGAGGATGAAGCAATGAAGATGGTGTTTGTACTTCGGCCTTCTTTACGGTAAAATGTGCGTCTCGGGCGAGAAGGGAGGGCTTCGTGCTAGCGATTGAGGAGGCGATTGTGTGTGCGCTCTTCCGTGCATGAGTGCGTATGTGTGTGTGCGCGGTGTGCGTGTGCACGCGCTTTTGTGTGGGGTCTAGTACGCACGCGCCGCGTGCGTGCGTGCGTGCTCTTCGGTGCGTGTATGTGTGCGTGCGCTTGTGTGTGTGGACGAGTGCACGCGCTTGCGAGTGTGTTCTTTTGTGCGTGCGAATGTGTGTCTGTATGCGTGGGGGAGTGTGTGCGAATCTGTGTATATGTGATCGCGCTCGTCTGTCTGTGTGCGTGTGTGTTCGTTTGCGCATGTTTTAATGCGTCTTTTTGTGTCACTGCGTGTTTTCACGCGTGAAAAAAAAACCGCTTTCTGCGTGTGCCTTAAACGCCAAGCATCGTCTGTGTCTATGCAAATTAACCCTGGCTGCGCTCAGCTATCACTTTCCACAGAGTTAAGAGACGTGTGGCAAACCGGACTGTTTCGCGTGGGAGCACATTTGCAGACAGCTCTGCTCTCGTAGCTTTCTCTTCATTGCCAAAAAAGTTGTCTGCGAGTAAAGCGGGTAAGCTTCCGCATTGAAGGTCTCAGTACCCCAAGGTATTTCCGCCAACATCCACGATGCAGCTCAGCTATCCTTCGAATCGTTTTCCTCTTCTGGAAGTGGCCAAAAAAACTTTCAATAAATCAATCGGGTGACTTCGCTCTCCTATAAACTTTATATATCTTATGTGCTACACAGGAGGGCCCCAAAATTTTCTGAAAAACTGATGTGTTCGCATCGGTCACTATCACCGCGACAAGCGCTGGGGCATGAAGGAGGAATAAACGTTTATTTTCGAAACGGTGTTGCGGTGTAGGTTCCACGTTCACCTTATGTGGGAGGTCTCGTCATTCCGGAAACCCTCGGACTTTCACTGCCTCTTTGGCCCTGGCGACAAGACGTCGTTGTTGGTCCAGGTCCTCCAAGGTGAGCTTGGCCTGCAACGTTTCGAGAAGATTTTCGTTTTCTTCACCAGCGTCGCAGGTGTTTGGTGGAGGTGATAGATATATATTTGTATTGCATGGACACTCGAGGATCAGGTAGGCCAACGTGTCAGTTACGGCGGAAATCGAGCTGTAAGAATACTGCTAGACGCACGCCGGGGTAGAGCAACCGTTTATTGGGCCTAACAGCACTGAGACAGCAACCAGCGGTTTGAGCAGCAGCTGCAGCAGCACGAGCCTCCGCCAAGACAAAACGTCTTCTTCGTCGTTCTTAGAGCCTGTATTTGTCACTACATTGACTCCCCGGTGCGAAAGGAGCCATCGTGGCGACCTATTGCACAGACAGGACTGGTGGGTCGTAGTGAGGTTTTAGGCGCTCGACGTGCACAGTCTCGCGCCCGCGGCGCTGTTGATCTGAAGGTGGCTGAATAGGTTCAACTATGTAGTTGACTGGTGAAGTCTGGCGCAGGATTCGGTACGGACCGTCATACTTGGGTGTGAACTTTGAGCAAAGGCCTGGGACAAACGATGGCACGCGGAGCCACACGATTGCCCCAGGCGCATATGACGAGGGGGATGAGCGTCGGTCATGCGAGTGCTTCTGGCGCGCCTGATCATACGTTGTTAGCGAACGAGCTAGTTGCCGACATTCTTCGGCATTATTGGCGGCTTCGGCCAAAGTTGTCGATTCTGAAGGGTCTAGGCGGTACAGAAGGATAGTGTCCAAAACAATGAAGGTTCCCGACCATAAAGAAGGAAGAATGGGGAGAATCCAGTTGTTGATTGAATTGCGCTATTGTAAGCGTAAGTAACGAATGGCAGTATGCGGTCCCAGTTCGTATGGTCATCAGAAACATACATGGCGAGCATGTCACCCAGCGTGCGAATAAATCGCTCGGTCATCCCGTTGATTTGGGGGTGGTTCGGCCGTTGTTCGGTGCACGACGTTGCATTCGCGTAGGAGGGCTTCTACAGCTTCCGACAAGAAAGAACGCCCACGGTCACTGAGAAGCTCGCGTGCACCATGTCGAAGGACGAGGTTGTGCAGAATGAACAGGCCGACTTCACGCGCAGTGGCCTCGGGAAGCACTGAAGTTTCGGCGTAGCGCGTAAGGTGGTCCACGGCTACGATGACCCAGCGGTTTCCATTTGGTGTGTATGGTAGGGGACCGTACAAGACGATTCCGATGCGGCTGAAAGGCCGAGAAGGACAAGGCAGTGACTGGAGTGGCCCTGTAGATGTGCGAGGGGAGCTCTTCCGGCTTCGGCACAAGGAACATGCACGGACGTACTGCCTAAAAAAGTGGTATATTCCGTGCCAGTAATATCGAATTCGTAGGCGAGCATACGCCTTCACTACACCTGCGTGGGCGCATTTCGGATCCGCGGGGAAGGAGGCACAGACGTCAGAACGTAGGTGGTGAGGTATTACCAGCAACCATTTGCGGCCATCAGATAGGTATTTCCGCCGGTTCAGAAGACCGTCCCGGATGGTAAAATGGCGAGCAGTTTGTCGAAGTAAACGGTTGTCGGTACGTGGAGACGTCTGAGACAGGTACTTTAAGAGAGATGCTATCCATGGATCCTGGCGTTGCTCAGCGGACATGTCTGCCTGTTCAAGTGAAGAACATTCGCAGCTGGAAACAGACGCTGCAACATCATCGTGGGGAAGTGGCGAGCGAGAAAGAGCGTCGGCGTCCGAATGCTTGCGGCCTGACCGATTAATTACACGAATATCGTAATCTTGGAGACGTAGTGCCCAGCAAGCTAGGCGACCAGATTGGTCTTTTAATGATGACAACCAACACAATGCGTGGTGATCAGTCGCGACGTCAAATGCGCAGCCATATACGTAAGGTCAGAATTTTGTGATTGCCCAAACAATGACAAGGCATTCTTTCTCGGTGACTGAATAGTTCCTTTCCGCTTTAGTGAGGGGGCTACTAGCGTAGGACACAACACAGTCATCGAAGCCAGATTTACGCTGATAAAGAAGAGCGCCGAGGCCAACTCCACTAGCGTCCGTATGGATTTCGGTTGGAGCGTCTGGATCAAAGTGGCGTACGATAAGTGGTGATGTCAGAAGATGGCGTAAAGACGCGAATGCTTCGTCACATGCTGGGGACCACGCCGAGAGCTCTTGGTTGTCGGCAAGTAGCTGCGTCAGGGGTGCGATTATGGTGGCGAAATCGCGCACAAAACGGCGAAAATATGAGCAGAGCCCGATGAAGCTGCGGAGTTCTTTTAGTGTAGCCGGCCTGGGAAAGTCGGCGACCGCGCGAAGCTTCGCTTGATCAGGACGGACACCATGCTTGCTAACAACATGCTCTAAGATGGTTAGCTGGCGGGCAGCGAAGTGGCATTTCTTCAAATTCAGCTGCAGTCCAGCGTTCGAAAGACACGTCAGGGCGCTTGCTAGACGGCTGAAGGGGGAGTTGAAGTCCTTCGAAAAAACGACGACGTCATCCAAATAGCACAGGCATGTGTTCCATTTAAAGCCTCTAAGGATGTTGTCAATGAGACGCTCGAAGGTGGCAGGTGCATTACAGAGGTCGAATGGCATGACGTTAATCTCGTACAATCCGTCAGGCGTTACAAACGCAGTCTTGGAGTGGTCGGCTTCATTCATAGGGACCTGCCAGTAGCCGGATCGAAGATCTAAAGAAGAAAAGAACTCTGTTCCTTGCAGGTAATCGAGGGCGTCATCGATTCTGGGCAGCGGAGAAACATCTTTTCTGGTGATCTTCTTAGGACGCCTGTAATCAACGCAAAATCTGATGCCACCGTCCTTTTTTTTCACCAGTACAACCGGAGAGGCCCAAGGGCTGTTTGAAGGTTTTATCACACCACGTCGAAGCATATCGTTCACCTGATTATCAATAGCACGGCGCTCAGCGTGACAAACTCGATATGGGCGCTCGCGCAAAGGTGCATGGCTACAGGTGTCGATTTTGTGAACGATGGCAGACGTGCGACCCAAAGAAGGCTGGCTATGGTCATATGACATCTTGAAGCGATCGAGTAAAGCCAGGAGTCGGGTGCGCTGAGCAACGAGAAGTTTAGGGTCAATGGATGGGAAAAAAACCTCCAGAGATGAAGTGGGGGTGGTATCAGAGGTAATGGTGTTTAAGGGAGATGATGACAAGTCATCAGGTAGGTGACTGGATGAAACAGAATCGATTTCCTCAAGGTGACCGAGGAGTTCGCCACGGAATAATATGGCCGGGGAAGGAAGCGAGTTCGTTATATAAATGGAGCCACGTGAGTTTTCTACGGTGACAACTGCGAACGGGAGAAGGAAGCTTTTGCGAGAGCCGAAGGTGTCGGAGAGAATGAAGAGGACGGTGACAGAGGGTGCGTCGTCGCAGAAGAGTGGCACATGAACACAGGAAAGAGGAGGGATGTGAGTTTCCACGGCTTCGGTGACTCGGGAAGATAGCGGCTTGAAAGAAGGTCCTTCAGACGTCGGCGCTTCACATACGGGCAGTTCACACATCGTCGACAACTCTAGTTCGGCACGCGCACAGTGAACGACGGCATGATGAGCACAGAGGAAGTCCCAGCCTAAGATGATATCGTGTGAACATGGCGGAAACACAACGAATTCGACTACATACAAAATATTTTTGATGACCAGTCGAGCTGTGCACGCAGCAGAAAGTTGGATGTGATGCGCAGTGGCCATGCAGAGAGAGACATCGGTAAGCGCCAGCGTAAGCTTCTTCAACTTGCGGCACAGTTCACCACTTAACGACAGACACGGCAGCACCAGTATCAACGAGCACTTTCGCAGGTACAACATCAATATCCACAGTTATTTCATTAGCAGGTAAAAACGGAGGCCTTGAAGGTTTCGATATATGCGCAGCTCTTGCCTCGGGAACTGCGATGGTCAGTTTTCCGTTTGGGCGGGTGGTGATCGAGGAAGCATCGGAGAAATAGAGCGGTGCCGTGGTGAGGTCGACCGATTCCTGTCGAAGCCGCGGCGACATGGCGGTGACTGATACGACGTGGGGTGGAATGAAGATTGCTGTGATGGCTCTGGACGATAGGAGTCATAAGTCGCCTCACCAGCATTGGGTTGTAGTCCTGACGACGGCAGTAGCGTGCTACATGACCAGGAAGCTGGCAGAAATAGCAAATTGGCCTATTGTCTGGAGTGCACCAAGGGTTTGTTGATGGTGGTGTGGGGTGGCGAACAGGAGGTGGGTGGCGACGGGTAGGAGGACTTGCTGCATAGAGGGGACGGGGCTGTCTAGCAAGATCCGTGACGGTTGGTAGCGACGGCGGAGATCGTCTGGCGGCCTCAGCGTAAGTGAGAGGAGCGAAGATAGGCGGAGAATTGTATGTGGAAGACAGGGTGTCAGAAGCTTGCTCTTCGATTACCTTGCGGAGCGTTGGGGTCAGCATGTGCTCACTGGTCGGGACGTACGGCACAAGAGACAATTGGCGCGAAACTTCTTCTCGAACAAACTGCTGGATTCGCTGCATTAACGTGGTTTGTTCGGAGGAAACGGCGCCAATGAATAATCCAGATGTAGAGGTCATGTCGAGGTTTAGACGTCGAGTAGAAATCCGCTCTCTCCGCAGCTCGTCAAAACTCTGACAGTGCTGAATAAGCTGGGCGACGGTTTGCGGGTTTTTCGCAACGAGCATGTGAAAGGCATCGTCCTCGATACCTTTCATGATGTGCCGTGTTTTGTCAGTGTTAGACATTTCAGAATCGAGACGACGGCAGTGGTTCAAGACATCCTCAATATACGAAGTAAAGGTCTCGCCTGAGCGCTGTGCGCGGCAGCGCAAGCGCTGTTCGGCGCGGAGCTTACGAACAGCGGGTCGGCCAAAGACTAGTTCTGCGAAGCGCGTCTTGAAAGTAGGCCAAGAGGGTATTTCCGCTTTCTGGTTGTTAAACCACAGTTCCGCCATACCCGCGAGATAGAAATTGAGGTAAGCAAGCTTGTCTGTGTCATCCCACTTATTGTGGACGCTTACCGCTTCATATTGCGACAGCCAGTCTTCGGCGTCTTGGTCGTCGGTCGCGTTGAAAATCACTTGATCTCGCTGTCGAGGCATTTCGGAACAGGTGACAGATGGGATTATCACTGCAGAGGGCTGGGTCATATTGTGAGGCATTGACGAGGCGAGGAGCTGAGGTAGAGTCCGGGAACGGAGTTCCAGTTTGAGACAACCAGCACTCTGCACCAAATGTAAGAATACTGCTAGATGCCCGCTGGGGTAGAGCAACCGTTTATTGGGCCTAACAGCACCGAGAAAGCAACCAGCGGTTTCAGGAGCAGCTGCAGCAGCACGAGCCTCCGCCAAGACAAAACGTCTTCTTCGTTGTTCTTAGAGCCTGTATATTTCACTACAGGGCAAACATATTCATGTAATGTAGGGTACAATCGGTGCATTAGTATGTCATGTGTGTATGTGTTGCTCTGCAGTCTTCTAACTGTCGTCTTTGTTCAGCTTCAAATGTGGTGGTCGATACTCTCTGCGTGCCAGCCTATGGTGTTGCAGTATTGCTGTGTAAGTCGTAGGTACAGACTCAGCCTCCGCGGGCGCTGTCCTGGCGTCTAGAAAGTGTGAAAGCGTAGCCCGGTAGGCATAATCACGGGCCGCGGCATGAGCCACCTCGTTCCCTCCAGCCCTTCGTGCCCAGGAACTCATGTTACACAGGTGAACGTCATCTAAGTGCTTCGGCGCTTCAATAACTGAATTCAGGGGCATGAATAAATAGAAAGAATATAGCACCACCCACCATGAATTCTTCTCTTTGTTTTATTTGAGGCAATTGGGGGACGAGGAAAGATAACTTGCACAGCTAACCAGCGGTCTGCGGTTTTTCGAAAGCGACATCTTCAAGATGCGCAAACCATCCCGCGTAGACAGCAACGGAAGGGAGGGGAGTAGGCGCACGCTGCCATGCACCAAACGGAGCGGTAACGCCCTCTTTTACAATTACGCCTCCTCCGTCCAAATGATACGGCCGGAGAAACACCACCGCGCACGCCTGGTCCAGGCAGCCATGCCAGAGAGGGTCTTTCGGTGTGCTGGTGCCGCTAGGGACGCTGATGGCAGCGGCGCCCTTCGCATGCTTTTCGTGCGGTGCTCTGTTATTTTCTTCACGGGCGGTCGCTGCTTTACAAGTAATTCGTCAGTCGGTGCTTGCACTGCGTTTTTCGAAATGCCTGAAGATGTCAACGACATAAAGTAAGCGTAGGGCATAAAGCATGCGACATAAAGCATGCGTAGGGCCATTGTGCCTGGGTGCAAAATTTGATGCCTCAGCTCAGATGTAGCTCTTCTATCTAGAATAAACGCTGCATGACACAGAATATGACTAAAAACACAACGAAGGACCTCCAGCCGATGCCGTAGAAGAGTCTGTCGCTCATGAATCGTGCACTGCTGAGTCAGCCTGTATATTATATGCCAAGCTATTTTGTGAAAAATCTTTTACTTTCTGATAATCGAGATGAGTGCAAGAACGCCTGTCTTGTTTCCAGTGTTGGCGGTAACACGCTGCAAGTAACGCAGGTTCTGGTATAGCACATTAATCTTTCCGATAATTAGTAAACAACGTACTCATTATTATGAAGGAATAGAGCTGTTGCGTATATCCGCTGCGGTGATATCTTGTCCGCTAGTACCTGCAAGCTGCCAGGATTACTGTAAACTTGTTGAGGGATCAGTGATTATTTATTTTAACTGAGAGTTGATGACAAAACATCGGTGTTTTGTGCCAATGAAAAATGGATTTAACGTGTGCCACGACGTTAAAAATAATCACATGCAACTCTATGACACACATTAGGTCACTGTTTTATACGTCCGGCATCTTGGGTGAAGTTTCCTAGCTACGTAAGTAATTCACCTAAAATAGCTGTTTTGGTCACAGGCTTCATTTCCTTTCTTCCAATAGGAGGAGTATGGAACTAAAAGCTCGAGAGATTGACGAAGTACCGACCCCCTTACAAGTTGGCAAAGTAGCAGCATTACAAACATTCATACGCGAATAGTACACAAATAAATTTTACAAGTATAACAAAACATCGAGCAATACAAAAACTATGAAACTGAGCGCCAAAAATTGAGCGAGGGAATACATATGCATAGTCATGACACGGCATTAACAGGTAAAGCAACAATGAATAAGAGGAGTGACCTTAATTTCGGGAGACGTACTATTAGAGAAAATAAATGAGCTGGGCGAAGCGTTTAATGCAACAATTTCAAAATGACGAAAGATCGTAATCTTTGTGGTTTAAGACGTTTAATAGGAAAGGTGTCCTGCCGGACAATGATTATTCATCATAAACAGTTCCAAAAGTAGGTGCAATGCACATTTGATTGTGCCTAGTGAGACGAACAGTTGGAAATTTGTTTAGCTTAGCAATGTGTTACTGGTACCAATCTTAACAAAACAAACTCTTCATAACATGTGAATAATGAATACCAGTTTTATTAAAACGCCATCCTCGCTTCCGCAGCAAGGGCGCACGGAATAAAACTTGTGATATTGTAGTATAATCAAAGAAGATGCGTTATTTGTATTCATGTAAAGGTAACCCTTTACGTTTTGTGTAGGCAACGTAAGGTGTCAACGCCAATTTTTTTTTCCTAGCGTTACGAACAGTGCTCGGAGAAATCTCCCAGCCCAGGCAGCAGTGGTATCTCAGCGGGGTTTTGTATCTTCCGAATTCTCTTGATGCAATTTCATTAGTTCACTCGGTTTCAAATCTTTTGGAATGGTGTGAACCAAAAGTGACATGAAAATAAAGGGTGGATAGCAATGCTATGAGTGTTGCGAGCACGTGGAGTGCATAAAATGAAGTGTTCTGTAAAAACAAAAACGCTTACCATGGCTGCTGCTGGGTGTTTCATTATTGTGCTCTTTGTGCGTGACTCGTACGAGTTAATGAGTAACTACGCCGCTAAAGCTGTTACATTCGGAGATCAATTATTGAACGCTAAGGAAATATTCAATTGCGGCTTGTACATGAATATGTGTACGGAACAGGTGAAACGGGGCTGTGGTACCGAAGTTTCTGCTCGTGGTTGAATAAATTTACTATGTGCAACTTATTATGAAGCCTTATAGTTATTTTGATCTCTTAGCGCTCCTGCAGCTTTGCCGCGAGTAACCGCAATATCAATAAGTCCATGAAAGTTGGCGTCGAGTCCCACTCGTAGGCCTTATCGAGAATGGTTTTCAGAGACGAGACTTTGAAGGGCATAGGTGCCAATTACCGCTTTACACTTACTCAATCAAAACGATTTTACTGAAGACGGGCGACCGCCTCATTGAGTGGGTGCGATTTTTGTGGAGAGCAGCACGCGCTCACTCATATGTTGCCTTGGCAAGTCTAACCGCGCCGGTGCGTGCAGCACCCCAAGAAGCACCGGCGTGCTTTGGGGACCAGTTTCAGCGGCCTCTTTTCACACCTCCTCATTCAAGCCATCATAGAGCTACGACAGTTCTCGATGCGCTTGCGATAGGCATTGGTTGGTATAACGAGCCTTTAAGTACACTTTGGAGATGAATATTATTCCGAACGTTTGCTGCGTCTGACCTTTAGTGTGAAGAGTCCTTGCTTCAAGAGGAAACCCACAACGCGCTTGTTTTAGCCTTAAAATTTGGTGGCACCGCCCCTTTAATTGGTAGAGCAACCGCCCCAGATAGCGCTTCTCTCGGGTTCAATCCCCGGAGTACTGCGAATTTTTCGGCAACTAAGAATATTTTCATTCTAGGAAATACTTAAAAGACATTCTTCGCCAATTGTGGAAAAGCAAGAAGGAATAGTATGCTTCTGTTGAGTCCCGTTCACCACTGGTAATCATCGTATTCGCCCCACCTGCACAATTGTAAAAAGAATGACAATGTGCCAGCACAACAGTCGAAGCTCGGTAGTGTGCTCTACGCGTTTCTAGGCAGGGATGACATCAAAAAGTCTTTTGAACTCGCACGCTGTACCTATTCGCAATGTTCATAGACTGTCGCGCCACCTAGCAGAATTCAGGAGCGTCCTCTCAAGGATGATCAATAGGCAGACGCTCCCAATGCCGCCTTGTTCGGCGGTGCTAGCTGCAGTGTTAACGCGTTAGCAAGAAAGGAACACAAACCACTTTGTGTGTTGCGTGCATCAGTCAATATACCGGACCGTCCGTGACACGATAAATTTGCTTCGTACTTGCAAGACGCGAAGTTTTCGTGAAAATACGGGGCAACTCGTGCTTTCGAATATAGCCCGCAGAGTACACATATCAGCTTCGCGAGATTTTCCGCAGCAACTTTGGATAGTAATTGTTAACTTCTGATGTTTTCAGTTAATACTCGCCTTGTTTTACGTGCGTATTGCAGTGATCAGTGCTTTTGTAGTGCATGAATCTCATAACATTCATTGTACGTGGAAAGTAGCGCAGGCTCGCGATTTGCGCTACCGAACCTAGGCCTACATTGCGCCGCTCGTTTTTTACGTTCGTTGATCGATGGCAGCCCACCGCAAGCGGTATATTGTTTTTTCGAGTGTCACAGCAAAATGATTTACGTACCCTTATAGATAAATGTGGTGAGTGATGCCGTGTGGGTGTTGTGAGTGGTGAATGACGTGTTGTGGGGGCTATCGAAGTCGTTTGGCGGAGAAAATTCATCAGATTACTTTCACCAGTGATGTTCAAAGAAACTGTCTTGACGTCGAGGATTTTTCGATGGCCGTAGATTGTTGTCAACGCACTGAGAGATACAGTGACGATGAACCGTCAGCTGCTAGCTCACGAGCAGAGAGTTGCGCTTTACGTCCCGTCATTTGTTATTGCTGTTTCACGCTCGTGAGTCACATTGATTATATTTATTGTATATTGTCCGTCAGCAAGTTCAAAATAAAAGCATAATTTTTCTTGTGCATTGACTGTATTCCAATTATAGTGGATATTACAAAGCGCTGCATGCCACTAACGCGCTCGAGCTCGACCAGCGAAGCGAAATGGTTAGAGCAATGAAACATGCAATTACGATTACAATGCACGCTATCATCTCCTGCACTTCACTGGCGCCATCCGAAAGATGTTGTTGTTCAAAAAAGTTTTCACAGTCTTGACGTTGCAGAAAGCGTACTCGAGTATTCGTTTCGATAACCTTGTTCCGATCACGATGATGAAACCTGCAACATTCAAGTGCAGGGATTTGCGCACTGTTAGAGTCTGATCATGGCTGTGACACAAATGCTACCTAATGGGAAGTTAAATGCTTGTGTTCCGTTGAAGTAGCAGCAATATGATGCTTACAGTGCAAGTAACGACGGCGTAATATGTTTGAAATCCTGCGCAGCCCTGATGGCGCGCTACTCGCTAGGGACCTACTACTGCGGCAAATCCGCCAGACAGGCTCGGCACAAATGGTTTTGGAGTGCCCTTTCGTTCATTCGTGAATTCTAGTTTGCGCAGTTTTTTGTAGCAAGCACAGGATCACGCTAAGCATTGTCGATGTTTGATAGATCAGTGGACACCACCACCCTTTGTAGTGCGACGAGAAATGGGGTAGCGAACATTCAGCGGCTCCCATTAGTTGGGAAAGTACTTTGGTTCGATATACATTCATTTGACGATCAAGAGTTCAATCGTTGAAAGCGGCATGGGGAGTACGTCCATGCGTTCTATCTTATGCGAGTTCACGGGTTGATCATCCTTCCGCAGCCATCTTGGATTGCACGACGCGCCACCGATAGGCCGTGGGCATTGCGAGTAGACAATATTCCGTGGCAGCGCACGAGTGCTACAATGTTTAATCGCGTGATAATAAACGGCCTTCTTTCAGCCAGTTGTCTCAACCAACGAATTGGGCTAGTGAAGCCGCCGTGGCCGTTTAGTGCCGGTAGCAAAGGTTAGAAGCCAGTATGGGAGCACCCACGAAGAGTTGATCACCCGCTTCAATCCAAACTCGCGCTGGCTACTCGCGCACTGTCTTAACAGCAATTATAAATGGCGCAATCAGCTGTCGCTTCGAGTCATCTCGCGCTGGTGACAAAACATCAAGTATGCTTCATCTTTATTGCCGAGATTAGTAGTTTTAATTTAGCCATCCCCGCTAATTTTCATCTGCGAATATTACAGAATGAATAATAAAAACACGGCAAAATACCGACGAGTACATTGCTCTCGAAGCTGCAGGGCTTAAAACAGCAAACAAATAAACGAGTTTGTTGCGAACTTACGGGACGCATAGCGCAGAACGACGACGTTATTAGTTCGAAGCAGAGGGAAACTCAAAGTACAGGTGTCGCTATGTCAATTTTTTTTTGTTCTGTTCCGTACTTGCTTTCACTCTTTTGTGCTGACGCTGTGGTTAGGATACCCTGATGGTTCGGTCGTGCCATCTAGTTTGGATCGTACAAATCAGCTGCAGAAAATCATCGATAGAGGCAAGCGACCACGCTGTGGGCCCCGAAGTATGTAGAATCTACCGCGGGAAAACTTTGGCGGGAGACGCCTTGATAGGCACAAGGTGCGTGAAGAAGTTGCGGGGTTGCTCGTGAGCACGCAATAAATTAAAAAGAGAGTTAATCCAGAGCAACACGTGTGTCGGTCCCTTCTCTGTCTCAACAGAGGGCGCTTCATTGAAGCTTGACCTAAAGTCCCTGGATATTTTTAGGAATGCACCACCATTTTTTTAACCGAGCCGCGGTGCAACGCACTCTCCTCCCCTACCTCTCGCCTCTCGGGCCGCCACGAACATCGCGCGTGTTATCGGCATTCTCGATAGGAAAGTGGCATGGGCCGAGTTATAGGGCCATTCGGGAGAGGATATAGATAAGGTTTGGACACTTGGAAGAGAAGCGTTGGAAACTTCGGAGAGGATATAGAGGGGAGTGTCGTTACTTTCTCTATACTGAAGGACTTCAGCTTGACCTAGGAAGCCTTCATGTGTCCGCTGCGCCACCTGAACAATCCCTAGGATTACTACGTGTGGTGAAATTGTGTGCTACCTTCAGACACAGAGTTTTCTATAAATACACTAGACGGAACTCTGGCGCTAGTGTTTATGGGAGCCGTGACGCATGAAACTTTAGCTAGCATATGGGTGGGATGGGTACTACGAGGGCCCTTTTAAAGACTCTTGTAGTACTAACAGTACGAAACCCCCAAAAGCAGGAACTATTCGCTTTGGTATAGCACGTGGTTCACTTATCACCAAGGGCAGGCACGCGTATATGCGCAAAGTTGCGAACAGCATGCGCGGGCCTGTCAAAGGTAATAACTGGACGGTGTACACTATACTATCGCGAAGGCTTGCCACTGCTTGTGCTTCATTTGAGGCTGATAGTACATGGATTTCCCTAATCTTCCTACTTTCAGCGTCGTTTGGTATCGCGTGGCTCCGAGACGATTTGTCACGGAACGAATATCAGCGAATGTTCAGCAGTTGCACTTCACCCTAACATGTAAAGCTCATCAATTCCAATTGAATCACGATGTTCGGAACGATTTGTTCTTTTATTACGAACAAAACGAAAACACTGCAATCAGCAAAGCCACAAGTGCGTTCAAAGCCCGCAAGCACGAAGACCAGGCTCATGCATGCGCTACCCATCATTCTCATGGGCGCTTAGTCTTGTATCTCTTATTTAGTTAATTAGAGTACCAACCACCATTCATCAGTGCAAAGTTTTCCTAGTCATTCAGACACTGCGAAATCAGGCCGTCGAAGTAATCTGTACTAACATTCTGCAAGAACTTTACAGAGGATAAACTGCCACCATATAATTCTTCATAAAGAAAGAGACAGAACACTATTGAAGAAAGGCATAAGTAAAGAGGATACTATCTCCTCAGTGCTATTTATCGCGTACCTGAACAAAGTTTTCAGATGCTTATAATGGGAATACTTAGGGATATACGAGTTAACTGAGACAACCTTAGTAACGTGCGCTTCGCCGGTGACATCGCCTTGCTGAGTAACTCAGTGAAACGAATTGAAATTGATGATTACTGAATTAGAAAATGAGAGCAGAAAGGTTAGTCTTAAAATTGTTTGCAGAAAACAAAAGTAATGTACAACAACCTGGGAAGAAAAAAGCGCTTCGAGATGGGTACGAGTGCACTTTGAGTACTAAAGAGTTCGTGTACTTAAGATAGGTAGTAACCGCGGAGCCGAACCACGTGTTTGAAGTAACTGAATGAGCAAGAATGAGGTTGAACACATTCAGCAAGCATTCTCAAATCATTACTGGTAGATGACCACTATTCCTCAAGAAGAACGTATATAGCAGCTGCATACTTAAATAGACGACGACGTAGCGAGTGATGGAAACGAATATGATAGTAGGTGTAACCTGAAGAGACAAGAGGAGGGCAAAGGGGGTCAGGGAAGAAACCAGGGTTACATATATCAAAGTTGAAATCAAGAACGAGAAATGGACATGGGCGGTCACGTATCACGTAAGCTAGACAACCATTTCTCATTAAGGGTAACTAACCGCATTCCTAGAGAACGCTAATGGGTGAGGTGAAGACAAAGTAAGTCGAGCAGATGAGAATAGGAAGTGTGTTGGTTTAAATGGCAGCAGCAAGCACAGAACCGAGTTGTCTGGCGGAACCTCGAAGAGGCCTTTGTCCTGGAATGGGCGTAGTTCGGCTAATGAAGACGATGATGAACACCAGCCCTGTCTGCTCCTTCTGCTCCGGCGTTCACTCTCTCTTCGTTCGAATATGGTTCCACCTATGCAGCGCCTATCAAACAGACGTTGTCCGCATCAAATCCTAGCTGTAGCCGCAAATCAGTCGCTCATGTCAGCTAATAGTTCGACGAGATTTTTTTCGTGTGAAGTAATTCATCATCATCATTATCATCATCATCATCATCATCATCATCATCATCATCATCATCAACCTGACTACGTCCACTGCAGGACAAGGGCCTCTCCCATATTCCGCTAGTTAACCCGGTCCTGTGCTTGCTGCTGCCAATTTATACCCGCAAACTTCTTAATTTCATCTGCCCACCTAACCTTCTGTCTCCCTCTAACCCTCTTGCCTTCTGTGGGAATTTCAGTTAGTTACCCTTAATGATCAGCGGTTATCCTGTCTACGCGCTACATGCCCGGCCCATGTCCATTTCTTCTTCTTGATTTCAGCTATGATATCCTTAACACCCGTTTGTTCCCTAGTCCACTCTGCCCTCTTCTTGTCTCTTAAAGTTACACCTACCATTTTTCTTTCCATTGCTCGCTGCGTCGTCCTCAATTTAAGCTGTACTCACTTTGTAAGTCTCCAGGTTTTTGCTGAGCAGCTAAGTACCGGCAAGATACACCTGTTATATACCTTCCTCTTGAGGAGTAGTGCCAAACTATCTGTCATAATTTGCGAGTGCTTGCCAAATGTGGTCCACCCCATTCTTATTCTTCTAGTTACTTCAATCTCGTGGTTCGGCTCCGCGCTTATTACCTGCCCTAAGTACACATAGTCTTCCACAACTTGAAGTGCACTATTACCTATCTAGAAGCGCTGCTCATTTCCGAGGTTGTTGTACACTACTTTCGTTTTCTGCAGATTATTTTAAGACCCACCTTTCTGCTGTCCTTCTCTAACTCCATAATCATGAGTTGTTATTCGTTTCCTGAGTTACTCAGCAATGCAATGTCATCGGCAAAGCGCTGGTTACTAAGGTACTTTTCATTAACTCTTATCCCTAACTGTTCCCATTCTAGGCTTCTGAAAACTTCCTGTAAGCACGTGGTAAATAGGATTGGGGAGATTGTGTCCCCCTTGTCTTACATCCTTATTGATTGGTATTCTGTTGCTTTCTTTATGAAGCACTATGGTAGCAGTTGATCCCCTGTAGATTTCTTTCAGGATGTTTATATATACTTCATCGACGCCATGATTCCGCAGTGTCTGCATGACGGCTGATATTTCTACTGAATCAAACACTTTCTCGTAATCTATGAAGGATATGTATAGTAGTTGGTTATATTCTGATCATTTCTCTATTACCTGATTGATAGTATGAATGTGGTCGATTGTTGAGTAGCCTGTTCGAAATCCTGTTTGTTCCTTTGGTTGATTGAATTCTAATGTTTCCTTTTTTCTGTTTGCAATTACCTTTGTAAATAGCTTGTATACAACAGAGAGCAAGCTGATTGGCCTGTAGTTTTTCAAGTTCTTGTCAGCTCCTTTCTTATAATATAAGATGATGTTAGCGTTCTTCCAAGACTCTGGTACTCTTCCCGTCAGGACACACCTCGTAAACAGGGTGGCTAGTTTTTCTAACACAATCTCTCCTCCATCTTTCAGCATATCTGATGTTACCTGATCCTCACCAGCAGCTTTGCCTCTTTGCATGCTCTCCAAAGCTTTTCTGATTTCTTCTATCATTACTGGTGGGGTGTCATCATGGTTACTGCTAGTTCTTATAGTATTAAGGTCGTGGTTGTCCCGGCTACTGTACAGATCTCTGTACAACTCCTCCGCTATTTCAACTATCTTAGCCATATTGGTCGTTATTTTGCATTCTTTGTCCCTTAGTGCATAAATCCGATTTTTGCCTATCCCAAGTTTCCTCTTCACTGCTTTGACGCTTCCTGCGTTTTTCAGAGCATTTTCAATTCCTTCCATGTTATAACTTCTTACATCGTATACCTCACGCCTATTAATCAACTTTAAAAGCTCTGCCAGTTCTATTTTGTCTGTTGTACTTGAGACTTTCATGATTTGACGCTTCTTAATGAAATTCTTCGTTTCCTGGGAAAGCTTGCCAGTGTCCTGTCTAACTACCCTGCCTCCAACTTCCACTGCACACTCCGTGATGATACTCGTCAGATTATTATTCATTGTATCTACGCTTAAGTTTGTTTCCTCACTAAGAGCCGAGTACCTGTTCTAAAGCGAGACTCTGAATTCCTGTACTTTCCCTCTCAGTGCTAGCTCATTGATCGGCTTCTTGCGCATCAGTTTCTGTCGTTCTTTCTTCAAGTCTAGGCGAATTCGAGACTGTACCATTTTATGGTCACTGCATCGTACCTCGCCAACCACGTCCACATCCTGCACGATGCCGGGGTGTGTACTCATTATAAAGTCTATTACGCTCTTATTTTCGCCACTAGGGCTCCTCCATGTCCACTTGCGGTTTCCTCGTTTTCGGTTGAAGGTATTCAAAATCCGTAAATTGTTGCGTTCTGCGAATTCTACTAGTAGCTCTCCTCTGGCTTTTCTAGTACCGATGCCATAATCTCCTACTGCCTGGTCTCCAGCCTGCTTCTTCCTTACCTTTGCATTAAAGTCTCCCATCAGTATAGTGTACTGTGTTTTTACCTTACTCATTGCCGATTCCACGTCTTCATAGAAGCTTTCAACTGAAACGTCATCATGGCTAGATGTAGGTGCGTAAGTCTGTACCACCTTCATCTTGTATCTTTTATTGAGTTTAATTACGATGGCTACCACCCTTTCGTTAATGCTATAATATTCCTCTATGTTGCCAGCTATGTTTCTGTGAATTAGGAACCCCACTCCCAGTTTTCTTCTGTAAGCCAAGCCCCTACAGCAAAGGACGTGCCCATTTTGTAGCACTTTATAGGCCTCATTTTTTCCTCCTAACCTCAGTGAAGCCCATTATATCCCTTTTAACACCCTCTAGCTCCTCGAATAGTACAGCTAGACTTCCCTCACTAGAGAGGATTCTAGCGTTAAACGTTGCCAAGTTCAGGTTCCAATGGTGGCCTGTCCGGATCCAGATATTCTTAGCACCCTCTGCTGCGTTGCAGATCTGACCACCGCCGTTTTCTGCTGGGGACTGAGGGCCGTGAGCTAGTTATGTATTTATTTATTTTATTTCATAAGTGCTGCCAGCCTCACACATGAGGCCTTAGGCAGGGGTGGGTGATACAAAAAAGGAAACAAATGTGAAGATACAACAGGAAAGGAAACACGTCACGTAGAGCTACATCATAAAGAACTAGTGCATCAAAGTAAAGCGCCTGTACTTACATAATTGTAGTAGTTTACGCGTACACGTACAAGAAAAAACTATGATGAGAAACATCTGCTCCTACAGAACTAAGAAACAAATATCATATAATGGTTCAAAAATCGGCAACATTTAAAAAATACAACGCATTGATATGAAAAAATGATAAAAGTGGAACATAAATGGAAGCCTGGTTAGGGTGCCCAGTGGAAAATAGAGGGCGAAGTGCAAAGAAAGATGAAAGTCAAGTGGGTTGCTGGTGTTTAAGTTTTTCCATGAACGACTGAACGGTCTCGCAGTTCACCAGATCGGCAGAAAGAGCATTCCAGTTAGTGACAGTGTGCGGAAAAAAAGTGTTTTTAAAAGCTTTTGTTTGACAGGAATATTCCTTCAGCTTTTTTAGATGCTCTGAACGAGTTGATCGGTGGTGAACCGTTTTTATGTACGCGTGCTTGTCTATGCGCAGCTTGTCGTGGTAAAGTAGAAACATGTACTTCAATCGATCGTGTGGCGGTCTTGCCTGCAAGGTATCCAAGTCAGCTTTTTTTAACAGTTCACTGGGTGACGTCAGAGCGCTGTAGCGATTATATACAAATCGGATTGCTTTTCTTTGAATCATTTCAAGTGTTTTAATATTTACTTGGTTATGAGGGTCCCAAACCACAGATGAATACTCGAGGATCGGGAGGATAAAAGTTTTATCCACAATTACTTTTTACTTTGGGGTAGATTTGCGCAAAGAACGTCTTAGAAATGCTATTTTCTGTAAAGCTTTCTTTTCAATGTAGGCAACATGCTCATGCCACCTAAAATCTGCACTTAATACAACCCCCAATTAATTATGTTTTAACGAACGATAGTTTTTGACCATTGATGGAATATGAGTGTTTCAAAGGAAGCAGCTTGCGCGTAACGCTCATAGCTAGCGTTTTCCTTTCATTAATCTTCATTTGCCGCACTGCACACCAAGAAGATTTTTTTGTTAACGCTGCGTTTAAAAAACCTGGTCGTCTGCACTACGTATTTTCTGATAAAGAATGCAATCATCTGCAAATAACTTAATAGAAACCGGGATATCATTGGCAATGTCGTATATATAAAAATTAAAAAAAAGAAGTGGCCCAAGCACAGAGTCTGAGGGATTCCCGATTTCTCTGGTCGGGAATCAGACTGGACGTTATCTATAGAAACTATTTGATTTCGATAAGAAAGGTAGGCCTCAATCCATGAAGTTAATGTACTGTTCTTTATAATAGGTTTAGGTTTCGCGAGAAGTTTTGAATGCGACACGCAATCAAATGCCTTTTCATCATGTCAACCTGGCCTTGCCTATCTAGAATAGCTGCAATGTCATGAACGGTTTCCAACAGTTGTGTGACGGTTGAGAATCCTTTTCGAAAGCCGTGTTGTCGGTCATTGATTAAATTATTTTCCTCGAGAAAAACTGAGAGATGCTAGAATATAATATGTTCTAATACCTTCGCACATGAGCAAAGCAGGGAAATTGGTCTATAGGTGGAGACGAGAGAAGTGTTAGGTGATTTAGGTAAAGGGATAATTTTTCCGAATTTCCAGTCATCTGGAAGCGCGCAATGTGACAGTGACTTCTGAAAAATGATGCACAAAAACTTCGAGCACCATTCAGCATACCTCATAAGGAACGCGTTAGGTATGCTATCAATACCAGGCGTCTTTTTGGGATCTATGTTAAGAAGCAGAGACAAGATTCCTTCCTCAGATATTGTAAGGTCACTTATTGGTGGGATATCAGGAAGCGTTTTTGAACATGGCTTACTTCCATCGTCATCAGTAAACACTGAACAAAAAACGTGTTAAATGATTCTGCAATAGTTTCTTTATTAGTTACGGTACTCCCATTTACACATATATTATGAAAACGCTTCTTGTTTAGGGCGAAATGCTGCCAGAATTTCGCTGGGGATGACAGCAAGAAGTTTTCTAAATTGACGGTATAGTACTGATATTTTGCTTCCTGGATACTGTCTTTTAATTCTTTACGCACGTCACTGAGTTTAAGCATGGTCGACGGAGTGGGGTTCTTACGATGCCGTTTTCTTATCCTGTGTGCCTTTCGCCCCAAACGAACAATTGGCATAGTAATCCGTGGGCTAACATTTTTTTATTATTTTCACTTTATCTGGCACAAAGTCATGAACGCACTGCATCACAAGGTTTTTGAAGAAACACCAAAGGGTGTTAACAGTACAAGTACTACATTCAGAAAGTAAAGTGAATCGAGAAAAATGTAAGTCTAATGTGTCCAGTATTTCCACGTCTTTTGCGCGCGAGAAGACAGACACCACGCGTTCTTCCCTCTTGCCTTTTGGAACGTCATTAAGATTAATGCACATGTAAACCAATTTGTGGTCAGATATTCCATCAAGCACATTGGTGTCTGCCACATGACGCAGCATGCTGTTGCTAACGAAAAAAAAAGATCCAGAGTTGTAGCAGTAGCATTCTGTACGCGGGTTGGTTGCCTAACTAGTTGAGGTAAATCATGAAAAAGGACTATATCGACTAAACGTTTCGCTGCATTTGAAGACGGTACAGGAAAATCAGTATCCCATATAACTGAAGGAACGTTGAAAGCACCGCCAACTATTATATTACTTATCAAAGAATGCTTCGTCTGCGCCTGAGGGGCGGTAAAAAGCGCCAACTATGAACTTAACATCGCCTGTGTCTACTTTCCCAATTACGCATTCAAGATCTGGTATATCGGCTAATCTTTCAACTTGTAAGGTTTCCTTAAATATGATTTCAACTCCGCCGCCTCGACTACTCCTATATTTGCGATAGATGCGGTAACCCTGGGGCGTGATCTCATCGTCACTAACGTCGGTGCGAAGCCAGGTTTCAGTTATTATCAAAACGTGAGGGTGATACGTTAACACAACACTGTATAAATCATCGCTTTTTGCTAGAATACTACGGGCGTTAATATTTAGGCATCGGAAAGGTCTCCCGTTCTTGTCGTTTTATTTGTTGCGAGTTGCTCTGGTAAGTGGTCTGCTCGCAGAGACCATTCCACGCTGAACCTTATCTAATGTTAGCCATCGATTGTCAATCTTAATTTTGTCACGTACAAGTGACGAAATCAAACCCCAAAACACGTCTGTGCCAGATTTCGTAATATCTGAAGTGCTGTTCCATAGTAACTTCCTGACGCGCCGAGTGCTTGCAGAGAAATCCTCCGAGACTGAGACTCCCTTCCCTTTTAATTTGAAGCAACTTTTGAGAACGTTAACTTTTCCCTATGGTCGAAAAACTTCACGATTACTGGGTGATTTTTTCCATGCTGCCTTCGCCCTTGCCTATGAATTCGCTCGACTGAGTTAACGTTCACGTCTAAAGCATGCCTGAACACATTGCAGACTACGCTATTGATGAGGTCGTCAGAGGCGTCATCACTCTTTTCCGGTATGCCGAACACAACAAGGTTGTTACGCCTGCTTCTGTCCTCTAAATCAACGAGCTTACGTCCCAAGTCTTGAACCGTATTTTCCAGGCTGCAAAGTTCATCGCTGAATTCTTTAATTATCTCAGAAGTTTTTTCCACAGTTTTCAATTTGAGCTCGATATCATCAAGCCTTTTTTGAATGTTGTTTTGACCTTCAATCAACTGTGACAATTCCGCAGTGGAGGGTCTTGGATTGGATTCAACGTCCCCGCATAGCATCAGTAGGGACAAAAACACTTGCTTAATGTCACAATACAAGGTATACAAGCTATGTGGGCACGTCAGCTGGACGAAATAACGATTGCTAGTTTTAACAGATGATACTTCGTTACTAACCTGCACGTAGAAAAGAAGCGGCTTGAACATGGTGCTACAAGATGACCAGCCGACGTGCCTACTGAAGAAATCCGGGGATGGGGGGCGTCTTTTATCCACTTGAATTCACGTTGATGGCTCTGGAAGCAGTGTAGCCCAACTCTCGTCAATGATGACTGACGCTTGCGCAGAAGTAGCATTACGTTCTTCGATGACAAAGTAGGTCACATCTTGATGTGCGCTGGCCATTGCTGTTGCACCGCACAGGAATATCTGCACGTAGAAAAGAAGCGGCTTGAACATGGTGCTACAAGATGACCAGCCGACGTGCCCACTGAAGAAATCCGAAGATGGGGGGCGTCTTTTATCCACTTGGATTGACGTTGACGGCGCTGGACGTATGCATGTGGGAGGTAGTGGCCAGATGCTGCACCAGGGTGGCCAATCCTTCTCTGGTGAGGGAGTGCGTTCCCGGCGGTGGTTACCGGTGAGGCCGCACCCCAGGCCTCTTAATGCAATTCGATCACCGCGCGGATTTTTTTGTCGGTTGGGAACTGCGTGGCACTGGGATTTGAACCATGGACCTTTTGCATGCGAGGCGGATGCTCTAACCACTACGCCATCGCTGCATATTTTACTACTGCTCACCTCTGCTCAATTCTTGGTTGTTTAAGAAAAAAAAGTTGAACGCTTAGAAGCGGTGCTGCCTTCACGACCACTAGTTGAACTGTGGTGCATACATGTGGAATTCATGCATGTGCAGCAAACCACCATAGACAAACATTAAGTGCTCTGGTGCTCACCTTTCAAGGTTTGTTGCATGTGGTGGATGTATAAGACTCCATAATTGACACAGTTACAAATGTTGAGCATAGATATCTGAAAGCGTTTTTCATGCAACCATTCGAGAATTAGACACTCTGAATGCTAGGCTTCTCATTATGCTAAAGAAAACAGGTACCATAGAAATCGGTTGTCGATCCAATTAGGAATAATTTCCAGCTCAGATATCGCTACAGTTCAACATTTCAATGCTACCTCGACACAAGAGACCAATAACTAAGTGCATCGACAACACAAAAATACAACATGCAATCATTCTTACTTGTTTACAGGTAAATAAGCCCTTAATAGTGGACATTTGAGACACACTGTAATTGCAAGATATGTGCAAGTGTCAGTGAGACAACGAGCATTGGGATTTTACCACAAATAGCTTATCACACAGATAACTTCTTTTAAACAAATACTATGTAGAGGGAGAGGGTTTGGGTATCATGAAACAAGACCACAGTAAGATGATTGAACCTCACAGCCAAAAAAAAAAACAAATGCTTCTTTAACATGTGGAAAAATGCTGGGAAATACTTTCGCACGATGTGCGAGTTTAACATATTAAAACACAATGTGGCAGTTTCATATTCACCAAAATTACATGCAGCATACTACATGCAGGATCTAAATGCAGGCACCATGACCACTCACATATAAATTTAAACCTTGATTCAATAACCATGAGTATTGTTAAGAAAAGGACGAGCCGCCGTGCTCATGGTGAAGCCCACCCATCCACCATGATCAGCTGAGTTATTGTAGATAGTCTGTCTTACCTTCATGGGTACAGTCTGTTGGCGTGAATTCTAAAGTTGTGGAAGGTGTCTTCAGACTTGGAGGTTGTTTTTCTGTGTTGAGTTCTTGGTTTGCCTTTTCTGTTGTGGAAACCCTCGTTTGTATGCTGCTGTTATATTCCCCCTTTTGTCCTGAGGCCGACTCATCTAGCTTCTGTGGGACAAGATTGCTATTCGGCACGTAATGGCTAGATGGTGGTGACGGAGATGAAGAGAGTATTTCCCTTTCTGCTTCTCCTCTCATTCGTTGTTTTATCGCTTCCACGTGACTTTGCCGAGCTTTGTGCGTCTTCAATTTTATACTCTGCTCTCACCCTCGCTAGAATAATCTGGCGTTCATAAACTTCGGCTTCTTCCATTTCCGCTTCCAAATGAATGATTTCAACTGTGTTTGCAATCTTCTCATCGATTCCTCTAAAAAGCTCGTACTGTTTTGTCAAAATTCGGTGAAACTTTTTCAACTCACACATTGATGGGTGATTCATATGCCAAAGCTGTCGGATATCTGCAATCACCTGCGTGAAGGCCTTACGTGTTTGACTCCGCCTTTCGTAGAGGGCCTCCATGATCCGGCCCAGTCTAAGAAACAGGAGATATCACTGGCCGGCTGTATCACCAGGCGAAGTCAACAAAGCATCCATCGCAGAAGGTTCACACAACGAATATCCGTAAGTTGTCGGGCTTTCGTTCTTCATGACCTTGCGAATATCGAGCCGTCATCGTGAAGCGCGAGTTAGGACTGAGCCGAAGAAGACTTGAGGGCTCCCGTCTCGCGAGCCTCTAGACGATCTCTGCACTCACGTTGATGCACCTTCAAGATGTACGTAGTCGACCTCCATAGACCGTCTTGCCTTGCAATTTTCGGGCCGTCGTTGTGAAGGGCTAATCAAGACGAAGCCGAAGTGAACGTGATGGCTCCCGTCTCGCGAGCCTCCAGACGATGCCTGTGCTCACGTCAGTCCATTGGTGCTCCTAGTGGTCTCAGTTGCAAAAGGAGTCGCGCTGCCAGGTCTCGGCGGTGGTTAGGCCTCGCACATCAGCTTTAGCCACGGCGGCTTCACACAAGTCCTCAAGGCTAAGACTGCGGTCAATAAAAAGTGAAGTTATTACTGACTCCTGAAACACAACGAGAGGACATCGATATATAAACAGATTGAAGAAGAACTTTATTGGGAAGTTCGTTTGGACCCCTTTAGGTCTGTGGACCACCTCGCGGTACGACGTACGCCTAGTCTACACGACCATTCCTCTCGCCATGAAAATATCTGCAGCCCGAGTCACCGCAGCAAGCTGCAGGGCCGGATGAAAAGACATCGAAATGTTGTTGCGCTAGGGTGGCTTTGTTATAGGCGGTCGCCGACGACAGCGGATATATAAAGGTTGGATGACGCGAAGAGAAGAAACCACAGCGAATCTACAGAGCGAATGATGGTCAGAATAAATGATGGAGACGCGCGCACATGAAGGCTACGAGCGGACATGATGGCTTCCTAAGTGAGGCGAAGCCTCGGAGGGTTCGATCGTAAAATCATGAATTGTCTGTCCGCCCGCTTGCCGCGTCAGTCTGTCCGTGCGTCTGTCTGTCTGTCTGTCTGTCTGTCTGTCTGTCTGTCTGTCTGTCTGTCTGTCTGTCTGTCTGTCTGTCTGTTGATCTAATGAACAGTCCAAGTACCTCCATCTCACATCTGCGTATCACGTATCACGTTATATTGATTTTGAGGCTATTTTACACGCCCTCACGCATTCGAGCTCCCATTGTCACGTGTTCGTAACGTCGACGAATGAAGCAGATTGTAGATAGAAGATCAGATTGGTTATTCAGGCATACTTATGGCTCAGAAACTGATCAAAGGTCCCATTACAGCAATGCACAGTGGCACTGATAGTGGCCCCGCCGCTGTGGTCTAGTGGCTAAGGTACTCGGCTGCTGACCCGCAGGTCACAGGATCGAATCCCGACTGAGGTGGCTGCATTTCCGATGTAGGCGGAAATGTTGTAGGCCCGTGTGGTCAGATTTGGGTGCACGTTAAAAAAGCCCAGGTGGTCTGATTTCTGAAGCCCTCCGATATGGCCTCTCTCATAATCATATGGTGGTTTTGGGACGTTAAAACCCACATATGCATCAAATACGGCTGAAAGCAAGCCCACGCGGCGTTGGCGAAACGCACGGGACGCGAAACGTAACAAAATTATGCGAGAGGCGGGTCATGTGGCGTACTTGCCCGCACTGCATTTGCATCGCACTGCTCGCGTCTCTACGAAAGCTTTGCATCTCGATGTTGTAGCGCCGTGCCACTCATTGACAGTTTTCAAAGCCAAAAAAGAGCGTTCCTTCACTTGTGGTGGCATGAGATATTGGGAACGCTGTGGCTATTTTACGCTTATGCCACCAGGGGAAGAATAGAGACTGCTGAACCAGGGTCACTGTATACTATTTCTTAAACGGATCAGAACCCTAAGGCTAAACGCACAACGCGAACGCACAAAAGACCCACGAAGAAAAAAATCACAGCATATCCACGCTGTGCATGATGATGTGTGGGGCGAAGCGTCTATTCATCCGGTCGTACGTACGACCATCTGTGTCACCATCCGTGCGTCCATTCGTAGGTTTGTTCATGTGTCGGTTCGTCCGTGCGCGCATCCGTCCATATGTGCGTCCATCTGTCCATCCATGCATGCGTCTGTCTGTGCGTTCATCCGTGAGTTCATCTCTGCGTTCATTGATGCGTCCATCCCTGCGTCCGTTCGTCTATCCATAAATATATCCATGCGTCCGTTCGTGCACCTGTCTGTCTGTCTGTCTGTCTGTCTGTCTGTCTGTCTGTCTGTCTGTCTGTCTGTCTGTCTGTCTGTCTGACTGACTGACTGACTGTCCGTCCGTTCGTCTGTCTGCCTGTCCGTTCGTCCATCCATCCATCTAGTAAACACTCCAAGTTCCACCATCTCGCTTCTTGTAATCAGATATTCAGCATATACAAGTACCGCCATCCAGTGGGCATTCCTAGGACTAAACTAGAGGTGGCACTTTCGCAAATTACGGCCTGCGCTTCGTGTATCCTTCCCACCTTGCACCGCCTCTAGTTCATGGCTATATACTAGTTCACTATATTGATGGCACTGCGGCAAAACCCTTGCTAAACCTCGCTAAAACCGACGTTAGGCCCAGCGAGTTTAACGTGGCAACCCTTTCTGATTAGATAGTGCTCTAAGCGCGTCCTTCTGATAATAGCTTTGTTAGTAAGCATCAAATTCAAGGCAAATTTTACTGGAGATTAAGTCACGAATACTTGTCACTGTAAGTTATTTACCCCAACAAAGACTATCTTTTTATGTATGAATAACGCGCGCAGGTTTCCTCCTCAATTGAAAAGGGTGCGCACGTGCAACTCTCGTAGTCCGGCCGTGGAGCTGGCTACCTACTACTACTACTACTATTACTACTACTACTACTACTACTACTACTGCTACTACTACTACTACTACTACAAACATTGCGGATGCACGACCCATGGCCTTTGGAGGTTCGCCCCCCAAAAATCACACCATATCCACGGAGTGGATGATAATGAGTGGGGTGAAACATTGGCCAGTCTGTCCACGCTTCCCTTCGTCCGTGTGGTCCCCTGTGCGTCCGTCCATCCGCCCTTTCGTGCGTTCATCTGTCCGTCTATCTGCTTGTCTGTCTGTCCATCCGTCCAGCTAGTGAACACTCCGAATACCGCCATCTCGCATCTTTTCATCATATATTCATTCGAAAGACTAGCTAGGAGATGGCTAACGTACTACTACTACTACTACTACTACTACTACTACTACTACTACTACTACTACTACTACTACTACTACTGCAACTACTGCTATTGCTACTACTACAAGCATCGCGAACGCACGACTAATGGCTTAAGGAGCTTTGCTCCTAAAATCCGAACAGAATCTTTTTTTATGTGTTGTATAACTACTGCGCAAGTTTACAGTCGTGCGGGCATATTCAATCGGCCATAGGACAAAGGGCATAGTCAATAGGCCAGTATAGGCCAAGATAGCACTTCGGTTCAGTGCCATAGAAAATTGGTCATGACAGTAGTTTTTTTATGAGATCGACAGATTCTAATTGATCGCGACTTTTATTCTAATAGCTCTTGTAGGCGCTGCAAGGAATTCGCTAGTCTTGAACACATGCTCTGGCGTTGCTCCTCATTGTGGAGCACGGACTAATTCAACGAAGAAAAGTAGTTATCCGCTATCAAGAGCCCGCATGTCGGGGATCAACTGTGGGGTGTCCAGAGGGCTCATGATGTGGTGGTCGGGCTCGGCCTGACTGTACCAACGTGGAAGCGGGCCGCTGCGCTGCGCATTGATTCGTGCACCACAGGCCTTCAAATAAAGTTTCACATGGATCCGTTCATCGAAAGATTTTCTCCAACAGCAACTGAAGAGGTAGTGGCCAACGACACAAGAAAAAAGTTGGGGATTGCAGGATGCAGAATTCATGGGAAAATTTGGCACGGACCCCCCCCCCTTCCCCCCCTGTTTCATCGCCAAGCCCAGCGGACCTCATCAATCTTCACCTGAAAATGTTGCGCGAAGGCTCTTCTAGCAGAGCATTCATGCAACACCATTTATTACAAGGAACACCAGCACTCTGTTAAGCGAAAAAGGCGCACTTACTTGCCAGCAAGATATATTTCTGAACGAAGTTATGGCCAATGCAGCATACACTTATACATCACATGTACTCAACAAATGGATAGAAGCCAGACGAACCATTGAAGCACTTCTCGATTCTCACATCGTGGAAAATCAGGCGGAGCAGACTCAAACTACCTCGTTTGGGTTTGTTATGCTTTCTCGCGAGGATGAACACACAAGCAATACTTGCCACAATAAGCTGTGGCTTTGGGCTTCAGTGCAATGATAAAGCACAAAATGCAGTACCGACCTGTGCTAGTATTAGTGGCCTCTTTCGAGTGGTCCCGTAAAGGTCGACCAACTCCGGCGATAGGTACAATTGAACCCTCTACTGCAACGAATGAACACGAACTGATGCTATCTTAATATGCTTACGCTGCGCATCCCTTCTTCTCCCACTCACAAACGTAGGCGCAGAGCCGTTTCCTTTTTCGAAGTAGAGGTTAAATTATTTCATTCATTCTCCTCGCAAAGAAATTTTATTCTATGTATGCTCGATAAAAGATCTTCCTGATTTTTGTGGTGCATGCCAGACCAACTTTTTTAGTTCGCCGGACAAGGAAAGATTCGCCAAACAGCTTCGCTAGTTAAAAAAACAAAACTAAAAGGTGGAAACGTCAGCCGCATCTACACAGGAGGCTACGACAGGAAGGAAGCGGAAAAAATCACAGCATATCCATGAAGTGAATTGTCATGAGTGGCGTGAAGCATCTGTCAGTCCGTCCGCGCTTCCATTCGTCCGTTCGTTCTTTTTCCCGTTTATCCTTGCATCCGTCCGTGCGTCTGTCCGCACAACCATCCATGCGTCCATGAGTCCATCCATGTGTTCTTCCATGCGTCCGTACGTCTGTGTGTCTGTCTGTGCATCCATCTGTCCATGCGTCCATCTGTCCAGCCGCCCATGTGTGCGTCTGTCCGTCCGTGCGTGCGTGCGTGTATCTGTCTGTCCATTCATCCGTCCATCCATCCATCCGTGCATCTGCTTGTCTGTCTCTCCGTGGTGCGTCCGTCCTTGTGTCCGTCCGTCTATCTGTAGATCTATAAAACACTCCAGGTACTGCTATCTGGCATCTTTTTATCTTATACTCATCATATAGAAGTACCACCTTCTAGGGGACATTTCAAGGACTAAACGAGAGGTGGCTACCTACTTCTATGACTACTTCTACAACACACATTCTGGACGCATGACCCACGGCTTATGGAGCTTCGCCCTTAAAGATTGACCGCGTATCTGCGTGATTCAATGCATATGTCGTCCCCCAAAAGACGATAGTTTTCTGTCGCCTTTCATTCATGCATAGCGTTGTACTTCCAGCGCAGCGTAAAGAACACTTGTTAAGACACCACCTAATGATTACGTACTGATGTTGCGTCTCAGATATGTCTAATATTTGATTTTTGATCGGCTATGTTCACAATTATAAATGCAGCCACCAACTTAAGATGTCTCGGCATTTAGAAAGTATTTGAATGTTGGCCTAGGGGCTGGATCATATTGTGTGACATATAGACCAAATTTTTTGCGTTCAACTATTCCCCAAAGAACTGCCGTCTATAAAAAATTGTTGGACAGCGCTAACAACTGATTTATTATTTTACGCGCTAATGAATGTGTAAGCCGCAATCACCTATGCACAAGAAATAGCTCTAAACCAAGATGCGCAACAAGAAGAAAGGTGCATCAGATACAGGAAGTCAAGAAATCAGATTCAGATAGGCGTGGAGACAGTGACGTAAATAGGTAGCAAGTAAAACAACGAAGTGTATTTGCACTGGAATTTCCGCCTCGGGGCTACGTACCAAGACGACTCCATAAAGCTTTATTTTTGTGACCATAATTCAGGCAACCTAGAAACCTGGCTGAGCAAACACCAGCAACTGCCATGTTGTGGATGCCCAAATAAAAAAAAACTGTTAACGTTTCACCATAGTTGCGATGTGCACCTCCGGCTTATACTTTGACATTGCATACTCTATACGGCTTTACGTTACCACTCGACCTCAGTGGAACAGTGGACATGATGCACCGCTGCTGACCCGAAGCTGGTGAGCTTAATCCTGGCCGCCGTGGTCACATATCCTTGGAGGCGAAATAGTAGAGGCCAGTGTACTGTGTGGTATCAGTTCATAGTTGACCAGATGATCTAAATTTCCGGAGCCATCCAGTATGGTGTCTTGCATTATCATATCGTGGTTTTAGGGCATGCAGTTTTAGATAATACGTTACAAGCTCCGATGAAGGATGACGTACGCGCTTTCTGTTTATTGCAGGGCATGGACGGCACGTCAGGCTGGTTGCCAGAATCGGCCCAGTTTGAAGTTGTCACGCTTGACGATGTGCAGGCTGCCGATAACGTAAGTTTTGAATGGTCACGCGCTGCCAATTCGTGATTCGCAAAGGCGCAAAAGAAGTGTGGCGTTTATGTAAATTTATGCGAACGATTATATGTTTCAGAATCGCAATTCTTTTGTTAGGTCCGGTAACGTTCAAAATGAGACGTTATCTCGGAAAATCCTTTAAGCCATACGACTCATACTTGACAGTCATTCGACATAGCTACTTTAATATTAAAGAAAACTCATACGTGATGCTCATTCGCCAAAGCTGCTTGAAGGTTAGCGAAGCCATTTTACAAACTTGTTTGCGATAAATGAAGTCAATCCTTCAACAGCAACGCCAAATTCTCTTAGAAGCGGGTGCGCAAAATCACCGACATGCCTTACGTATGCTGCGTGCACCGTATTAACATGGTAACATTTATTCTGAGAAATATCTTATGTACGTTGAATATTATAGGTCGCTTAGCATAGTATCAGGGCAGAAAGGTAGGCTAGTTGGCAGTTCATATTCGTTCGCCGAACTTGTAGCACGAGAACACACACGAGAGACTAAACCACGCAGCACGAGCTCATTTCTGCATCTTGCGTGTGTGTCCGCGCTCCCAGTTCACCGAATGTTTAGCTTACCACACGCATTTGCAATTCATAGGCAACCCGGACTCGCTCTCTGGATTTCATGCCGACCGGTTGCGTCCCCGCGATCTCCGACGACAGCGCAGCTCTGGCCGACTGGCTCGCCATACGCCTTCTCCTCACGCCGACAAGAGCTCTCACTGAGTCGTGCCCCGTCCTCGGACTTCTGTGGGTGGGGGTTGATTTTAAAGGAAAAGAAGAGAAAAGTGAGCCCCGTAACTGTCTCTCAGGGGGAGGACACCTCAACAGTAGCTCACGAGAAGGGGGGTGAAGGAGGGATTGAAAGAATAGGATTAAAAGGTGAAGAGATAGCGAGGAAGGAGAGAGCGAGGTGCAGGGACAGCGAACGACGGAACTCAGGAGAAGATAGGAAAGACGGAGACAGTCACAGGAGTCCGAGGACGGGGCACTACTGGCAAGAGCTCTTGTCGGCGTCAAGAGATGGCGCAGGGCAAGCTCAGTTGGCCAGAGCTACGCTGTCGCCGGAGATCGCGAGGGCACAACCAGTCGGCACGAAATCCAGCAAGCGAATCCTGGACTTCTGCGGCTGTGCCCATCTTTCATATCTTCTACTTACTTCCGTATGATGCTGTCCGTGCACCTCTATTTCTTCCTGCTCCTCTCTTTATCTCTATGCCTTTCATTCCTCTCTATCCTTTTTGATCCCTCCTTACCCCCATCGCCTGCACAGGACTGTGAAGGTGCCCTCCACTGAGAGAGAGGCAGTAACGGAACTGCGTTTATTTCTTCCTTTTCCCTTTTCAAAAGTCGCTTACATAGGCAACCAAAGCTCAAATTTGCGGAACGACGACAACGCCGCGCCTGGCTGTGGCGGCAAGCTCCGGTGGAACTGTGGATATATGCGTGGCAGAGGGCACAGGCGATTGAGTGTGTTCTCACCCAAGTCGGAGTGCTGGAGCACGTGCAACACGTACAGAACGCGTTCTGCAATCGGCGCGGCGAACTTCAGCGCCTGCTTTGCGTGCTGAAAGGAGACGCTCGCTGTGCGAAGTTGCCTTTCCGCGATGGCAGAAGCGACCTCATCGTCGGTGAGGTCTGAAATATTGTTGCGTCGTGGGCTGCCGCAACAAAGCACACAACATCAAGGGACGCTCTCCAAGTGTAAAGTTGTATTGGTTCCCGGCAAGTCATGCCAGGGAACAGATCACTGGGCCGCGTTCACGAATGATGGAGCCAACATGGCACGAGAGCCTAAAAAAACAAAAACGAACGAGCACTTCAACTTGACTCGTGCTGGTTAAAACTCAGCTTGCTGCCTCGCGGTGAAATCAGCGGGTCATGCTGTCGCGGCACAGAAGACGGGACTCTAAAGCTTTTTTGACATTTTAATGTCATAATCGTAAAGTTTAGTTCTAGGAAGTAAACTTGTCCATCGTAGTAGTTATCTGTCGTAGTGCATAGCCTCTGAGATGGCGGGTGAGCAACGGGTTTTCCTCCGGCAGTTCCAATCGCATGGAGAGAGTGGGTTTCTAGAGGTGGGCGTGGCCCGCTCTTTTCTCCGCACTGCAGAGCTGCTGCGTATACGATCGAAGGGGCTGCCGCTCTGTTGGCGAAACTTGCATGTGGTGAGAACGATAAATGGTTTCGCGCTTTTACATAACTGAGCACTCATTTGGAAATATCAGGCCAAATTGTGCGAGATGCAAAGTCATATTTTCAGATGCATATATTTTCAAATAAGCTTTTTCTGCTGTACATTGGTGCCGCTCATGTTGGAGCACCTACAATTGGGATGCCTCTGCAAGAGATTCTGACGGGCTGGAAGCTTACTGTACTTCGAAGTTTGCAGTCTGTATAGTACGGAAGGCCCTGGTGAAAAGACAAAATCACAGTCCGACCGAATTAGAATAGTGCCGCGTTCTACGCTCGCGGGTTCATCTCGATTAAAGGGGTTGCTTTTTCTTTCCTTTATGGAACTGCCACTGCTTTTCATTGTCACGCGATATCAAGAATCCTGTTGTCGAGCTGCAGAAACAGGATACAAGAAGGAGGATGCCGGCGGACGCCATGCGTCCAGACTATGTCTAGACTGAACCAGAGTTTTTCAGTAATTTCATGAAACTTCAGCGAAACTTTGATGCACAGATCCAGCTTTCGCGGATATTGGCGTTTAGTTTGCTGTCTTCTACCACGTGCCACAAGGCTTTCATCTTTTTGAATCTTGTGTGATCTCAAGAAATGCGTCGTGGCTAGAAAGAACTGTAAAAGAAAAAAAGTTCGAGACGTGACTTCGTTGGCCGCCTTTTGTGGTGAACGAAGACAGACGGGCGAGTTGTAGCGTTAACGAGGCTAATCGTTACCCGATTCAGCGGTAACAAATTGTTATACGCAGCAGCAAAAAAAAAAATGCTGCCCGAATGTAACAGAAATTTTGAAAACCAGCCAAATATATTCCTTTCTAATTTCTTCTTTACAGCATCCGCGATATGCGCACCGTATGTCCGGTTCGCGACGTAGAGAAGAAGCCATGGTCATTCTGCCGTGGCGGCGGCGTCAAGCAAAACACAAAACATCTGTGCCCAGCTAGAAGAATGTAACCTTAGGCAAGCTTTGTAAAGCCATGTCAAGCATTGTAAAACCTAATTAGTTACTCAAAACTAAGCTGATGAAATCACACTGTAATTAACCTTTTTTAAGCCAAGCTGAGATTCTTGTACGCCTAGTCGAGCCGCCCAAGGTGAGACGTGTGGAGCTTTGTCTAATACTAGTTAAGACTGAGCCTAACTATAGTGCTCAATTTGTTAATTACCTTATTAAGCTAAGGTTAACATAAGATGCAATCTAATCGAGATCAAGGCTTGATTACTCATGTTTGGCCGATTGCTTACTTAGAATAATAAATTACTTGGTGCTGTGATTGCAAAGCGGTTCTCAATGGAACCCAATCGATGCCTAGCCAAAACTCGTAAATCACAATGTGACCGCGTGAAGATTTCGTGCATGAGCGTGTGAGGGAACGTGTGCCTAGTCAAGCCTGGACCAGCCAGTGCCGACTAGCTTTGCTCTTCCCCAGCCTTGCACCAGTCAGGGAAAGCTGAAAAAAATTTTAACGTGTCGAAAGACTCCGCCGAAGGCAAATCTTCTAGGAGTTACCATACATTTATTTACCTTACAGTCGAATGGTGGAAATTGGCAATGCCTAGTTCATGTCACTTGACATTTAGCGTAGGCTAACTGCTCGTCTATGTGTTTTTGGAACTTTTTTATGCAAGTTAGCTTTTTCTAGCTACGCAGAAAGCAATTTTGCTTCTCACAATATTTGATGGTGATTTTGCGTTTAAAAACACGATATGAGTATGAGAGATTCTGTAGTGGAGTACCCGGTAGATCGATGGCGTGGGGTTAACGTGCTCTTAAATCTGAGCGTAAGAGCTTCTAGCAGATTGAGTCCATCAAAATGTGGCTGTGAACTCAGTCCCACGAACGAACACGTTGATGCCTAACACATGGCTTGAAGTAAAAACTACGGCCGCTGTGGCCACATTTTTCTTGAAAGTGGCAATGCTTGAGGCTCATTTGCCTAAATAAAGTGCCCGTAAAGAACCCCACGTGGTCGAAATTCGCACAGACCTATGCTGCGGCATCTCTTACAATAATATTTTGGGAAGGTAAACCCCAAAAGGTGCTATGGTTATTGAAGTAAAGGTCATCACTCCACAAGGTGTTGGTTCATGGTACACACAAATCAGGGCATAGCACTTGTTCTACCGCTACATATCTGCCAGTCACTTGGCTTAATTCATCAATATAGTCAGCGAAACAAAAAAAAAAAAACACTACGGAAAGAACGTCATTCGAACGCTAGCTGGCACACGACTTTTTTATGAACTAGAATTACTATATGTATGGCGTTTTACATGCCATGACCAAGATGTGAATAAAGGGCCCGCTATAAAAAACTCAGGAAATTTCGACCACCTGGGGTTCTCTGACGGTCTCCGATATCCCACTGTACACGGCCCTCTACTGTTCCGCCTCCATCGAAATGCGATGGCTGCGGCCGATGCCGAACGCACGCCTTTTGGCTGACCAGTAGCCGATCTCTAAAGCGCATGTACCATCGCACTGGTATATCTAGAGTGTCTCCACAGCCACTATAATCCTCCATGAGAAAAAATTCAAATAGTAATAAATTAAGACAGGGAGCTATTCATATACGATCTCTCTAATGTTATTCATCGCATTTTTTGAGAAAGTTTTCAGAGTTTTGGATTGCAAACAGCATGCGATAACAGTTAATGAAGACCATTTTAATAAACTGCAATTTGCTGATAACATTTGCGATGTTGAGTAACTCAGGGAAGAACTTACCTGTCACCGTAAATTCAAAACCTTTCATCGGGTTCACATACACATTTAACACTTCTTCATAATATTTTTATCATTGTTTCCCTCTCTATCTTCTGAAATCTTTGGGCTTCTTCCTCATTCCCATAGAGTGTAGCATGCTAGTTATACACAGACACCAGCCAAAATCTATGTAGAGAGACTTGTTGGACAAGTTGGTTCGTTCTTACGGTAGGCTCAGCACAAATACAAAGACGAGAGGAAAGCAAGCTCAAACAATCAACTCTATTTATTCAAAAAACACACACACATATGCATGAGCAGAGTCCCAGCCACACGTTACATCTCCAAGTGAAATTCGATTAGTGACCGACGCTTAAGTAATAACGTGATATAGGGCCTCGCTACGCATGTCGCGCCCGACCTGTCATTAAAAAACGCTTCTTAAATTTCTCGGGACACCCTGCATTTTATTCTTGAGAGCATCTTAGCTTCTGAGAGTAAGCGTTTCCAGCCGCACTCCCTGCAATGTAATGAAATATTAGAAAAAGATGCCCCCCTCAACAAAGCATTATGGTCTAATAGTCTGTTATTCAAACGCGAGCCCGCTTCCCCGACATGGTATTTACCACAGCATAACGGTATGTGATATACTGCATCTCTGCCACACTCGACAAATTTATCACGGTGCTTGATGTCACACCTGTAATCCAAGTTGCTCTGCCCTGATAATTTCTTAACAACACCCATGCTTATATACCCAAGCTTGTTTGCATTAGAATAAAGCGCACTGAGCCCGACCTATTACTTACTTTCTTCAACCTATGGGATACCCAAATAACGTACGGAATGCTTAGAAAAGGTGGGCTTCATTCAGCTTCTCTTGATTCACACCCTGTGTTTGCAACTTTCTTTTTTGCACGATCCTTTCGCTTAAGACGGCTAAATGACGTTTTGAGAAGCAAGACTACCGAACCTTCTCAACTTGTCGTGCAAAACTCTCATCCATGCGATGATCACACGACTTCTTGAGTGAAGTCTTCGGGCAGGTCCTCGCAACACCGTTTTTCACTATTTTAGAAATACCCGAACTCGTCCTTTTTTCGTCTCGGTATTTGCGCTAAGTCTACCGTAAGAAAAATCTCGGTTTTTATAATAAACAGCCTTTCTATTTACATGGCTTTATATGGCTTGATTACCATAGTCTCATTAGGATGTGGCGTATTTATCTTGGTCTTTGCTCAATTACCTTTGTTATAGCATGCCCTGGCATAGAAGCGAAATATATGTACCGCCCAGCCAAATAACTAGTCAGCCGGGTACCACGTTCTCGGGTGCTAGCGGACTATGAAGACGACAAAGAGGGCACGCACCACAAGCTACAGGCTGACCATGAAAATAAATACGTTGGCTCAGGCTTAGCTATGGTCGCGATGTTGTGAGGCACTTAGCCGCATTGAATCTCCGGGGTCAACATGCTTATTATTCTAAACCAGACCTATAGTGTAGGCATTGAAAGCTTCAAAATGAATTTCAAAAGCTCCTGCCTTTAACAATGCATCATCAGGAAAAGCTTCACACTTTTATAACATGAGTGTACAAGGCGGAAGGTCAAACAAATGAAAGAAGATGCCTCTGGATTTGAAAGGGCTACCCAACTTTTTGGACCGTACTTGACGCGATGCGAAATTTTACGTAACTAATGAAACTCAGTGTGCTAAGGGGCGCATTGACGTTTTCACACTGTTAGCTCATTCAAAAGCGGCTGCCACCAGAGCTCGTAAGTTGTTTCCAAGCTCGAGTGATCTTGCATAGTAGCCCTGATTGCCAATAGGCAGGTATCTGACCACAATTGAGTGAAGCATTGAAAAGGGAAGCAAAAAAAGTCAGCAATTTTTTCAGCACAGCGTCTTTGGAATCATTTACAAATTCTATTAGTTTCTGTCGATTTCTTCTGACTTTCCTTAGAAACTGCTTAACTGTTCTTAAGGTAGCACAAACATTTATCAGAATCTGGCTTGATTAACTCAGGTAGGGTATCATTAAAAAATGATGCCTAGCATAACTGACACTTTCTAACAATGTCTCTTTGAATTGAGAAAAATGCTGCGTACTAGTCTGTGTATTTTTGGTAGCCTTTTATTTTCTTCTTGATCTGTCTATTCTGGTGGTTAATTTATGGTTTATGTGAACCCTTGCGAATTCTTTGAACCCTTTGATGCCCGCTGTTCCTCTGGGGCAACAACCCCCAAAATATTTTTTTTCAGCAAACACATCCTACTGCGCGACCCTTCTGATGCTCTATGTGGTAAAAGACAAACACTGCCGAGCGTCTAAAGCTTTAAAAAATCGGTAAATAAAAATTCATGGCACTTTTGGAGCGTTTTGTTGCAGTGTCTCACAAATGGTAAAAGAAGCTTCGCACATGGAAGGAAATTTATTTGAGGACAACAAAATAGGAAGCCTGTGCGACATCTGTTATACTTAATATCGGACAAAAGGCGTTGTAGAACCTCAAGGGCATGCTGATTAGTGTGGCCGAAGATTACATCAGAGAAAGCTTGATATCAAATGGGTTGTTTCTCACGAGCAACATTAGGCATATATAGTGCAAGCTGATATGGGTAGATGCGATTGTGATAAATTACAGTGTGCGGAGCTGTTATGTTTCCTATTTTTAGTGTAGGAGAGAAAGAAAACTAGCATCTTCAAGAAAAACTTCACGCTCCTTTCATCTCCTCTTTCGTCATCTGCGTTACTCCCAGAAAATGCACGCTGTTCTGTCCATCATAGGAAAAGGAAGAAACTTTATTTTTGAAGAAGAAATGTCTGCGTTGTTCGGTCCGTTTTCTACTTTCACAATAAATTTTCTAAAAAGATCGTTTTTGTTATACAAAACTAGAAACTATGATCTCTTTTCCAGCTTCAAAATGTTTTTGTAGGCTACCCGACTCATGACCAGTCCTCCAGTGTAGGTGTAAGCCAAGATTTTAGGATGTATACATTCAATTACCAGCTTTCGATGATGAAACATGCATCTACTCCTTATTCCAGGCCGCTGCTGCCGGAAGGCATCCCCTGTGAAGTAGTACCTTAGGTACCCAATGTTGCGCAGGAGCAAGAACTTACTACTCAACTATATATATTCATTTTGTCTTACAACGTTTTTCGTGTACATTATCATTTCCTTACGCATAACAGAATTTTCTTCATCTTGTTCATTGAAACAAATTTCGAGCACGAAAGGGTCAAACGCCCCAACATTTTTTGTGCCGAAACCCACAATACCACCTAATCATTGCGAGTGCCAGGCGTTATTTTTATCGCGAACAGATGCGGGGAGATCTCAATATTCAATGACTGAAACGTCATCCACTCAATTTATGCCTGTTACAACATTTTCTACAGGGGTCACTGATTTACATTTACCACACCTATACCAAACAAATGATATTATTCTAGTCACTCTGGTAAAGTTTGTTTGGTAAGTAATAGATCAAGTATCAGACTACCCCATATCCGATGTCTTATCATTTGCTCAAGGCCAAGAGAAAACTATCATAAAGTCCTATAATTGCATTTCCAAAACACTGAATGCAGTAGCCTAGTCACAAGCTGAAAGTCCTTGGCCGCGCCACTGCGTTCCTGTCCTCTTTTCTGGCTTGTCTTGAAGCTGATATATAATACTTCCTCCTCTAGTGATCCAATGCTATGTCGGTATCTTCACATGTTTACGACCATAGCGGCTGCGTGGCATACAGTCAGGAACGATTTGCAAGCGTTGGGTGGGCTATGTTTCTTCCTAAGTTCCTGCTTCAGAAGCCTGATCCGCGGACGCACTAGCCTTTGAACCAACCGCTACTGGCGCATCTTGTGTCTCATGCTTGACACAAGAATTGAGTCTTGTAGAGAAACGGGTGCCTTCGTGTGAATCGCTTCCTGGCCTAGAATACTGTGACGTTTCTTGAACGGTGGTTTCAATATCAATGTGCCTTCTCTTCATATGATGCCTTCTGTTCAATGTGCCTTCTCTTCATATGTCATCTTGCCATACTCTTGCGATTTTAATTTACCGTTACAAATGACCGTTTGCCGCATTACTCGAAAACTACCGAAGGTAGCCATGCGGGGTTGTTAAAAGAATTCTTAACCCACACCTGGTCGTCTCGCGCAAAACCTTCTGCCATGTCATTCACCTTTCCCTCTTCATTAAGGTTTCATGGGTGTAGCGCATCCAGGTCCGACGGGAGCTGCCTTCCAAACATTAGCTCTGCAGGCGTTACCTGCGTTGTGATGTGTGGTGTCGTGTGCTGCTTGAATAGAAACCTCGAGAGCCGGCAGGACAGGCTTCCACCAGTCAATATTTTGAGAACCATTTTCACTTCTGCCATCATACATTCCACTTGCCCATTCCGCTTGCGCATAGACACTCAAAATTATACCCCTAAGAAGCATTTTTGGTGATAAAACTTGCTGAACCTGTTCAGAGGGCACATAATTCTAAGAAGTGGCTTAAGGTCAATCACGATGGATGCATGCAGACCAGCTATAAACTGATGAAAATGCGTGACTCCAAACACAATTGTGAGTCCTTCCCTGTCATGCTGAGAATAATTTCTTTCGTATTTTTTGATAGTTCTTGATTGGAAGGCTACTGGTATTTGTTGTCTGTTTCCATCCAGCGGCACAAGTACTGCTCCTAAGCCATCAGACGAGGAACAGTACATGACAGTTATCGAGTGAACTGTCAAGCCTGAAGAGCTCCAGGAAATCATTCACAAATCTGAAAACACTTAGTACACTGTGGCCTTAAAGGGGGTCCTGCAGCTGCTTGTCGAGGTGAGCGAGAAGCAAATCGCTCAAAACGGGGGCAAACAAAGAGTCTATACATATGCCCTCATTCTGGATAAACGGAAACCAAGGAACTCCCCAGTGACGGTTGTGTAACGTTTTTAGACCTGGTAATGTATGTTGGTGGATTGCACGCTTGCTAGGAGCATGCGATGAGGTCAGAGAAGGGCCTTCTTCCACTAAATTAGGCGCACGCAGAACGTGTGAAGCGCGGAGTTCCATAGGTGTTTTCAGCAGTGCTCTGAATATATCCTGCTGTCAAGTGCAAAGAAGTTTTGGCACCCAGGTTTAGCGACTGAAATGCGCCTACTACTCGACTGAAGAACTCTGTGCCTTGGCAACAAATATATTGAGCAAGCTTTCGAAACGTGGAACCAAGACACGCCCAACACAGGAAAGGCAGAAAATTTCTGTAATCCCTTACGCACACGCTTTCGGACGTGTGCCCAAGATAATTGTTAGCAAAGAAGGCGTCATGCTCGTTTGCTCGGGCCCCATAAGCTCTCCGCCTGTGCAAGAAAGTGAACGATGACAACCCCAAGGAGAATGCGTGCGTCAAGAAACGCAGGAGGAAGTACGCTGAGTGTGGGAGCATTGTAGTGTATGACATTGGTCGCTGTTTGAACGACTGCCTGAGAGAGCACGCGAATAATCTCAGGACTTCAACAAGCAGCAACTTGGCAGCCCATTGTTCTTTGTGCGGCTGCACCCCGCTCTTTCTCAATTACAAGATAACTCTCTGATGTCGTAACAAGAGAGAGCGCGAAATTAACAAGGCTTTCCATATTAAGTCGAAAGGAAACATGTGAGACAGCGAGCCTTCCCTAAGCCTTTTAGAAAAAGAGATGTTTTTGAGTGGTTCACTGGGTCATTTCGACTCGTGACAGATTTGTATCAGCTGTGTATTTTCCCGTGACAGCTGACAGCTGTGTATTTTTCCCGGTTAGTAACTTTACTCACAGTTCTTTTTGAGCGCTTGTGCCGTGTGTTCATTCTTTCATCAGAACGTTTTTCGCGCTTTTCCCCTCAGTATTTGTTTCATATTTACGCTCACACACAGCAAACGTGCTGTTAATGTTTGCTGACACTAAGCGTGCTTTAAAGTTTACAGGTCCTGCAGGATGATCAGATTGTTCCTTTAACAGCTCTTGAAATATCTCGTCAACAGCTGGTCCAGTGTTCTGCTCGACAAATGCCTACACAATAATAACTTACACACAAAATAGCCTCTCATATGCTACATTAAGATATATTCATGGGCACGGCACAATAAGCGAAATTTTGAATAAAGTCCTGCGATTTCAAAGGGAGAAACTAATCTGCATTGTCAAAAAGAAGCGTTTCTTTAGTGGCATCTTTACGGCCGCAACGTTTCCCACTGAATGTCTAAAAATGTAGCCTGTATTTAAAAGTATTATCCCACTGTGACATCACGAGCATGCGTAGTTCCGAAGGGGCTCTGTTCAGCTTGTCCAAAGTCGATGAGAGCAATGGGGAGTGGTTGGAAGTGACAAATTTAGTCGCCACAACTTCATTCCCAGTAGTTCTATTGGTTCGGCGAACTTGAACAGCTTGGCTTGTAGAGGTAAAAAAAGCGTTGCGTTTGCGGCATCCTTCTGGCCGCTACGCCGTGCCCACTGTGATCCGCTTGCAAGGAAGCGTTTACATCGGGCAAGGTGCTCGTGAAGAACAGAAGTCGACCGATGCGCCACTTTCTTTGTTACTGATGGTTCCCTTTAGTGGTAGATGAGGTAATATTTAGAAGCTTTATTGGTAAGCTTTTTCCCAAGCAACAATTTGTCGTCGACAAGTGGTCGGCGACAGTTCTGTGACTGATTTCGAAGTGGTTGGCCCGACTTTGGCAACCATGGTCTTGGGGATATACATTGGCCTCACGCCGGCTGACGTCGGAACACAACGTAAGCCCGACCTTGTTGGCTGACGAGGCTGAGTGCGTGCCGCACGTGGGTTGAACATGGCGCGACCTCACGTAAGCGTCGATTTATCGACAGATGCAGGTCAGCTGCCAACGTTCCTTGCTGTGCCTTTTTTGTATTTCGTGCACACAATATTGGCTCAGTGCACACGCAGGACGAGATTTAACGCCTCTAGAGTGTGCAACTTTTGGCGTGTATGTATGTAACATGCAATAAAAGAAAGACGAACGTAAGCTTTCTAACTTTATACGTTTAATCCGCAGTTGTATAATTGCACTATATTTTCATGCAATATTGTTTGCATGGAACGATTTGCAACAGGCCTTCCATACAGTCGCTGGAGTGGTATTCTTGCTAGATCAGTTCTTTATTTCAGTCAATTTTTTTGCACTTGGCCGTGGATACGTATTCGGTGTGCGATGTTTCACCACCGAGATGTGAGGATTGTATTGTTCTGTGTCAGGCAAAAGCTGGGCAGAACAAACAGAATGACTGATACTCAGAGAAAGGCAGACTATTTGCATGATAGTTGCGCAGTCGCAGGCACTTGTAAGCTTTATACACACAGTTCAGCAAAACACTTTTGTTGGTATATACCCAAATCAGTAAAAAATGTGAGCTTCTAATAATTATGTCAGTGCGTTGTTACTCTGACACGTGTTCGAAGTTCCAGAACACAGTTTACACGTAATAAGTCACTGGAAAACAAACATTACAAAAATAAATTAAGGACAACACATCTTACCTTCAAGGCAAGCCACGCAGATATGTTTCTGTCGTAATTTACAGCTCAATGTCGACCTAGCGCAACGTGAAAACAATTGCGTATGACTTTAAAAACCAAGCATGCATCTTACCAGACTTCCTTTCAGCATGGCGACACCAGTGCAACACGCTATCCACACTTTTTGCAGTCCTTGTTGCAGTGCTCCCTAAAGAAAGAAATAATAACAATATTTGTCATGCTCTTGCAATGTGAACAAACAAAAAAACAAAACCACGAAAGGCGTATATTCACCCGTGAACGAAGAACAACGACTGATACAGGAGCCGTTCACCTGAACCACTCTTATCTGAACCACTCTTATCCATCAGCTAGAAGAGACCACCGGATTGACACATCAGTTCCACAGATCAAAGTGAATTTTTCCAAGAGACAAAACTGGCAATGTGTCAGGAAACATTGCCACTTACGAATACGCATGAAATCCTCTGAAATCCCTCTAGGAACACGGCAAAGGAAATGCTGTTCAATGCATGTGCGTCTTACGACTTTGCATGGTAGCCTTCAGTCACTCGCGCTGCGAGCGTTGTCTTCTTCCTACGCCGCGACCTGAAAAAAAAATTATGGAAACAGCGGAAGGCCCAACCATGGAAGAAGGAATTAGCCTTCTTCCATGGGCCCAACGTAAGCTTCGCCCCCATTGGCGCACATCTGCAATCCTTTCGTCCTTTCAGGTCTTCTTCTTCAGAAATAAACGTGACGTGTGGTGTATGCGTTCTCTCCCCTAAGCCGAACCACAAAACCCCAACTCTTCACTTTTTTAAAGCAATAGCCTTTCTTGGGTTACTTCGACGCAAAGATGTTGGTCTGTCTTTCTGTCTGTACATTTGTCTGTTGTCCACCACAACGATATTCCTAACGGCTCCGAGCGATAACCCAACAATATCTAAAACCATTCCGGTAACCCAAATAGCCATCCCCATCCGCAGCACGCACCAAAAATGCTAAAGTTTTAGCGTTCATACTTGTGCAAATGTCGATAAAAATCAATTATTGCGCATATCTGAGGCACCATAACTGAACATCAATAATTTGTATGTGTGTTTTTATATAAGAAAAGGGATACTCAAGTAAATATAAGGACCATAGCGTTTATCACACCACGCTGAAAATGCAGCGCGATGCCCAAAAAGGCAAGTGTTTCCAACACTTTGCTTAGACGACACGGTGGTGGCACATGCCCGTCGCTTTGCGTTCTACAAGTTATCGCCTCCGAGACAGGTGCGCACACCTTGCTGCGCTTTCGAAGATAACTAGATAACGGCAAAATAGCTCTCGTGTCCTACGTTTCTCGATGAGCTCGTTCACCTTCACTGCACGGATCGAGGTTTTCTAACGCAGGGTCTTCAGAATACAATGGGTGACCAGTGAAAGAGTGAGGGATTATGGGATGCAGCGTCTGCTGCCGGCTACCAGACAACGTGTAGTCTGAGTACTCCGTTTTACTTCTGATTTGCCAATCTCACCCTCACCCTACAAATGAACCCGGTCAACCTTTATTAAAACGTGACATGGCCGTGACGTGACATGGTCGTGACGTGGCCAAAGACAGAAAACTTCGTGTTGGGATTTAACTGTTTATTTGGGCGAACCTGTGCCCGGTAAAGGGAAAGTCTAATTACAGCAGCAGTCTTGCACAGATAGCAGTCTTGGACTGATAGCGGCGAACGCAGCGTCGGCCTTCGATCAACAACTGACAAGCGGCGAAGCGCGTCGGCATTTATACCCTTGCCGTCGAATGTTCTAGCGTTATCGCTGGCGGTGGCGTAGGTTCCAGAACAATCTGTACTGTTCGCACAGTGGGCGTGATCTTATCGAAATGATCTGCTACAGTCCGGAACCTTCTCGAAACCTGCAGGCGCAGTTTGCGCCGAGAATCGTGTGGTGTTTCGGAACGATAACAAAAACTTGTGAAATGGAACGTGGCATTGCCCCCCTCTGAAAAAAGGCATCGTCCCGATGCTGTAACTAAAGATGAAGGTACAATAATAATGCAAGAAAGTACAATGAATAAAATACAATACAACAATAATAAAAAAAACACTGTTTCAGTTTGTTAACGTGCATGAAACGGCTTGAGGCGCGCGACATGGACGACTTCAGGTCGCGATCGGCGTCGTTGAGAGTTCGTGATGCCGTCGGAGACAACCTCGTAATCAAGTGGGCCGAGACGTCGAACCACCTTGTACGGTCCGAAGTACCGTCGCAGAAGCTTTTCACTTAGTCCACGTCGGCGTATCGGCGTCCACACCCAAACACGTTCACCGGGCTGGTATTCCACGAAGCGTCGTCGAAGGTTGTAACGGTGGCTGTCGGTCGTCTGTTGATTCTTAATACGAAGACGCGCAAGTTGTCGGGCTTCTTCGGCGCGTTGAAGGTACTCGCTCACATCGAGGTTTTCTTCGTCGGTGACGTTGGGTAACATGGCATCGAGCGTCGTTGCCGGGCTCCTTCCTTAGACCAATTTGTATGGAGATATCTGCGTCGTCTCCTGCACCGCCATGTTGTATGCGAAGGTCACATACGGAAGAATGGTGTCCCACGTCTTGTGTTCGACATCGACGTACATTGACAGCATGTCGGCGATCGTCTTGTTAAGCCGCTCGGTGAGGCCGTTGGTCTGTGGGTGGTACGCTGTCGTCCGGCGGTGGTTTGTTTGGCTGTATGCCAAGATCGCTTGAGTTAAGTCGGCAGTGAATGCCGTTCCTCTGTCGGTGATAAGGACCTCCGGGGCGCCGTGACGTAGGACGATATTTTCGACGAAAAACTTAGCTACCTCGGATGCACTGCCTTTCGGCAGGGCTTTTGTCTCGGCGTAGTGGGTGAGGTATTCGGTAGCTACCACGATCCACTTGTTTCCGAAAGCCGACGTCGGGAACGGCCCCAGTAGGTCCATACCAATCTGCTGGAAAGGTCGGCAAGGTGGATCAATTGGCTGCAGAAGTCCCGCTGGCCTTGTCGGCGGTGTCTTGCGTCGCTGACAGTCCCGGCATGTCCTCCCATAACGAGTGACGTCGGTGGTAAGACGTGGCCAGTAGTACCTTTCTTGTATCCTCGCGAGCGTGCGAGAAACACCGAGGTGCCCTGCCGTCGGATCGTCGTGCAGGGCCTGCAGGAGTTCTGGTCGCAGAGCTGAAGGCACCACAAGGAGGTACTTAGCTCGAAGCGGTGAAAAGTTTTTCTTTTGTAGAAGACCGTTTCGTAGAAAGAACGACGCAAGTGCGCGCTTGAATACCTTCGGGACTTCGGCGGTCCTGCCTTCGAGGTATTCTATTAGGGCTTTAAGTTCCGGGTCGGCCCGCTGTCGTTCAGCGAAGTCGTCGGTAGTTATCGTTCCCAAGAAGTAGTCGTCATCCGAGTCGTCTGGTAGCGGTTGGTCGACAGGCGCACGAGAGAGACAGTCAGCGTCGGAGTGTTTTTTGCCGGACTTGTAAATGACAGTAATGTCATATTCCTGAAGTCTCAGGCTCCATCGTACGAGGCGGCCAGAAGGGTCCTTCAAGGTGGCTAGCCAACACAAGGCGTGGTGGTCGCTCACAACTTTGAAGGGCCTGCCGTAGAGGTAGGGGCGAAATTTCGACGTAGCCCAGATGATGGCGAGGCACTCCTTTTCTGTTGTGGAATAATTTGCTTCTGCTTTGGATAGCGATCGGCTGGCGTAACTAATAACCCTTTCAAGTCCGTCAGCCCTCTGCACAAGAACGGCGCCAAGACCTACGCTGCTTGCGTCAGTATGTATTTCTGTCTCGGCAAATTCGTCGAAATGGGCAAGTAACGGAGGCGTCTGGAGGCGATGTTTAAGCTCCTGGAAAGCGTGTTCCTGTGGCGTTTCCCACTTGAACTCCGAGTCGGCCTTGGTGAGGTTTGTGAGAGGATCGGCGATGCGGGCGAAGTTTTTCACGAACCGCCTATAATAGGCGCACAGGCCCAGAAATCGGCGCACGGCCTTCTTGTCAGTTGGCGGCGGGAAATCGGCAATGGCGGCTGTTTTCCGGATCGGGACGAACTCCAGACTTGCTGATAACGTGCCCCAGAAGCAAGAGCTCCTCATACGCAAATCTGCACTTTTCTGGCTTCAGTGTGAGTCCGGACGTCTTGATGGCTTGAAGTACAGCTTCAAGGCGCCGAAGATGCTCGTCGAAACTCGAGGAAAACACGACGACGTCGTCCAAGTACACAAGGCAAGTCTGCCACTTCAATCCTGCCAGTACTGTATCCATAACGCGTTGAAAAGTTGCAGGCGCTGAGCAAAGGCCGAAGGGCATCACCTTAAACTTGAAGTGGGCGTCCGGTGTTATGAACGCCGTTTTCTCTCGGTCTCTTTCGTCGACTTCGATTTGCCAATAGCCAGTCTTGAGGTCCATTGACGAGAAGTACTTGGCGTTATGGAGCCGATCAAGGGCGTCGTCTATTCGTGGGAGAGGATACACGTCCTTTCTTGTGATTTTGTTCAGGCGGCGATAATCGACGCAGAAACGTAGGGTCCCATCCTTTTTCTTCACTAACGCCACGGGGGATGCCCACGGACTCTTGGACGGCTGGATAATGTCATCTCGCAGCATTTCATCAACTTGTCTCTTCATTGCCTCACGTTCTCGCGTCGAAACCCTGTACGGACTCTGACGGAGTGGTCTGGCATTTTCTTCGGTTATGATTCGATGTTTCGTGATTGGGGTCTGCCGAATTTTCGATGACGACGAAAAGCAATCTTCGTATTGCAGGAGCAGGGCCTTGAGCTGTTCTTGCTTATCGTTCGGAAGTCTGGGATTGACGTCGAAAGCTATGGGAGGGGCTTGGTTCCTCTGAGCGGGTTCCGCAGAATCGGCGAGGGCGAAAGCACTGGTGTCTTCGACAATTTCTTCGATGTATGCGACCGTTGTTCCTTTGTTCACATGTTTGTACTCATTGCTGAAATTCGTGAGCATAACCGTTGTTCTGCCTCCCCGCAGCTCTGCAATTCCTCTTGCGACGCAAATATTTCGGGTGACCAAGAGATGCTGATTGCCTTCAACGACGCCTTCCAAGTCAGGTGATTTAGGAGCGCCGACTGAAATAATGACGCTTGAGCGAGGCGGAATGGTGACTTGTTCTTCCAGCACATTCAAGGCATGGTGTCCTGACGGCGTGCGTGGCGGTAGTGCTTCTTCTGTGGATGACGTTATCGACCTTGTTTTTAGGTTGATGACAGCACCATGGAGGCATAAGAAGTCCATGCCATGGATGGCATCTCTCGAGCAACGCTGTAGGACTACGAAGTCTGTAGGATAAATACGACCGTTAATGGTGACTCTCGCTGTGCAGATTCCTGCAGGCGTTACGAGATGACCTCCGGCTGTGCGGATTTCAGGGCCTTTCCAAGCTGTCCTAACTTTCTTTAACTTTGCGGGGAACGACCCACTGATGGCAGAATAGTCGGCTCCAGTATCGACGAGAGCAGTCACACTGTGGCCGTCGATAAGAATGTCGAGGTCGCTAGTTCGCCGTTTCGCATTACAGTTAGGGCGTGGCGTCGGGTCACGGCTGCGTCGGCTTGTTTTGCTGCTTCCATGTTGCGTCGTCCGGCCACCTTCAGTAAGTGAGCTTTTGCCTTCAGGGCTTTGCCTGGTTGGGGTTGTGTTCAAAAAACTCCGTCGCGTCGGCGTCGTCGTCGGAGGATCTTCGGTAGTTCGTCGCACAGCAACCGCACCTCCATCGGTTGCTGCCCTTAGTTTCCCGGATACGGGCTAGGAGACCGGCCCCGCGTTGGGCCAGAGTACTGCCGGGGGTGCGGTGACATGCGGTGGCTGGGCGACGGCGAACGGGAAGGACTTCGTGGTGTCCATTGAGTTCCTGCCAGGTAGTCGGCGATGTCACGTGGCCGATCTCCTGGCTGCGGACGCGGTGCATTGACGGCGAAGCCACGCAGTCCCATCTGTCGGTACTGGCAACGGCGGTATGTGTGCCCGGCCTCGCCGCAGTGGTAGCAGAGCGGGCGGTTGTCAGGTGCACGCCAAACGTCCGTTTTCCTCGGTGCACTGCGCTGGCCCGCTGGGGAACGGTAGGACGTCGGTTGGGGTGGTGGCGGCGGTGGC